>NW_026571473.1:28654963-29029262 GCF_026225935.1 Boleophthalmus pectinirostris | reverse complement strand
GCAACTTTATAGCAGAGGGTCCCCCACCAGCTTTTGTCTCTCTGAAGTGTACACAGTATGGCCTGAAACTTATCTCGCATTTATACAACTACAGATATTTTTATTGATTTTTACTTGTCAGTGACATCACGTAGGAAGAGGTCTGCATGTATGTCTATGTCAGTTACCAAGGTGACACAATGCAAACATTATGATATTTTTTTAGATTATCTGAAAACTAAAACAAAACAAAAAAAACAAAAAAAAAACCATACAAAATAGATTTTTCAGGAGCCTATGATCAAACTGAGTGAGCTTAGGTGTTGTGACTAACCAAAAAGGAGTGACTAAGTGTTGGCTAGTTTGTACTTGTAATGTTATTCGAGAGGGACTTGTTTAACAGCACTAAATCAGCTCACATGTGTCCCAACAAAGCCAGCTCTTTATTGTCTTTATTACCTGTATTTATTAAAGTCTGCAACGTATCAGTTTAATTAATGGCAAGTCAAATGAGAAACGTACGTTGTATTCATTGAACTCCTCCCGGTCCAGTGTGCGTGTCACCCGGATGTCTCCCGTTTGAGGGTTGACCACAAAGACGTTGAAGGGATACTGGGACGCCCCCTTGCCTTCCAGGGAGTAGTTGATGTTCCCCGTGCCATCTTCATAATCTGAAAAAATCTGCAGCATCACAGAATGTCACTGTCACATCCGTCTTGATCATGTTATGCTTGTGTGTCAGAAATGTGAGGGGCTCAGGGAGAGTCAGCACTGGACTCCTGCACGGTCCTTGCTAAGGCCATTCTCCTCTGATGGATCTCTTTGGCTGGAGAACTCTTGGTTGTTTCAGGTTTGTTCAAATGGAAATGTTTTCATGACGAGGCTGTATACATCTCTAAATCCTGTCTGTATTAGTCTCACTGTGAAATTATGGGATTTATATTTTGTGTGGAATTTTTGGAAAACAAATGTATTTAATTAATAAAATGTCATCTGTGGCTACACCATAAACTACAGCCTGCTTGAATCAAATCAGATACCTTCGTGCTGTTCAGCTAACAACTGAAAAATGTCCTTGGTGTGGTTACTACACAGGGTGTGAGACCTGTTCTTGTTGTGCATCCGTGCAGTGTGTGGTTCCACATCACTTACCTTAGCCACAATCTTCATCATTGTAATCTACGTTTTCTTCGAGTAATTTGGGAGGAGGGATCCACTCTCGCTTTTGTCGAACCCGAGCAGCAGTAGCAGCAGTAGCAGCAGTCTGAAGGCAAGAAACATAAAAACAGCTATAACCACATTCTGTAAGAGGGAAAGTTCTTCAGTCTGATGCTAAGATATCAGATCTTGAGCTAGGCTTGGCCAGCACCACCTTATCTGGAGGATTTAACCTGTTGTGCATGTTTTTAATTGATGGATTAAACCAGAGTGCCTGGAGGAATCTCAGCAACGAAATGTAAACTCAGCACAAAAAACTCGGGTGACCCAGGAAACAAACCACAGTCCTGTTGCTGTGTGCTAGACACTGAGCCACTAGGCCTCAGAACACAAGAAACATGAAGAGTGTTAACTGAACGTAATTAAAAATAGCACCTCAGTCTGGCAAGCATTTCATAAAAGCCAAAGATAATTTAATAAAGTGGGTGTTGTGACGTTAAGCATACACTGAGGAACTATGATCATGAAATCAATGGCTACTGAAAACTAATGTTTGAACATAAATGATCAAACATTTTATTCTATGCCACTTTAGAACACAAATCAAAATGTTTGTTGCAAAGTGCTTCACAGAATAAAAATCATACAAATCACAAAAAACAATAGAAACACTTGTTTGATGTTGTTTCGTGGTGTCACAGAAAATACTTTAGATTTAAAAGTGACCACAAAACTAGCTGACCAGATCTACAGGAAGAGAGTACCACAGTCTAGGAGCCCCCCCTTTAAAGAATAAAAAGTGTACTGCAATTAATCCGTAATGAAACAAAGGATTCATTATTTAAAATATTCTATAACTTTACCTGCTAAATCTGTGACTCTACATAGAAGGCCTACTTTCTGATCCTTTAGATCAGATTGGTAAGGCCAAAGACTTCAGTCAGTTTATCTTTTATGTTAACTTTCTACCTCAGAAAGACATTAAAAGCCAAATTCAAGACCTAAGGGTTGTTCGCTTCAACTTTACAGCTGTGCATTATCAGCGCAGCAACGGAAGTGAACTTTAAGTCTAATGATGTGACCAAGTGACTGCGTATAAATCGAGAACTAAAGTGGACCAAGAGTTGATCCCTGGGGAACACCACAAGCCCAAGCCTTCCCATGCTGAATTTACCCATTTCTCCCTGTTATTAGGTGGGTTTTCCCGCGGTTTCCAAATACATACACAACCTGTCAAATCCTCCCGCTACAGCAGTGATTGTTTGGCAATACCATTATTATGATATTGCTGTCAGAGGGAACATAGGGCCCAGATGCATATATTTAAGTTTTTATTATTTGATCCTTTCTTAACCCAGGGTAATCCTACTGAGATTTGGAATGCCCCAAGTTTTGTGATTACGGTTGGTGCATCCCTTACCTAAAGGAAAGATATGCAGCATTTTATTATACTGGTAGAAAAGATGAATTAGGGACAACAAAAAATGTCAGAAGTTTCTGTTGATTATTCAGTCAGAAACCTGAATGAGCTCCCCACTTTGCTGCCAGATAAAGATGACAGCGATGGTATCTCTTAATTATTATTGTGACTAATTCCTATTTTAAACCCGCAGGACTGCATATTACGTCTATGAGCTGCACTCCATTACACATTATTTGACAATGTGAATATATTTGGTTCATTTTGCTCGGGTTCCCCATGACGAACTCCCCTGAGGACACGCCACACCCTGCCCCTCCCTCCTGTCTCTGCCCGTCCCTCCTCTCCCTGGATTAGTTTTATACTCTGCGTCACTGTTCAGGCATGTCTCCAACCTGACATTCAACAGAAACAAGCGGCTTATGACTCATCCGGTGCAAACGGTAAACTGCTAAACACACAAAAAACACTGCCCCAGACGAGACTCAAATGATACTTTAGCTCACTAATATGAAATCATTTAGCAGTAGTAATCCAGCCTGTTAGAGCACAGAAAAGCCTCTAAACATCGTAATAAGTACAATTCTGTAATGTGTACATCTTTCAGTTTCACAATTCAACATTGCATATATCTTTTCATAGTGCAATTCAAAGTAGTTTTATGACAACTAACCGAAGCTAGAAAGCACAAAAGGCTTACCGTGCAGAGCAGTAAGGTGAGTATCTGTATGGAAACTGGAGCCATGTCTGTTTAGGTTATCCGGTGTGGTAGTCCAGGTGCTCTGCGGACTGGGTGTGAGTGAGTGAGTGAGTGAATGGCTTTTTAAATGGGAGGGCTTCGTCAACACACACCCATTCTGTATTATGATGGAGCCTTTGATTAGTTCCAATGTAATGATACGTTCTTTGACATCACAGAACTGGGAAAGTGACTGTAATTTATTAAGGCGTCAAAACAACAAAAGAATGGAACTACCGTGGAATTTGATGGGATAAGCTGTTTTCATTGGTAGAGGTTGTTAATTAAAAAATATTTAACCAGAATTTAATCAAATATAGAAGCAGCTTCACACGCAACAAATGGTATGTTTTTAGTGATAGCTAGTGATGGTGGTAATAGAAATGAGTAATATTGTTTTTTTGTTTCGTTTTTTTTTTATTTCATTTGTCACGGATGTTTTACACGTATGTCTTTGAACATTTCATTGTAACTCAGTAGTCACAAGTGAGTTACAATGAAAATGAGACCAGATAAATAAAATTGGTATTTTTAGTCATCATTGTTTTAGTTTTTCTGTCAAGAAAAATATTATGGCTCCATTTACACATACATGGGTATTCTTAAAAACTGAGACCAATTTTTTTACAGGAAAAGGGGAAATCGCCTCTGTAAACTAATCTTTCTGAAAACTCCGGCTAGAGTGGAGATTCTGGAAAACTACAGTTTGGCATTTTTGTGTAGAATGAATGAGATAAATAGAGTTTTAGGAGCTGACGTGCCAAAAGTGTAACTAATATTTCCCTTTTGCTCTGATGATGATGATGATGATGAAGCATTCAGAGCAGCAGTCGCGTTTCTTCCGGTGCAAACACTTTTCATGAGTTTGCATTTGCACACACAGCTGATATTTCATCTCCATGACCAGAGACAAATGAGGCTCAGAGTTCAGTGATTTTGCCACTTCTTTCACAGATCTGTGGAGAGGCGAGCCCGCTCAGAAATGTAAGATTTCCTAAGTCTTTCTGAGTAATACTTAAAACTGTCATGAAATAAATGCTACATGTTTGAGTCTAATCCAGGTGCCGCCCATAGACTTGGCGTAGTCATGACGGCGCTCGATGGCGTATTTATGCGGGTTGATGTAAACGATGCCGTGTGCACAATGTTACTTTGGAAAACAGAAGGAAGAAAATATCCGTTTCTCAATATACCCGGCTATGTGTAAACGCAGCCTGTCTCACAACTGATTCTTCCCATTCTATTGTGATATCGTTTACCAAAACACCACAACTTCCACTCAGAATTATCTATAAGAGTCTGTGCAGGTTTATTCTCCACTGTCCCTTCAGGACTCTTCACTGTTTGATGCACCACCAACTTCACTGTTTTTGTTTTATCTTTAAATGCATTCATCTCAGTTATAACAGTATTAAATCCATTCAGATCCTCCTACAGTTTACTCCACGCCAAAGATATTTATTGTTGTCCCAAGCGTCAAAAAACTAAACGGAAACAACAAATTTAAATATAAGGATCCTTTTGGTTGGCTGGAATCTTCCCTCAGCGATTCGCGTGTCAACTTCTCTTCCTGTTTAAAAAATGGTCGGTGCAATACTTACATAACCTGTGTCACTGTTTTTGATCATCTTGTTCATTACTTTTGTGGCTATACTGGAACTCTGTCTAAGTTTTTGTTCAAATTTTACTTATTGTGTATGACTGAGTGTGTGTATAGTTGTTTTTTTTCTTCTGAATTCATGTATCCTACCGTCTGTCTTCTGTTGTTGTGATTCTGAGGATTATGAAATTTGACTTTGACTCATTATTCAGTCATCTCAAGTAGTTTTTAAAGGTCCTATATTACGCAAAATGAAGTCTTCTGAGCTTTAAGCCATGTTAATAACAGCAAAAACATCCCCAGAGTTGTGTTTTGTTTCATTCACACGCTTGTCTCAAACGCTCAGAATAGTTACCTCAAACGTAATGACACTATTTGGCTTTTATGGAACTGGGAAAGTGACTATAATTTATGAAGGTGTCAGTCCCATAACAAAAGAAAATAAAATGGAAATACCTTTGAATGTATTTAACAGATAACGTTGTTTTCTTAGGTAGAGGTTGGGAATAAAAAAATATTTAACCAGAATTGAATCGCATGTAGAATCTGCTTCACACGCAACCTGTTATACAAGTTTTTAGTGATAGGAGACATTGGAGACTCCTGAGCAAGCAATGGTAACATCAATTATATAACAATATAATAAGAATATCAGTCTTTAATATATGAGGATTTTTAATTTGTCGCACAAAAATATATACTGCACATACATATATTTTTTGTTATGTGTCTTTTTAAAGGTCGGATATTACACAAAATTGTCTCTTGTGAGGTTTAAGTCATGTAAGAATGCTGTTACCTCCTCAAAAACAGACCTAGAGTGTTTTGTTTCACACATACTTGAGTAATCCTGCATTATTAGTCTGTCTACATCGTCAGAGCCCAAAATGCTCTGTTCCACCTCGTGATGTCATGTCACGAAGCTGTAGTTTTCAAGTTAAAGGGACAGGTAGGAATTTTGGATATACGGCCTCATTTCCTAGTGAGCCAGAGTTTTGGAGACACTTAAAAAAACAAAACACTCCATCCATTCCTTGTATTTGCAGAGGTCGCTGGTGCACAGTTATCCTGCCACTAAAAACAGTCTTACCCACTCCACAAAACACCCGAAACAAATCTGTTATTACACCAGACTGTCGATGTGAATGTCTGTGTTGATAGAATAATGTTTGAAATAAAACTAACCTTGCGTCACATGAATTATCGCATGTTGAAGTACTATTTTCTCATATATCAGTCCGTCGCTGCCAAGCTTTCTGTCAGGAAGTACAACTCGCTGCTGCTCAGACATAAATCCTTTTTATCCTAAATAATTTTTATCGACACAGACATTCACATCGACAGTCTGGTGTAATAATAGATTTGCTTCAGGTGTTTTGTGGAGTGGGTAAGACTGTTTTTAGTGGCAGGATAACTATGGCCATTGACATGCACTAGTCTAGCACCAGCGACCTCTGCAAATACAAGGACTGGATGGAATATTTTAAAAAGTGTCTCCACATGTGTCCAACACTCTGGATCACTAGGAAATGAGGTCCTATGTCCAAAATTCTGAACTGTCCCTTTAACAGCTCCTTTTACCCTTTGTTCAGTAGAGAGTGGCAATTACAAAGTGTTTTTTTGTTTGAGAGAAAAACTGAGCCGTGTGTGAATGAAATCAAACACAACTCCAGGTATGTTTGTGATGAGGAAATCAAAAAAATTGTGTAATATGAGCCTTTTAAATAATGTTACTAATGTGGAGAATGTTTCAACTCTGGTTATCCAGACTGGTTCTTTTGCAATCAAGAAATCATTTGACAATGAGTTGATGTTTGATGTAGCCTCAAGCAGTTATCACATTCACTGATAAGGATATTTACAACCCACTAATTGCTCACTGTTAGCTGACTGGAGCCAAACATTATACAATATTTCCTCATCATATGCAAAGCGTTCATCGGTACTTCACCGATTAGTTCATTCTTTATTCAGGTTTACACAAGTCTTATTCGAAAGTCATTCACTACAACTTTTTAATGATTTGCACCCTTACCTTTTTGAAATTTTTTACATCTACATTGGTAAACATGTTTTATTGGTCAAAACAGCAAATATTAGATTCTGGTATTGGTGAAAAAAAAGGAGTTTTTAAAGGTCCGATACTATGCAAAATTGACTCTTTTGAGCTTTAAGCCATGTTATAATGTTGTTACCTCATTAAAAACATACCTGAAGTTGTGTTTTGTTTTATTCACACGCTTATGTAATGTTGCATTATTAGTCTGTCTAAATCTCCAAAGCTCAAAATGCTCTGTTCCAACTTGTGATGTCATGAAGCAGTTGTTTTTTAAAGTTAACACTTACCCTTTTTCTTTTGTTCAGTAGAAATTTCAGGGTTGAAATTATCCAAATGAACGAGAGAGCCTAGTAATACAGAAATGTATTTTGTTTGAAAAAGGAACCAGAATGAAAAAAATTATATCTTTAACATATAGAAACCTGTCTGAAAACAGACAATATGCTTCATATTAAACATCAGCAGGTACTTGAGATGAATGTGACTATAACAAATAAGCAATGGGAACAAATGTTTATATTGTCACAAAGGGATTGGAAACCAAAACTGGAGAGAGTTTGATTGGAAAACAAAAATCTGATTTTTCAGAACCCTGTTAAAGACATTTATGATCGAGACTATCACCACCGACAAGTGCTGAAGAGAATGTGGTATGGTTGGAGACCACACCCAAGACGCAAAACTCTGGTCAGATCTGCTTACGTTGCCTATGCGTTCACGTCACATACACACAGTACACAGAAACTAACATGTTGGATCATTTCCATGTGTCGTTCAAGCTGCTCCTGCAGCTCTAATAAACTTACAGGACGCATTCCAACAAATGTACAGAATATGCAGATACTATTAGTAAACAGAGAAGGATCTGCAATCACCTCTGTCAAATTCTGGATGCACCAGTTAGTTGCAGTCGAGCCAGACGGATATGGACGAGACCTGGAAGAACTTTGTGGAAGGAGTAGCTTATGAAAATGTGCGCCATGAAAACTTCTGTATGTCCAAAGATGCCCTTGTTGCTTTAACGTACACTTATACCCAATCAAATTGCACACACTTTTGCGTCACCGTATGCACGCAGATTTCCTCCTGAAAACGCTCATCTAAACGTGAAATAAAAAGTGAAGACGTGATGCCACTTTTGTGTCTTCTGTTCAGACCGTCATCATATAAACATATCCTAAGAACATTTTGGGAAAGTAAAAAGGAGAAGATCGAAGACACAGAGCAGATATCCCAATGGACCATCTTTTACTTTTGCTTGACTTGTGTCCTAGAAACTCACACACTGAGGACCAACAGTACATATTACATGTACTTCTATTAGTGACAAGGAGAATAGTGACCCTGAATTGGCTTAAGCCAGTTCCACCTACCACTGTAGTAGAAGTATGAGCACATAAGTCCAGTGCTCAGGTCTCTGCACTGGCTCCTGTGCCTCAGAGAATAGAGTTTAAAGCAGCTCTGCTTGTGTATAAGTCTCTCCATGGCCGAGCACCAAAGTACATCTGTGACATGTTAGTGCCATATGAACCATCTCGCACTCTGAGGACCTCAGGGACCGGCCTCCTGCTGGTGCCCAGAGTCAGAACTAAACAAGGGAGTCAGCGTTTCAGGTTCATGCAGCTAAAACCTGGAACAGTCTGAACATGTGAGACAGACTCTTCTGTGACGCTGTTTAAATCCAGGCTCAAAACATTTCTGTTTAACTGTGCATATAACTGAAAGGTTTTCATTCCGCACTCTTCTCTCCAATTTATGTCTCTCTTTTTTTAATTTTAATCTTCATGATTATTTATGTTTTTTGATTTGTTTTTATTATGATTTTAATGTATTTCTTATTCTGTAAAGCACTTTGAATTACTTTGTGTACGAATTGTGCTATACAAATAAACTTGCCTTGCCTTGCCATTGTTCAAGGGACACAAAAATTAAAATATGTCTATCAGATGGAGTGTTTGACTGCCCAATTTTTTTATTTGTATGCCTCACTGTCACTGTATTTATTTACATAATAGGTATAGATACTGTATAGGTAAAAAATGTAGTGTAGTGTAATATGGGCCCTTTAAAAACATATTTCTTTAACATTGTCGTCTCAAAGCAAGGTCAGGGTTCTCCTTACAGACACAATGGGATCATGTAGGATTCATGGGTCAAACAGCCACTACTACTACTGAAATTCTCTGTAAGTTGGGCCAGACTATTGTCATGTGTCTCCTTCCTTCTTCCGGGCTCTCCCTTTTTCTCAGTCGCTTTCTTCAGAAATCATTGAGGCATTAAAGCACCACACCTGGTTATGGTTGAAGGTTTCGGTTTTCAGATAATGAGTCATACCTGATCACTTGCACCGTGTATTGACAACTATAACAAACAGCCCATTTGTTAGTGTCGCCGTCTTCTGTTTCACTTACATCCCGCCGCCTGCATTACAACAACGATGTACACAATATTAATCTGGAGCCAGACCTGTACTCAAATGACATTATTGTTTGCATTGTATTGTAAAATGTAAATGTAGGTTAAGTTTACAACTACCTCATGTACTTCTCTACTCAACTACTTCTCTATTTACTTTTTGAAATAATGTCTGTCTGTGCATTCTTTAGTACAGTGGCATGAATGACTAGATTTTATTTAGGTGGTTTTGAGTTCTGTTACTGACTCTTGGTCTGTTAAAACATTGTTTCTGGGTCACAAACCTGAGTTGGTTCGCAAGAGATTTTTTTGGGGGGGTTGCATTGTCACGATCTGCATGTAGGTCTACAATATACAGTTCTGACAAACGCTGAACTGTTAAGACATGTTTTGTATAATATCTAATCTTTTTGTAATTATTTTATTGACTATTTTGTTCCAATATTGCTGGTTCAATTGAATGTTGAAAAGGTAAAGAAATGGACGACGTTTAATGTCCAAATAGGCGACTTATGGATCGTTTTATTGTTGGTTCAATTACTGTTTTTCATTGTTTAAAACTTGAGTAATACTAATTGTTCAGAGACACGATCACTCCGTCAACAATAAAACATCCTCATTAATGTTCAACCACCTTTATTTTGTGATTTACGAATAATGTCTGTTGACTTGGGGTGCAAAGGTTTGTGACTTTTAAAAAATGAGTCCCCAGAAAAAAAAAAAAAAATTGGGAAACACCGTGTTAAAAGACATGTGAATCTCAGTAGGATTCTCCTGGTATAGGAAATTTAAAATAGTAAATTTGAAAATTGCAAGTAAAGTTTTTTTTTTTTTTTCTGTTTCCCTAAAGACTGATGTGAAATTTTTATTTCACAATATTAACTGACAATATATGGAATAAATACAATTCTCAAAAAAAGGTGTAGTTTTTAAAATCCCATTTAAAAATTTTTTTTTTTTACTTTTAGGGATTTTTATAGTCAGACCTGTATTTTTGTATCATAGCTTACTGCCTTCTATATCACCTTTCTAACCAGACTATGCCATCACTTTACATAGGCTCATGTACACCAGGGTACACAGCCACTACTTGCTTGCCAAGGACACAGCAACAACATTCATCAATCCTCTGAATCCGAATTGAAATGTCAAAAGCGTGAATCAAACCGCCAACCTTTGGATCAGAGGGTGAATACATTACCAACTGAATCACCCACTTATAATTATTACCTATTATTAACACCATGGAATAAAAATGGAAATAAACACTAAATGATATGACTTATTTCTCGATAATGTCTCGAGGCTCTGTGCGCTCTACATGAACACATTGTTCCGTCTGGTTTTGACCAAGAGCCAGAGCTGCACCTTTTAGAAGAATTTAATATCAACATGTTTTACAGTGTGAAGTGCAGATCCCAGCACTGGTGGGAAATTACCTGTATTTACAAGTTTATTTGTATTTCTCAGGAATTGTTTGTATGGTTAAAGATTTGGAGCTTTGGTTTATTTTGGCATGGTGTGAAACTGTGTCGAAGAGAAAAATGGCTAATTCAGAAACTAAATTCGTGACACTGAAGCTAGTGGTGCCAACTCTCGAACAAATCCACCAAGCACCAAGATGATTTGTACTCAGGGCCCCGAATTTTTTTCTGCGCTTCTGCAATCAGAGATGGGTAAAGATTTGATTAGTTTTCATTATTTGATCCCCGAAGGGCAATTCTAGTACAGTCAACACCTTGAAACATTCATGTAAGAACAGATCACGCAAGCAGAATCAGAAATATATTCAAATTCAACAGTAATATACAATTAAACAGAACAGTGAGTGTAAAGGCGAGGTTACTAAGAAGGCCGATGACTGTAGTAATAAAAAGTGTCTTTAATTAAATCTGTTGGTTTTACATGTGGGCACAACAAAAGCGTCTGCCGGAGGGACGGGCTGGAACTCTGAATGCAAATCTGCCATTATTTTCCAGGCTTTAGTCACAGACCGTCTTTTAAAAAGGTCCAAAATGTAATTGCACTGAATCACACTGATTTTTTCACACTCTTTGACAATATTATGTAATTGGTCATGATTTTTGAGGTTCAACAAATTAAAACCAACGAAGAAAAGAAAACGTTAAAACAGATTTGTCAGAGCAACTGTAGAACATGATGACATGATGGACATTAAAAAGTGCATTCAGGTTGATCTGCTTTGCTGTCCACACTGTCAACCTGAATGATTTAAAGGCAAACTTATTATCAGTCTGGATGCCCAAATACTTACAGTTCTGCACAATGTCTACAAGATCAGGGTCAGGGCAGGGGAAGCTTTCCTGAAAACAATGTACATTTAGTTTGTTTTTTAAGTATTTATATGCAAGACTCAATGAAACCTGATAGCACCTGACTGTGGTCTGTAGAGTCATCTTCAAATGTTATTATGTGATGATTCTTATGCTGGCTTTGGCAAAGATCGGTGTAAAAGGACAAACAAGAGGGGAGACAGGATACAGCCCCGAGGAACTCCAGTGGCCAGACTAGCCAGGCTGGCGTCACCTAGTGCCTCCGCTCAATTAAATTTCTCTCCAGGGACTAGGTCAGGAATCAAAATACACTAGATGTTCGCAAAAACAAGGAAGTGTGAGTTTGGACACCAACCAATCAGCGAAGAGCCATATATTCAGTGTTGTCAACGATTCCCGAGACTGAGAATTTAAACCCGGAACAAAGAGAATGTTTAGTGAATTTTATCAAGGGAAAAGACGTTATTGCCCTTCTTCCTGCGAGAATTGGCGCATTACATACGTCACGACCAAATAGCAGCGATTGGTTAAATGAAAAAAAAGTACCCACCTACCGTCGAGCGAACAAATCCTAATGCTGAGAGGTTAAATGGTTTCTACAAAGTGAAACCGGCTGATGAATCAGGCTAACATCAGAGAACATCTCATTTACTCTTTGGGATCTTTTTAAAAAAAAAATCTATGATCCGCAAGATCAAACCTGCATTAATAATACAAAAAAATCCCAAAGACATTACTCAAGAAGAATTACAAAGTAGTGGTCCAAGAAATTACTCAAGCTAGAGTAAAAAAGTATTTGGGAAAACTACAATTCAAGTAAAAGTAACTTTAAGAGTAACTGCCAGAACGTAACATCTGATATATAATTTACGGTTTATGTCATTTGAAGGACTAAACTAGAAGGAAAGACACAAAAATGAGAAAAACAAATTAATAACTGAAGGAGCGGTGCAAGAAACACAAATGCTCAAATCATTTCATATTGTCAACCATTAATCTTTTGTCACTGTAAACTTAGTCACAGTGGGACGAGTCATCAAATCGATTAATCAAGCTTAAGAGTACTGCCAATTCAATAAAAATATTACTCAGATGGGAGTCACAGTATGCTGTTAGAAAAATACTCTGAAAAGTACAGCTTCTTTACTCAGTTGCAATAAATGTAACTGAGTATTGCCCACCTGTTTACAAAAAAAAAAAAAAAAAAAAACGGTCATTGATTTAGCACACAATTAGGTTACACCCATCCTTTTAAAATGTTCTTTCCAAAGACATCTACTACTACTACTACTACTACTACTACTACTACTACTACTACAACTACTACTACCTGTTGGTTCAGTGTAATAAAAAAGTGTCTCTTAACTGTAAACACTTAAATTCAGTAATGACTAAATAAAAACAATGAAACCTAAACATATTTTATGACAATTTGAAGAGTATAGCAGACCAAGGGAACAAAGGAGTCTCTTGTTCTGAGCTACAGGAGTTTAGGAGCTCAGAATTGGACCTTTTTAGTATTAATTTATATTTAATGGGGAGGCCCATGTGAAGCTTCTTGCCCCAGGCCCCCAAATTTCTGTCGCCGGGCCTACGAATTTGTATTCATGTTTCAGAAACCCAGTCAAAGTTCAGTGAATCGCATGAATACAAGGAAAGAAACAATCACTCTATCTGCGCTAAATATTTCTAGTGTCTGATATGTAGTGTCATGGCTAATGGCGGAAAGGGCGTGTGCTTTTTGGCAGAACTGTGGTGTTAAAAAGTCAGAAGAGGACAGAGTTTTTTTTAAGACAAAGGGCTGTTATTCCCTATATCTATAAACGTGTATCATCATCAACAAGTCAAGAAGAAATCTGTTTTTTCATTACCTTTATAATGGATACAGCAAAATAAATAAATAAATAAAATACTTGGGAATACATTTGTAAATTGCACAAACCAGCTTCCAGTTTTGTCATTAGAGCTCGGGTTTAGCAGCAAGTAGCCTACGTGTCGCATTGAAGAGCCCATATTACCGCAATTTTCTGACCTATGTTATAATGTTTCCTCATCACAAACAGACCTGGAGTTTAGTTTTATTCACACGTTTAACGCACAACCCTTCATATTTCGTTCTTCGCTCAAACAGAAAACACTCTTTTCCACCCTGCGATGTCGTGTGGTAATACATGACATTTTTTAAACTCTGTACAGTGTTCTCTGGTTTATCGCGGGGGTTATGTTCTAAAAATAACCCGCGATAGGTGAAATCCGTGAAGTAGTCAACTTTATATTTTACAATTATTATTTGTTTTAAGGCTGTAAAACCCCTCACCACACACGTTATACACTTTTCTCAGACAGGACAGTGACAACCATTTTTGCATCCTTCTTAAAACTTATTGCTGCTGTCGTCCTTTTGTTATTTTTCTCCTTCTTTATGTAATGAACCGAAGATTAATTTATTCCGTAATGGAGCCCTACAGTGCAGAGTCTTGCATGGGTCAGTTTTTTGGAGACGCGCAGTACAGCACCACACCCGCCCGTTAACCCGAGATTATATCAAACTTTTGCACTGCCAACACCAAGGACTGAACCAAGACTAAACCAGAACTAACCCAGGACTAACCTAGGACTGATTCCAGGACTGAAGAGGAGGACTAAACCAGGACTAAACCAGAACTAAAACAGGACTCACTGTCAGAACGGGCTTGGAGGTGACTGCAGGAGAAAGGACCTCGCAAAGGGAAGAGCTGCAATTGCCCAGTCGTGCTTTGCGGGTTCTCTCTCTTAAGTCCAAGATTAGTCCTGGTTTAGTCCTGACCCACCCGTGTGTAATTACTACCGGCCCGTAATACACAATACACTTTCATACGCTGTTAAAAAAAGCATGTACTAAAAAAAATCCGCAAAACAGCGAGACCGCGAATGGTGAACCACGATGTAGCGAGGGACGACAGTACAGCTTTTGACCATGTAAGAATACTGTTCCCTCATTAAAACAGACCTGGAGTTGTATTTTGCCTCGTCCATGTTTGTTTCAATAATCATTTGTAAAAAAATAATCTGCCTTTGAGCCTCACAATTGCCAGGATTGTCATGTCACACAAATCATGCTCATCACCTTCAATAGAATCATTTGGTTAATCTCAGTCCTGGAGTCAACGCTGTTCACTTGAAAACAACCACTTTATGACATCACTAGGTGGAACAGAGCATTTTGAGCTTTGGAGACTAGACAGAATAATGACAAAGGATTACCCAGACATGTGTGAATGAAACAAAACACAACCCCAGGTATGTTTTTGAGGAGGCAGCAGCATTCTAACATGGCTTAAAGCTCACAAGAGTCAGTTTTGTGTAATATACTGAACACTTTGACATTTAATAGGCTACAAAGACACACACACAGACGCACACAGACGCACACACCTTAACCCCGTCTTCCTGTTAAAAATCATACACATAAACAAGGTCATTTCTCATATGTAATGGGAAATGAACGGTCATGTATTCATCTTGTTATTATGAAATTATTGTTAATCATGACATTACATTTAGTTTGTTTTCTAAGTATTTATATGCAAGACTCCATGAAATCTGATAGCACCTGACTGTGATCTGTAGAGTCATCTTCAAATATTATTATGTGATAATTCTTATGCTGACTTTGGCAAAGATCGGTGTAAAGGACAAACAAGAGAGGAAACAGGATACAGCCCTGAGGAACTCCGGTGAATGCAACATCAGACTAGCCAGGCCGGCGCCACCTAGTGCCTCCGCTCAATTTCATTTCTCTGCAGCGACAAGGTCAGGAATCAAAATACACTAGACCGTTTGCAAAATTACCGGAAGTGCGAGTTTGGGCACCAGCCAATCAGCAAAGAGACATACATTCTGTGTTGGCAACGATTCCCGAGTTCGAGGATTTAAAGCTGGAACAAAGAGAATGTTTGGTGAATTTCATCAAGGGGAAAGACGTTATCGCTCTTCTTCCTACGGGATTTGGGAAAAACTTAATATACCAGTTAGCCCCGTTTGAGGCTCATTACATACGTCACGACCAAATATCAGCGATTGGTTAAATGAAAAAAAGTACCCGCGTACCGTTGAACGAACAAATCCTAATGCTGCGAAGTCAGATGGTTTCTACAAATTGAAACCGGCTGATGAATCAGGCTAACATCAGAGAACATCTCATTTACTCTTTGGGATCTGTTTGTTAAAAAATCTGTCCTGCAGTAATAATACAAAAACATTCCCAAAATATTACTATGTATGCATGTGAGTTATGTCTGGCCATTTAACATTTTCAAGTGAGTAACATACAAATTTATGAAAAAAATTATTAAAGTTTGTGTCATGTGGGGCCCCCTCACTGGTTGTGAATGACTGGTGCCCCCTCGGACACCGTACTACTGGCCCACAAGGATGATCCGGCCTTGTACAAACTCATAAATCAGAAACTGGAGTGTCTTACTATGTTGAATCCTGAATCCAATAGAATAGGTTAATCCATAAAAAACAGCCACAGGAAAGGAGCTATTTAAAAAGCAATAAAGAATGCATTATTATTATTTAAAAAAAAAAACTCTCCTATTGATGCAGCATTTTTGTCCTGCCCGGGCTAGCATTACAAAAACAACAGATTAGTTTTTTTCTCTCTGAATTCATCTTTAAAGTGAGTTTTGCGATAAAATTTGTACAATCCACAATGACCCGTCTATATTCTCTTACGACTTGACATTAAAAACACTACTAGATATTGTAACCAGTGTTGGGAAGGTTACTTTTAAAATGTATTCCCCTACAGATTACAGATTACATACCCCAAAATGTAGTTTGTAACGTAATCCATTAAATTACTTAAAGTGAGGAAAGTAATCTGAATACTTTGGATTACTTGATTTGCTGTAGAGAAGCAAAGACGAGGAAATCTTCACATAAGATGTTTTATCTGCTAAAAGACAATAAAAAGGCCGAGTCTTTACTTAACCGTATTAAAAATATTATTGATAAGAGAGGAGGAGACACGTCCACACAGCATGGTTTAGTCCTGTTAAATCTGGTTTTAGACCTGGTTTAGTTTTGGTTTAGTCCTGGTTTAGACCTGGTTTAGACCTGGTTTAGTCTTGGTTTAGTCCAGGTTTAGTCCTGGTTTAGTCCTGGTTTAGACCTGGTTTAGTCCAGGTTTAGTCCTGGTTTAGTCTTGGTTTAGTCCTGGTTTAGACCTGGTTTAGACCTGGTTTAGTCCTGGTTTAGTCTTGGTTTAGTCCTGGTTTAGACCTGGTTTAGACCTGGTTTAGACCTGGTTTAGTCCAGGTTTAGTCCTGGTTTAGTCTTGGTTTAGTCCTCGTTTAGACCTGGTTTAGACCTAGTTTAGTCCTGGTTTAGACCTGGTTTAGTCTTGGTTTAGACCTGGTTTAGACCTGGTTTAGTCCTGGTTTAGTCTTGGTTTAGTCCTGGTTTAGACCTGGTTTAGTCCAGGTTTAGTCCTGGTTTAGTCCTGGTTTAGACCTGGTTTAGACCAAGTTTAGACCTGATTTTAGACCTGGTTTAGTCCAGGTTTAGACCTGGTTTAGTCCTGGTTTAGTCCTGGTTTTAGACCTGGTTTAGTATCCGGCAATGAGTGGAATTACTGAAAAAAAAAAAAAAAGGGAATAGCCCAAAATGTGAAAAAAGGAAAATCCTGTCATGTAATCTATTTATTTCAACAAAGTAACTGTAATCCAATTACCACTCACTGAAACAGTAACTGTAACCGAATACAGATACTCATAATTTGTACTCTGATTACGTAACTCCAGTACATGTAATCTGTTACTCCCCAACACTGCGAGAAACACATTCAGTTCTACTACCCAAAAATACCAACTATTTTCTTCAGGTGAGCTATTTTTACAAAACGAAAATGCCTGGGAGCTACTTTTTTTTAGTGATCGCAAGAAAATGAGTAAATGTAAGAGTCACGACACTGGATAGGAACAGACTGAGGCGTATTAAACATGAATCATTATCCATTCATTAGTGCAGAAAGTAAAGTTAAGCATGAAAATTACATGTTTACAGTTTTAATGGTCATTCTATTCATCAAATTTTAGTTATTCAGCACAAAACGTATAATTCATAAATTGAATGAAGGAGGTGGAAGTGCTTCTGTCAAGGCCTGAACGCCATTATGACACACGGACGCTTCCCCTCGACGTCATTTGAGCAGCACGCCGTCTATCAGATACCGAGCGAACACATGCGAAGCTCCAGGGACAGGTCTCTGAAACAAAACAGAGCGCAGTGGAAACCGGCGCAGCTCAGGGCGTGGCGTTCTCAGGAAGATTAAGACAACAACGCACATAGGCATGTTCCAACGCAGCAGCCTGTCCAACCAGTCCTGCCCCGGCCCTGCCTGCAGCCGACGCGACACGCCTGTGGCTCTGAACAGGAGTGAGTGGGTTGGTAAAGACATCATTTATAGTGACTGAATAAACTTGCCATTTTAGGATTTGTGAGTCAAGAGTCAAATGTCTATGAGCAACAGTTGTGCGGTAACAGATGTATGTTCCTGTTTTCACATTTTGGGCTATATCCCCCTTTTGTTGTTGTTGTTGTTGTTGTTTTTTTTTCTGGGTAATTCCACTCATTGTCAGAAACTAAACCGGGTCTAAACTAGATCTTTACCAGGCTTAAACCAGGACTAAAACCAGGTCTAAACTAGATCTAAAACAGGTCTAATTCCAGGTCTAAACTAGATCTAAACTAGATCTAAACCAGGACTAAACCAGAACTAAAACCAGGTCTAAATTAGATCTAAACTAGATCTAAACCAGGTCTAAAACAGGTCTAAACCAGGACTAAACTAGATCTAAACTAGATGTAAACCAGGTCAAAAACCAGGTCTAAACCAGGACTAAACCAGGACTAAAACCAGGTCTAAACTAGATCTAAACCAGGTCTAAACGAGGACTAAAACCAGGTCTAAACTAGATCTAAACCAGGACTAAGACAGAACTAAAACCAGGTCTAAACTAGATCTAAACCAGGTCTAAACCAGGTCTAAAACCAGGTCTAAACTAGATCTAAACCAGGTCTAAACTAGATCTAAACCAGGTCTAAACCAGGTCTAAAACCAGGTCTAAACTAGATCTAAACCAGGACTAAACCAGAACTAAAACCAGGTCTAAACTAGATCTAAACCAGGTCTAAACCAGGTCTAAACCAGATCTAAACCAGGTCTAAAACCAGGACTAAACCAGGACTAAATAATACTGCGTGGACGTGTCTTGTCTTATAATATTTTTTAATAGGGTTAAGTAAAGTCTGGGTTTTTTATTTTCTTTTATCAGACAAAACTTCTTAAGTTACGATATCCTGGTCTTTGCTTCTCTACAGCAAATCAAGTAATCCAAAGTATTCAGATTACGTTACTCACCTTAAATAACTTAATGGATTACGTTACAAACTACATTTTGGGGTATGTAATCTGTAATCTGTAGGGGAATACATTTTAAAAGTCACCTTCCCGACACTGCCAGTGTAAACATATTTACTGTTATAATTGTCTGGCACCGGTTTCACTCAGCACTTTTCCATTGTAGCTGACATTCCTCTCTCAGGTGCATCCTCTCATTGTTCGTTCCTCCCCTCAAACCCCAGCGGGACTGCCTCACGCTCTCTCTCTCTTTCTCTCTTTCTCTGTCTCTTCTACCTGACCTGCTCTCTTCTTTAATTTTCCCATTCTCTTGCAGGAGAATAAACCACACAAGACAACTGTTTGACCCAAGACCTCTTATTTCCTTCTCACCCAAATATTTCCACACTGATCTTGATGTCAGAAGTGGAAGTTTGATCGTCCAGGACCAGCGGTGCATGGACTTGATTGTTTTCTTTATGAAAATGACATTGGAAAAGGAGGAGCGGCTCCGTGCTGCTGGGCTACAGCTGCAGGAGCCAACAAACTCAAATTTACAATGTGACACGGTGCTGCAAACCCAAAAGAAACTACAAGTCAGTGCCATGTTTGCTAAGGGTTTATGTTAAGTCGTTTGTCTTTTTGAACCTGATGATCGATCGTCCCATTTTGCGGTGACTGTGAGTGTTTGTGTGTCTGCTCGTCCTGAGGGGAACTTAGGCGGGTTTAGGTTAATTGAATAACCTAGTAGCTACTGTGGGATTTTTTTATGTTTTATTCATGTTAGTTCACCATGCAATATAGAAGTCACTGAGTTCCTTGATGTGTATGTTTCTGAGACTGTGGAGTGTCAGTGGGGTTGGCATATGGTGTCATATGTACTGTTGCTGTACATGGGACAGATAAGGGATGTGTCTAAACCTTGAGCATATGCCAATCTATGATAAACACGTGTTGGGTCAAAATTGCTGTGTATGTTTCTGCTGAAAATGCTAACTCAACAAGTTATAAATGCACCTGCTTTCTGTGAATGGTCAGAACGGGGGACGTCGTCTAAGCGGCGTTGTCGAGGGACGACGACGCAAAGAGACGCCGTGTGGCTGAATCATGTAAAATCGACTTGAATCGGAGACCTGTACCTGCCTGAACCAATAAAGAGACATGTCTGAGAACTGTTTTAACTCTCCAAGACTCTTTTTTAAGATTCTCTGTTGAGGTTGCCTCCAGGAGAAGCTGACAGTGTGCACAAAGGTGATTATGGAGACATTTTGGTACTTGACTACAGTAATAACCCTGTATGTGTGAATGTGAATGGCTGAATGTACCAGTGTCTTGTTCATGGAACTAACAATTGCAACTAAATTTCATTATTTTCTAGACCAATGTAAATTAGAAAACAATGTACTGCATTTTAAATGTTTATGGATTTTGGTGTGTTAAATGTGAACGGGTATTCAACAGGTCAATTTAAGGATCATGTGGCTCCAGGACAATAGATTTGTATGGAAATTGAGCCTGGAAGTGACAAAAGGCAATTTGAGATTTCAGAAACCACGACGATGCAGAAGCAACTAACTGACTAAATGAGAACCAAATATACTGCAACTTTAGCACTGTCAGACAGGCATGTTTCACCTTTTACTGAGCTAAACTTTAGTCCTGTCTAATTCCTCTGCCTGACTATTGCATTCTAAGTAGATTCTACATAATAGGAACTTGAAATATTTTAACCCCTTTTTAACAATGTGTTCCCATTTTCCAAGTAATTATTCTTTTTACACATGAAAGCGAACAAAAATATCTGTAAAAAGCACTAATTCATGACCTCCTCCTGCACAGTCTTCTGTTGTTTCAATAAAAACTATGTGATATTCAATTTCTATATTTTTGACTCTTGTTTATTGATTGTATCTATTCACCACAAATTTCACACAGTTTTTATTTTTTATTCAGCTTGTGCAAATTAAAATATTCATTCTTCATTTTTATTTAAAGGTGCTGTACCTGACTATCTAACTTTTTTTGTTGTTGCTCAAATGCATGGGAAAATTGGGTACAGCTACTTTAAGTACAATTTTTAAGTATACTTTACATTTACATTTATCTGCACTTTCTACTCCACCACATTTTAGATCTGGACTGAAAAGTAAAAAGTATTTGTGAGACCTGCTGAAATGGCAAAGACTTTATTTTTTATGCATTTAATTTGAGTTAACGTCACAACTTTGAGCAACACAATACACAAAGTGGCTAGAAAAGTTAAGAAATCAACTCGATCTGTTTCATCCTTTAATTGTTTGAAAAATCTCTGCAAAATAAATTTTTAAACATGTACTTCAATACTTTTACTTAAGTCGATTTTTTCACTACTTTTGCTACTTTTACTTTTACTTAAACTCTTTTGTTTTACTTATGTAACAAAACTAAGTACTTCATCCGTACTCAGGTATTCAGACATACTAAAAATAAATTGTGATTGTGTAACCAGTTCTGAGAATCAAAAACACCAACACCAATCAAAAACACCATATAACAGAAAGATTTCTAATACAATCTGAAATCATACGTACAATAAGATCTCAGTGCCGCTTTTTACTGCACCTTTTACTCAAAATATCTATAAATATCACAAGATGTACTCCGCGGTGGAATGTAACAAAGTAAAAGTAGTAAAGTACAGTACTTAAGTAACAATATTAGGTATCTGTACTTTTCACTCTTACTTCAGTTCATTTAAGCACAGGTATATGTACTTTCTACTGCATTACATTTTTAACAGGACTGAAAAGTGAAAGAGTTTTTATTATATTTGGAGACCTGAGAGTTTACTTTGAACACATTCATAATTTGAACAAACAAAAATATACAAATGAAAACTGCAAAGGAAAAAAGAAACTGATTCAGTTGTTTCTGCTGAACAAAATTCAGCACAAATCTTTATCATTGTGAAATACTTTTACTTTCTACTCTTTAAGTATATTTCTAAATGGGTACTTTGATCATTTTACTTGAGAAGATTTTTTTTAAAGTAGATAATTTCATGTGATACGTTTATGGTTTGAAAAATCTACATTTACTACAGCACTAGTGTAGAAGAATATCTCTACAGGATGTGCAGCAGGTAATTTTCAATGCATAGAACGCTCTAACAACAGGCCACTAACTAAAACTAAACATGGATTAAAACTCATCAGCAATGGCGAGGCGATGACAAAAACATATGACATCAACCCTTGTCTCATCTAGTGGTGCTGCTGATGAGAGAAACCACCACTGAAACCTCCAGATCAAAAGGGGTCCGGCTCAGAGACTGAACTGTTGAACTGTTGCAGCCCATGAGGCGCCTGACAGGAGAAAATAAAAGCCCATCCAGTTTCAGTCAGCACTTTTCCGTTGATGACCTGTGACTGCACTGCACTGCACTGTCTGTATAAAACCCAGTGTGGGACAGACCCTCGCTCTCTCTCTCTCTCTTCTACCTGACCCACTCTCTTCTCTAATTTGCTCCTTCTCTTGCAAGAGAATAAACCACACAAAGGAAATTGTTTGACTCAAGACCTTATTTTGTTCTCACCCAAATATTTTCACAACACCAGTTACTTACAATGCATATTTTTATTAGTAAAAAAAAACTATTTACAATGACATCATGAATGAAACAACAATTAAAAACATATATTACATTAAACAAACAAACATTCTTTTCCTGTGCAGTGTAAAGGTAAAAAGTCAGTGCAAAACTTATAAGCAGTAAAGTCCATTGATAGTTAAGGCCCGCGCTTCCATCAGTGCTGTTAGCAAAGGGGAACATAAAGCTGCTGACATTCACAAGTGAACACGTTTGATCAGCGTACATCCACAGTCTTTACTTTAATCCTCACAGGTTTGTCTGAACGACCTTTCTGGTCTCCTGAATCACCACCCTCCTGGAGGTAGAGGGCGTGGTGTTTCCTGTGAGGTTTCCAGTGCTACTAGAGCTGCTCTTGTTGAGGGTCCTTAGGGACCCTGAGAGTCCAGTTGAAAGGCTGCTCTTGGCCCCAGGCTGCTGGCCCTGAGCTGAATTAGAGCCCACCACCAGGAGGGTCTGAGAGCCGGAGAGTCCTGTCTTCACCAGGTTCTGGTTGGTCTTCAGCACCTGTTTGGCACCTGACAGGCCCTTCCCATCCACCAGCACCATGGTCTGAGAGCCGGAGAGAGAGGCCCCTGGCCCGTGTGCATTCTCCACCAGCACCATACCAGGGACCTGAGTCTGCCCCACAGCCTGGCCCTGCATCACAGTCTGCCCCTGCATCACCAGGCCTTGGGCGGGGACGCTCTGGGGGCCGTTCACCAGCATCACATTCTGCACGTTGGTCCCAGGGGCCTCCCTGAGTAGCACCGTGTTCTGGACCGGATTCTGGACCATGTAGAGATTCGGCTGTAGAACTGGAGCCGTGGTGTAATAGAGCTGAGGCTGAGGCTGCTGCTGCAGGAGCAGCACCTGGCCCTGAGGAGCTTGAGGGGCCTGAGGGGCCGGGCCCCTGGACACCTCCTGGCTGACATCTTTGATTGTGACGGTCTGAGTGCTCTCAGAGCTCTCTTGCACCTTACTGCTGCTGCTGCTGCTGACCTCTGCTTTGGGAATGGAACGTGGTTTGGGCACAGGTTGTGGTAGGGGCCCCGGAGCCAACACACTGGAAACTGCTGTGTGAGAGTTGATGGAGGTGCTGATGGAGGTGGTAGGAGGAGCAGGGGCCCTCACTTCAGCCAGGGTCTTGCCTTCACAGATTTCAGCCAGAGTCTTAAACTTGAAGTCCAGGTCATTGAGGAAGTGCAGGTCGTTGTCCACAGCCAGATTGTCACAGGAGCCCAAGGAGCCAGCACAGGAGCCCTGGCCCTCATAGTCATACACCAGGAGATTTTCCTTCCCAGCCAGAGCATCAGAGGTCTGCGCCTTCTGTGGGACACAGAGACTCAGGTTAAAACACTTTCATGTCATAAATGTGTTCATAAACAGTGTTAGTGACACTCACCTGGTTGTAGTACTGTCCCAGGTAGTGGTAAGGTAGAGCCATGCCGTCAAAGATCCCACCCTCTCTCTCTCTGCTCATGTACTCAGACTGAAATCCACTGCCTCCCATCTGGTTCATGCTCCACGTGCCATCCATATGACTCATCTCCTTCCAGGTACCGTCCATCTGACTGGCTCCTTGGCCCTGGTAGAACTCATTAGTTGTCTGGGTCCAGCCCTTATACCCAGTGTGCGTATTTCCACCCACTTCTGATTGCATGTTGATCAGTGGAACCTCCTAAGACAACGGACAGACACTTGTTCATCTTGTGCATTGTTTAAGTATATTTATTTGATTCATTAAATAAATATGGTGATATGATGTAATCCATTAATTCTGCTCTTACCGTGTTCTCTCCTTGGCCCTCCGTGTGGTAGTTGATGAGATGAGATTTAGTATCAAATGGCATCTCTGCAAAAGCTCCTGACGATCCCATAATTCCTCCACAGAAGCAGAAAAGGGCCAAAAGAGGGATCACTGCAAAACAAAACAAACAAAAAAGATTTATAACATTTATTTGACACAGCAACCACTACTAAGCAATTATCTTAGCACTGATGTCAACTATCAACACTTGTCTACAGTTCTGTTATGATGTTATGATACTACAGACCGTCTCATTTCATACTGTATAGACTCATGGCACATAGAGTGAAGCTTTCAAACTGCTTCATGATATTCTTTTTTTTTTAGATATTTGAATGAATAATGCATAAAATTGTGTGACTTTGAGAATCTGCAAAAGCAAAAGACTAATGCAAAATACAAATTAAGTCTAAGACTTCTAATGGGATAATAAAACAGCAAAACATTGTCAGAAGAGTTTAAACAAAAAAAAATCTAAACAGAAAATGTTATGAACTAGGGATGTAAAAATAACCGAAATATCGTGATATCGTATCGTCAAAGTTCTCACAATAATATCGTGGACCATCACAATATATTGAATTACAAGTCTCTTTGCTTAAATTAAGAGTTCTGGTGCAGCAATAGCTAAAAAAAAAGAAAGACTACATAGGAACAACATAGACCATGCTCCATTTCAGTGCAGACTACAAGAAGAAATAACAGTT
The DNA here is from genome assembly GCF_026225935.1 of Boleophthalmus pectinirostris. NCBI lineage: Eukaryota > Metazoa > Chordata > Actinopteri > Gobiiformes > Gobiidae > Boleophthalmus > Boleophthalmus pectinirostris. The sequence goes on along the minus strand of NW_026571473.1, from coordinate 29,004,087 downwards.
CTAAGCACTTTTAAGTCTTAGTTCTTTGGATTAAGTCTTGTCAAGACATTTTAAGAGGAAAAAGTAGCATATTAACAGTTTTGTTCAATAAATATCGTACAGTGAAATGTGTATTGTGAAAACCGAGAGATTTGGATATTGTTACATCCCTAATCGTGATCCTCCCCATGATATCGTACCGTGACAATATTGTATCGTAAGACTTGGATATCGTTACATCCCTAATTATGAACTAATAAAATGGAAAATTATATATCAAACTGTACTCACACAGAAGTAAAAGCAGTCCCAGGAACAGCAGTCCGATTCCAGCCGGACCAAACTCCACTTCTTTCTCTGGCTGACCTCTCCCTCCTCGTTTACCGCACTTGAAGCCGTCCTCACACGTGCACACTTGGACCTGGACTCTCTGTGGCTCGGGACAGGACTTCCCCTGCTGGTCAGTCACGATAAACTCCACCTGATACACGCCAGGCCAAAGGGACTCCTCTCTCCTCAGTATCCGGCCTGTGTCTGTTAAGAGCAGAAACATAAATCCAGGTTAATAATCAGATAACGTGCGACTCTAGCTTATTAACCATCTTACTCATTTTTTAGAACTGATTATTCACATTTCTCTTTGTTATTATAATATATTGTGATGTGTGAGCTACTGTGTTTAAGTCATTTCCCTTGTGGATCAATAAAGCTGGTCTAAATTTAAGAGTAATATGTGTATAGTACTAGAAATGCAATGAAAAAAATGTGGATGAGGATGCTTTGTCACTTTAAAAAAAAATAATGACATTGTAAATTTTCTGACTGTACCCATTTGTGATAATTCATACTTGAGCTTTACCAGTAGGGCTGGGTATCATTCAGAAGTTGCCGAAACGATACATATCTCGATACACAGACGACGATATGGTGCACGTTTGATTCGATATGATCTATTTCAAATCGATTTGATGCGGTTCAATAGAAAATAAAGTCTAAATCATGGCTGTGATACTAAAAGTCTTTGTTAAACCACTTCTTGTGCAAAGTTAGTATGAAACACAAAATTTTAAACTTCAAAACAGTGAAAATGTCAAATATGTCAAATAATAAGTTTCCTTCGTTTGAACAAACAACAAAACTGTAGCTGTAACAAAATAACTTAGTAAAATAAACCAAAAAATACTCTTGACGATATATCTATACAGCAGCCCACGATATCGATACTGCAACATCACATTAAATGCTTATTTTTGCACACCTTTAGTTTTAGTCAAGCCTTTTCATTTTGAGTGTGCATAATTGTACACATAACTCAACAATAGGGCTGAAGGATTTTGAAAATATCAAATTGTGATTTTTCAGACAAACACTGCAATTTGATTTGTGATTTTGTTTAATAATAGGATTCTGTTCAAAGTTCAGATTTGAAACACATCCAAAAGTAGTGACAAAAAGACTGAAATATGGACTGACAAAACTAATACTGATAATATTTGTAGATCTAAACTACAGGGTTAACCGTTTTATGGAGTATAAGACAGGGGGTTTTGTTGCTTGTCGAGGAAACGTCTCAAGTTCAAAAATTGCAGCCTTTGCGATTTGTCAGGTGCCTCCATTCGAATTGCGATTTTGTTTTGATTGATTCAGTCCAGCTTGACAACGCGATGTGTAAATTTTCTGGTGGATCTTATTGTTTTGTCTGAAATGTCCCAGTATCTCATTAAATCTTGCTTTTACTCAATAACATGGGTTTTTAATTACCTAAAAAATTCATTTTAAAAAATCTTAGTGTGAGTGGGCTCTTCTTTCCACAGATCTAATAAAAAAAAAGTAAAAAAGTAATGCCATACAACATTCCAGGCAATATTTCCATGGACCCTCCACCAGAAAAGTTACACAGTGCACACCTTTAAATATGAATAACTTAATTTTTTTCTTGTAGTGTAATACATTGTCCGAGTGTTAGCAGGCCTGTCGGCAAAAATATGGGAACCCGGCGCAAAAAGCCTCACACGGGCCCCCTTTTAATATACAGTAATAGGAAGAGGGTCCAATTCTGGGCTCCTACAACCCAGATCCTGAATCAACTTTGCCCTTTGTCCTATCTTCTCTACTGCTCTGAGTGTACGAATGTAAAAGGATTTTCTCCAAACCCTCCTTTTATTTTTAAGTTTACTGGAAATGAATGTGTAACAAATGCTCCCTTGCTCAAAATGTAAAAAATGATGCTAATTTTTTTTATTTTTTTTGTCTGTGTGTGATGTGTTCCTTACCGTTCAGATGCTGCACCTGCCACTTTCCCTGCGTGTTCTCCGGGACGATGGTGAAGTGGAATGGCGGTCCGTTGGGAAAGGCGTCCCGGTCTTGAGCGTTGATCAGGATGGCGTCATCGGTCAGGCACAGGGTCTGCGCGGTGCTGGTCAGAGTGGGACAGTGGTCGTTGAAGTCCTCCACCTGGATGGCGATGGTTCCAGTGGCTGTTTTAGCCGGCATGTCTGTTTGGAAGAAGAAAATGGGTTATGTATGTAAACAATGAAATTAAAACCTACTTTAATTACACTTTTTACAGTCTTAAAAACATGAAAAGCAGAAGTGGTTCATTTTAAACATAGACTGAATAAAGAGGTTGACGAAAGGAGTGTCCTTGTATTCAGCTCCAGTCAAATGAAGCTCACGAGGCTAGCAGTTATAGGAACAAATTTCCCAAAGCAGGATTAGGAATTTACAGACAAAATAGCGAAATAAAACACAACGATTTTACATTTCATGACCAAAATGACGACGTTCACTGCAGCAGTTACAAAGACAGGGGTGACAATTTTTCTAGCCTGCTACCGTGATTCATCATCCGGTTTCACTTTGTGGAAACCGTCTGACCTCGCAGCATTATGATTCGTTCACTCGACGGTAGGTGGGTACTTTTTTATTTAACCAATCACTGCTATTTGACGTATGTAATGAGCCGCTAATGGAGTTAACTGGTATATTCAGCTTTTCCCAAATCCCGTAGGAAGAAGGGCAATAACGTTTTTCCCCTTGATAAAATTCACCAAACATTCCCTTTGTTCCAACTTTAAATCCTCGATCTCGGGAATTGTTACCAACACAGAATATATGGCTCTTTGCCGACTGGCTGGTGCCCGAACTCGCACTTTCAGGGTTCTTGCAAATCGTCTAGTGTATTCCAATTCCTGACCTAGTCATTGGAGAGAAATTAAATTGAGCGGAGGCACTCGGTGGCACCAGCCTGGCTGAATTAGTTTGCCCTCACGGTTACTTCGTATTCAGAACGTGGCGGCTTGTGCGTTAACTAGCTCCAAAGTTTTTTCTAGCACTGCAACAAGTTCATAAGCGCTTTTCACAACAAAAGCCGGAGTGGAGTTTTGCTGCCGCGATAATGTTAACAACAACTAGCATGCTAACAGCGCACTAGTTTGTGGACAATAAAAACGCTTTATAATAAGATTCAGACAGTCACAGCCGTCTTGTTTTGACACGAAGCGCTTCTTTTGTTGTGTACTGCAGCAAAAGAAAGGTTACTTCAGCACATGAAAAGATTGATAGAGCCCCTTTAAGAGATTTAGACTGAGTATTTTCCATATCGTCAATGAAAATGCACAAACTTAACGTATATAACTATAAGAATATATGAAGGCATATCCGTGAATATATAGTAAGTACCATCAGAAATGCACAGGATTTCAGCGTAGTATGTTCCATTGACCAGCAGGGTTGACTCTCTATCAGGAAGTTTGTTGAGTTTGATCTCAGCCGTCTCTGAATCGATGACGAGCCAGTTCCCGGTGTCTGTGCCTTTGACGTACCTAAAGATCACATGTGTTATTACAAAAGCAAATTTCCTGTTACCTCCTATTATATTATATTATATTATAATGACTTTAGGCCTGCCATGATAATTACTATATTAAGTTATCATTCACTAGATGAAAACAGGAACAATATATTTTGGTGCAAAATTTTCATCGTGTGTACAGTTTCTCAGCTCATGCCTTTTTAACGACACTACCTATTAAAGTAAGTAAGAAGTAAGTAAGTAAGTAAATACTGGGATTATGCTGAGATTATTGAGATTATCGCTTCACTGTTATTGTGTCAAAAGGCATAAAGTAGTTTCAGTATCATTATCGCAGTATATCTATGTATTAATATTAGAACATCGGGCTTCAAAATGTCTTACTGTGACAGGCCTAAATTACTTGTACTAGTGCATACCTGACATTCTTGGCTGGTTTGCCCGTATCCTGGTCTATGGCCGGGTAGTGACCGATGGTGTCCATTACTTTGATGGTGGTGTCTCCCTCTGAAATGGGGATGGCTTTGACTTTGGGTTCGAAGCGTGGTCCCTCTGGCTCGTTCTCCACGGCTACTTTCACTGTGTACATGTTATAAATCTGCTCCAACCCACTAAAACTGCTGGCTCCAGTGGCTCCATTGTCTACAGTGCCTCCAGTGCCTCCAGTGCCCTCAGTGCCTCCAGTGCCTCCAATGCCCCCAGTGCCTCCAGTGCCTCCAATGCCCCCAGTGCCTCCAGTGCCTCCATCAATGCCAGCTGTCCCAGTAGACGTTAATTCTCCACCTACATCAATGTTTGTGAATCCCACTGAGTCGTCGAACAAAGGAGCTTTGTTTTTTAAAATTACACCAAGATCAAGGTTTTTTATGTCTTCATAGTCAACAGCCTGCAGGGTAAAAAAAAACAAACAAAAACATTAAATAAAGTTTGTTCTTCTGCTCAAAAACAACAAAAAAATCATGCAAATTCTTCCAGTTTTAAATTATGGTATGCAATTGCTGCTGCGCTTGCGACACGGCCCCAGAGAAGTGCAAGAAAATGGATGGATGGGTATGCATTTTCATAAATAATAGTATGGCATTTCAGCAATTAAGTAGACAACAGGTCTCAGAAAAGTAAAAAAGACAAGATATACCACAAAAAATGTAAATATATGTTGTCTCTTCTGTTGAAATAGTACACGCAAATAGAACTTTATAATTCTAAGATGACAATTATTTTAGTTTTAACCAATTCAAAAGTACCAAACCATCATTTTGTTTAAAATGTTTTCTATTTAGGCCATATGTTTGTAACTTTACCACAGCATCTATACAACACTGTTTCATCAGGCTCCATATTTTTGCTGCATTAGCCGTACCTTTTCGAGAAACAGAATTCCTTCATTGGTCTTTGGGTCGGTCTTGATGCTGAAGTACCCAGCCTCGTTTCCTCTGGCTATTATATACTCTGTCTCCCAGTTTGCCGTTTTCACCAAATCCCGATCCTCTGCTTTGAATCTCATCACCTCCACTCCATATGTGTTCTCCTTAATTTTGGCCGAAAACTGTCAAGACAAAATAAATATGTTAAATCATATTAAACGCATTAGAAAAATAGAATGAAAAATAAAATACCTCAGATTGCGACAGAGTAGGTAGGTTGTCATTGACGTCTTTGATATTAATTGTAATCGTGCCAGTTCCGGTATTGCCTCTTGGGTCGCCATTTCGATCTACAGCTTTCACTGTCAGGACGTAACGATCCGTGGTCTAAAAGAAACATACGCGTTTGTGAAATGCTGTCACTAAGAAAGCAGAGGATGCAGATGGAGCAGAGGATGCGTGTAATATTTTACCTCTCTGTCAAGGTCGTTCTTCACATAGATTGTCCCGTCTGACTTCATGTAGAACGTATCGTCTGCTGGCTCCTGTCTCACGAGGCTGTAGCTCATCTGAGAGTTTGGGTTTCCTGGTTCGTCCAGATCTGTGGCTTTCACGGTTATCACACTAGTGCCTGCAAACAAGACAATGAAGGCACATGTAGTTAGAGTTGTTCTCTTTAACTTCTACATATTAGCGCTTTTCATCAACTCTCTTTGCGTCTATGTTATTAGGTTCTTCTTTCAGACCAAGAGTTTGTTTTCATACCTGACAGTTTGCAGTCTGACTTCCTCACGACAGTATCCCAGGTGTGTGTTTTTTACTCTCACACACCTGGGATACTGTCCTGAGGAAGTCAGACTACAGATGGCGCTGTCGTCCTGCCTCCACTGGTAGGAAGACAGCGCCAAAACCTGTATAAATCAGCTGACCGGAAATGTCACAGTAACATCACATGACCACTCTGAAGAAGACCTCTAGTGAGCAGTCGAAACTGTCAGGTATGAAAACAAACTCTTGGTCTGAAAAAAGAACCTAATAACATAAATTATCAGAAGACCAAATAAATCTCATTGGTCTCTTTGTGTCTCTTCACCATCACCCGCCCCTCGCCCTTTCATTTCTTGGTTTACCTAGTGATAATCCAGAACTGTACTGATAACCAACTTTAAAGGTCCTACATTACGCAAAATTCACTCTTGTGAGCTTTAAGCCAGGTTAGGTTTTTATTTATTTGATCTCCATTAGACTCCAGAATACTTTTATCACCTCAAAATGTATTATTATTATCCCCGTAGGGAAACACGTCCTCTGCTTTTGACCCACCCTTCAGTGTGTCACTGGAGCTACTCTGATTAAAACTGTTTAAACAATCTTACGCCATCTGCTGGTGTTTCTACCAGGGTGCACAAAAAACATGCCTTAAAATCACAACTCTAGACACTAAAATTTCATATAGTTTCTTTAAAACTTCCATGTGGTCATATAATAGTTTTGATATAGATCTAGACCATCCTAAATTATTCAGGAAAGGTCTAATGCTGTCCTCTTTTTGTACTTATTTTTACTATTTCAAAAGGATAGTTTTGATATAAGGCATTGATTAGTATAGGACTTTTTTTTACAATTCTACTCTGCACATTAATATAAAATACATAAATAAAGTCTTAAAACGTGCTTAAAAATGCACAGTATAAAGGTAAACAGTGGCAGTAGGAGACCATCACCTGTCGGACAGCGCCATCTGCTGGTGCTTCTTACAGGCTACACAAACAACAGGCCTTAAAATCACAACTCGAGTGTTACTTAGACACTAAAATTTCATATGGTTTCTTTAAAACTCCCATGTGGTCATATACTAGTTTTGATATAGACCCAAACCATCCTAAACTATTCAGGAAAAGGTCTAATGCTGTCCTCTTTTTGCACTTTTTTACTATATCAAAAGGATAGTTTTGATATAGGGTATCGATTAGTACCACTTTTTTTTTTTTTTTTCAGTTCTACCATGCACATAAGTTTAAATACATAAATAAAGTCTTAAAACGTCCTTAATAATGCACAATATAAAGGTAAACAGTTGCAGTAAAAGACCATCACCTGTTGGACTGCGCCATCTGCTGGTGATTCTTAGAGGCTACACAAACAATAGGTCTTAAAATTACAGCACTAGTTACTTTGACACTAAAATGTCATATAGTTCCTTTAATAATACTAGTTTTAATATAGATCCAGCCCATCCTACACTATTCAGGAAAGGTTTAATGCTGTCCTATTTCTGTAATTTTTTACTTGTTCAAATGATAGCTCTTGTTGATTTTGATTTTTACTGTTTTTTTTTTACATTTCCACCATGCATATTAATTTAAATGACACGCACAAAGTCTTAATGCTTCCTTAATAATGCACAATATAAATGTAAACAGTAGCAGTAGGAGACCCTCACCTGCCGGACTGCGCTCGTACACCGCTCCAGGTTTCATGTCTCTTGGGAAAACGGGAGAGTTGTCGTTCTCGTCCACTACTTTGACCCGGATGTCAATTTTGTTTTCCGCTTTGCTCCCATTAATAAAAGTAGCAATCCCAGAGAGCTGGAAACACAAACCACAAACATATAATGAACACGATGAGCATCATTAAGAAGTTACATAGAATACTTTTTTTTACTACTTCTTATACTTTAACTTTAAGTATAAATATCAGTGTAGGGACTGAAAATTACATTTATTTCCTTAAAACACAGTGAATTTATTACACAAGAGTTCCAACTGTGTTATGTAACTGTTGTTTATCTTTCAAACCACTAGTGAACAGTTTTGTATGAATAAAAGTTCATTATGAGGCCAAAATCAGCCAGTAAATAGTCTTATTACTACCAAGATATTTTTATGACTTATTTTATATTTTCTTTTAACTTGTACATATACATTTATAGAATTATGCCTTACTGACTGCTGTCTCTTGCTATATTTTTTGCAACTTATTTATAATTTATTAGTACTATTCATATTTTTTACCCTTTTTATATTATAATATATTGTGATGTGTGAGCTGCTGGGTCCAAATAATTTCCCTTGCGGACAATAAAGTTTATCTAACATAAATTATCTAGCAATAAAGTTTATCTAAGGCTATGTTCAGACTGTAGGGCTTAATGCACAATTCGGATTTTTTTTGTGAAATCCGTTTTTTGTTTTTTTTGCGAGATCGTTTTCATTTCCAGTTAAATGCGACTTGTATGTGATCTCCAGTGTGAACTTTAAATGCCCCAAAATTGTCTCGCATGCATATTGGAGGACACGACAACGTCACACACAGCGAGCGTGCTCAGTGTTTACGGAAGTCGCCTAAACACTGGGCTTGTCTTCCAAAATACGGTCCAGTTCTTGGTAAAATGGACAGGTTACACGTTCACAGCCATGTCGTTTGTTGAGTCTTTAGTCTCTTTGTATTTGTCTCGTAGGCTCTTTATTTTTTGTTGATATTGGAGCCAGAACCATCTGTAGCCGTGCTTGGACATTTCTTTGGCAATCATTTCAAAAAACGCCCGGTTCCGATAAGACCCCTCCAATTTGACCTGAATACAGTGATCCCCCCAAATATTAATTAACTCGCTAATCTCGCTTTCCCTCCATTGACGAGACTCCGAGCCTGACATGTAGATGGGATGAATGTCGCATGTCAAAAGACCGGATATGTATCGGTTTTAGGAGCACATATCCAAGTGGCCTGAGTTGCATTTGAAAATATTGGATCTGTGTTGTTCAGACTATCATTAAAAGATCAAATCCAGGTCGCATAGGGGCGAAAACAATCAGATTTGGCTCACTTCAGGCTGCAGTCTGAACGTAGCCTTAGTCTAAGTCTAAATAAAGGCTCATCAGTGCATCCCTATACTTATTTTTAATATTCCTTACATTGTAGGTGTCTATGTACTCTCTGTCCAGGATTCTTGTTACTCTGATGAACCCGGTTCTGGAATCGACGACGAAAACATTGTACGGGTCCTGGTCTGCTCCTCTTCCCTTCAGAGTGTAAATGATGTCCTTGTGTTCTTCAAAATCTGAGCGGATCTGAAACATCATGAAGAGGGTTATGAGTAAAATAAATACCTTTACATTTAGAATATTGGGGTTAACACAATAATGGCGTACCTGTAATCAAGTTTTATATTATGCTATTTCCTACTCTTCTCATCAAAAATGTGTGTAGAGTTTTGTTTTGTTTCATTCACACATGTGTAACGTACAAATCCTGCAAATTTTAACTCCTTACACCTTCAGTAGAGTCATCTGGATTATTTCTGCCCTAAAATTACCCCTCACTACAGAAGAAAATGCAAAAAAAAGTAGCTGTGAACTTGAAAAGTGAAGCTTCATGACATCATAAGGTGGAACAGAGCAATTTGAGCTTTGAAGATGTAGACAGACTAATAATAGAGGATTACTCAGACATGTGTGAATGAAACAAAACTCCAGGTCTGTTTTTGATGAGGTAACTACATTCCAACATGGATTATCACTCACAAGAGCAACCTTTACAAAATACAGGACCATTAAACAGGAGTGGTTTAGTCCGGGTTTAGTCCTAGATTAGACCTGGTTTAATCCTAGATCAGTACTAGTTTAGTCCTGTTTTAGTCCTGCTTTAGTCCTGGTTTAATCCTGTTTTAGTCCTGGTTAAGTTTTGTTTTAATCCTGTTTTAGTCCTGATTTAGTCCTGATTTAGTCTAGGTTTAGTCCTGGTTCAGTCCTGGTTTAGACCTGGTTTAGTTCTGCTTTAGTCCTGGTTTAGTCCTGGTTTAGTCCTGTTTTAGTCCTGGTTTAGTTCTGGTTTAGTCCTGGCTTAATCCTGTTTTAGTCCTGGTTAAGACCTGGTTTAGTCCTGTTTTGGCCTGGTTTAGTCCTGTTTTAGTCCTGGTTTAGTCCTGGCTTAATCCTGTTTTAGTCCTGGATCAGTCCTGGTTCAGTCCTGGTTTACGTCACGAATTGTGTACCCTCACCCTCAAAAATCCCCGTTACACCACTGCCTTTAAAGATGCACTACGTAACTTTTCTGGTCTAGAGTATATTCTGATCGTGATTATATTAGTTGCATTTTTGCACTATTTAAGAATGAATTCAGAAAAATGCCATGTCTTCTCACTTTTGCGATGAACTCCTTTTTTGTGTAGTCCTCGTTTTCTTTCAAAGGTCTTGGAGGAAGGATCCACTCTCTTCTTTTTCTCACCAGGGATTTACAAAAAGCAACAGAACCAACCTGAAAACACACATCAAAAAGAAATTAGTAGAGCATCTGTAAGTCTAGTAAGTATGTGAATCCTATGTTTATGATTCTCTAATTTTGACTCAATTTTGTCAAGATACATTATAGTTTTACACCAATCAAGAAGCAATTTGTGAAGAAAAGTTGGAAAATAAGTTGAAAATAACAGGAAATTGAGTTCAAAATACTGATCACATCACACTAGCGAGACTTCTATCCCAAAGGTCAGCAAATTTTACAAGTAAGAAATACAATTTTTCTGATACTTTAAACATGAATTCAACAAATTAAAGGTGTTTTCTTATATTTATATTTGTCAGATAATCATTTCTGTGTACATTAGAGGAGTTTTACTAGGAAACAGTTGGAATTCTCTGTGTGTAAGTAAAATTTTAAACCTCAAAAATGGTAAAATTGGGAAAACAAGTGTGAATATTCTTGCAAAAATCTGAAATATATTGATCTTAACTGTGTTTTAGTAAAATAAGTAGTCCAACCTGACATATTAACAGGCACAATAATAAACACAACAGCATAAAGTGAGTGAGGAATAACTTTGGACCACTGCAAACATTTTTTTAAGAGTAAAAATCAGGTACAATGCCTTTCTTTATCAAATCATAATAATTAATAGTTAACAAATTATCTTTTAAATTCACTTTATAGCTTTCTGGACATCGCATACATTCTAAAACGTGTATTTGCTCGTTTATTTGGCCACGTATCTCGAGTTGCCGACTGAAAACTCCATATCATTCGTCGCACGCACATGAACAAACTTGAGTTAATTTTATGGCGTCGTTTTATTGAGAATTGGCAGGAGATTTGATAAATAATGGCACTGCCTTCGGGCCCCCCTTCAAGGTTGAGCATGACGCCTTTTATTGTTCTATATTGTCTAGTTTGCAGGGTTTTTTTGTAGTCTAACTAATATTACTGATGAGATTCAAGTTGGTTATTAATTTATTGTAATTAATCATAGTCATAATCATAACTATAGCATGTGGTATTCAATAAAACGCTTGAATTTGTTGCTTATCGTCTTTAAAATATGTGATTCCCGGTTGAGACTTGACTTTTATCCGAGCTATCCATACTTTAAAACAAAGGTGGAAGACAGGTCAGATTTCTGTGGTGTAATTTGCTGTTTAAAGGTGCACTGTGTAACTTTTCTGATGGAGATGTAATTGCTTTGTCTGGAATGTTTAGCAGTACAGCATTAAACCTTTCTATCTTCACGGAGACCAAAACTGACCAAGTTACAGGTCAGAAAGGCTGGGTAAAAATTAAAGCTTAATAAAGACAAACCCAAGACCAACCTGAGTTTCATGTTGGCCTTTTTGTCCATTTTATTTCCAAAAATAGAACATGTCTCTAAAATAAAATCTTTGTTATTTTCTTGCGATACAGATTATTGCGTCAGTCAATGTTGCGATATCGATATTTTTTGTCCAGTTTTGTCTTAATATCAAGTATTAATTAACTTTTCATTTGCATTTGTTGTAAATTATAGATTTGTTGGTTTATTATTTTACTGTATTTTGGCAAAACTGGGCTGTTTTACCTCTGAACAGGCCCGTCGACAGAATTTTGGGGGCCCTGGGCACGAAGTCTCACATGGGCCCCCCTCGAATATTAATTAAAAAGAAGAGGGTCCAATTCTGGGGCCCGGTGTGAGATAGTATTTTGACCCCCATAGTATAGTGACATACCGCTATAGTAAAGTGACCCCCCCCTCATAGGATTTTGACTCCCCTTACTTTTGTCTTTAGTAGTTACTTATATGATCATTATTTCTCATGTAATTTACTTTTATTATATACTGCTACATGTTCACTTTCTTTTAAGGTATTTTAAGGAATGTTTTGATGGATAATGACTTTGTATTTAGTGTAAATTTTGTGTAACGTTATTGTTAAAACTTTGCATATACATAGCAATCTTGTCACTTTTTATATTGTATTTTACATTGTTACGGTTTTTAGTTTACTATGTTCAGATAATCCTTAATCATAATGTCAATTTAGGCAATGGTTTGTAAGAATAACGACCTTGAATTTAGTAATATAGAATTTTGACCTCCTTTATATATAATAGATCATTGTCAATATTTACCTAACATTACTTCTTACTTTACATTATAATAACTATAATAAACATATTGGGGGGTTAAATATGTCAGTATGTTTTAATTTGCAGATATAGTATTAATATTCAAAGTTTTTCTATAGAATTCAAGTTCTTTATTAATAAAATATAGACTTTCATAATGGGGTCAATATTCTATGGGGGGTCAACACACTATAATAGGATTCTCACCTCACCACGGGGTCAAAATGTTGTACCACACCGGGAGAACACACCCCTTTGCCCTCTGAACTTGGCTAAAAGTTGCAACGTAAATTTCCCAAGAATGTTTAAGACGAAGTTTAATTACTGCATAATCGACTGATCCTGTACGTGACTTGAAATGTTCTCAGGTCGTCGGTAATGATAGTCTTTGTGTGAGCAGGCTCTGTCTCTGCACAAGGTGAAGTATGCATCCAAGTATGTGCACAATGTTTACGTAAGATGTTTTGATTGAATAATAAAAGCCCAATAAGGGTGTGTGCATTAACTGATTTTACTATTAAATAATAGCGCATTGTCAATTTGTGGATTAGGCTTTTAATTGAAAAACTTTTGAGGAACAATATCTGATTTCAATATGGCAACATTAAGAGACCAAATTCTGTAAATCTTGAATTATTATTATTTTCTATCGATTTATTCCCTCAGATTACGACAAACCACAAACAAAATGCAAATATATTAGAAGAACAGTCTAAGATGTCTTATTTTTTCCATTATTACTCCACAATTCCTAGAAAACAAAACTTCCCAGCTATATTGTAACACATAATCACAATTTTTTTACTCAAAAACAACAAAATATTAAAAAAGCCTGTTCAAAATTTTTTGCTGCGGAAGTTAAAAACAAGATTTAGACTTTTTTTTTCTAAGTATTTGAGCATAATGTGTCTTTCCCCGGCACAGATACATAGTACAAGCAGCTCTTGAGGTCAAAATAAGTCTGCTGTGTACTGTCTTCATCCAATTATAAAGTGTGTTATTGTCCGAGTATCAGGAAGTGCTCTGTTAGCATTCTAGCAGTTGCTTAGTGTGACAACAAAACTTCATTCTGGTCTCTGAAAGCTGCGAAAAGTGCTTATAAACTCATCACGGCGAATAATTACAAGGCTCTGAATGCATACGGTAAGCGAGTTCTCTTTTTCATGTTTTTAAGACGGTAAAAATCAGGTACATCGCCTTGAAACAAAATTAAAAATTACCCCGTTTTCTCTTCCAAACCCTAATAATTAACAGTTAACAAATTATCTTTTTAATTCACTTTTTAGCTTTCTCATTGCATACATTCGAAAACGTGTATTTGCTCGCTTCTGTGGCCGCGTATCTCGAGGTGCCGACGGAAAACTCTATATCATTCGCCGCACGCACATGAACAAACTTGAGTTAATTTTATGGTGTCGTTTTATAGAGAACTGGCAGGAGATTTGATAAATAATGGCACTACCTTCGGGGCTTCCTTTCAAGGTTGGACATTTTAGCGAAGTCTTTTATTGCTCTATATTGCCTGGTTTGTTTTTTCTGTCATCTAACCAATATTACAGATAAGATTCATGTCAATTATTCATTTATTTTAATTAATCATAGTCATAATCATAACCATAGTATGTGGTATTTGAATTTGTTGCTTTATCGTCTTTAAAATATGTGATTCCCAGTTGAGACTCGACTTCTATCCGGACTCTATCCATAGTTTAAAACAGAGGTGGAAGAACAGGTCAGCATTCTGTGGTGGATTTACTGTTTAAAGGTGCATTGTGTAACTTTTCTGATGGGGGGTCTGTCAAATGCTTTTCTCCATGGAGATGTTATTTCATTAGAACTCAGCTCACAGTCAGAATGTTGTTTTCCTTGGTATTTTTGAGCTCTAAAACCACCTGTAATTAAATAAATGTAAGGTAGAGCTGTTTAATGCCATACTGTGGAACATTCCAGGCAGAGCACCGACATATCCATAGAAACAAACAGGTGACGGACCCACAACCTAAAAGTTACATAGCGCACCTTTATCTGTCAGACTGCAGATTTCTTAGATTAGTTTGCGGTTAGTATCTCTGTAATTACTAGGTAATTTCCGAAACAAAAACTGGTATAACGTTTTTGTTAGGCCGAGCCCGACTGGGCGTAGGGCCTATTGCTTCCGCTCAGCGGAGCGAATGGGAAGGGACGTGCGCATGTCCGAATGTGACAAGACGACATGCAACTATGTCCACGGTCGCCCCCGGCACGAACAGCTGTATCCCAGTAACCCACGCCCAAGGCCTGGCTCATATTTACTACTGCTAAAATGAATGGAAGTCAATGGAAGGCGATGGGTGACCTCGACGAGATGGCGAATGACGAGCGCGTCAGTGCCCGTCACTCACCAATGACCCCACGGTGACGTGGGGAAGGTCGAGAGCTTTCAAAAAACGTATAATATGTTGTTCTAAAGTTTTCGGATATATTGTTTTTGCTCGAATTATTATTAGGCCCGAGCCCCGACTGGGCGTAGGGCCTATTGCTTCCGCTCAGCGGAGCGAATGGGGAGCGACGTGCGCATGTCCGAATGTGACAAGACGACATGCAACTATGTCCACGGTCGCCCCCGGCACGAACAGCAGTATCCCAGTAACCCACACCCAAGGCCTGGCTCATATTTACTACTGCTAAAATGAATGGAAGTCAATGGGAGGTCAGGGGGTGACCCCAGCGAGATGGTCCAGACGCGCCCGTCACTCACCAATGACCCCACGGTGACGTGGGGAAGGTCGAGAGCTTTCAAAAAACGTATAATATGTTGTTCTAATGTTTTCGGATATATTGTTTTTGCTCGAATTATTATTATTTTTTTTTTTATTTTTATTTCTTCTGCTCTTTGAGCTCTAATTTGACCCCCTAAACACGTTCAAAAACTCACCAAACTTGGCAACATATTCAGAAGTGGCGAAAAATTCGATAAAATATAGGTTTCGTGCACGGGCATAAAAAAATGGCGACACAGCGCCACCTGGAAAATGCAAAAATTTCGCGCCTATGGGAGATGTCCCGGTCAACTTTGTCGTAGAGCCACGAAATTCGGTACACACATTCGTCATGTCAAGACAAACAAAAAATATTATTATGGCCACGCCCCCTGACACACCAGAAGGCGGCCATCTTGGATTGAAATTTGAGTCCACGTTTTCGCTGACGTTGCATTTGAACGAACTCCTCTGAAGGTGCTTCACCCACAGGCCTGAAAATCACCGTACATCATCTAGACAAGTGGAACATCTAAAGTTAGCTGATTTTTTTTGATAACTGTCACGGTTTACGTGCGGCGAGGCCGCAAAATTTGGTCAAAATTTCACCTAATTTCAAGGTGACATTATTTGCTCCTGTTCGCACAGACTTAGTCCGATTGTGCTGAAATTTGAATCACTAATGTGTGATCTCAGTCTGAATATAATACACTATAAAACATATGAAAAAACACTATAGCGCCCCCTACCATAGACATGAAACATCAACATTGTTGGATCTGCACCAAATTTGGGAATTAAATTCTATTAATGACTAGAAGAAAAAACATATATTGCTGACATGGGAATTTGTTCAAGGTTGGCCAGTAGGGGGTGCAAAGAACATCTAAAGGCGTACTGTGTCATTTTGCCATTTGCAGGCACAGAGTTTGCGGACACAGCGTTTACGGTATGGTGTTGGCGCGGGCACAGTATTTGCGGGCACGGCGTTCGCGGGCGCGGCGTCCGTGGGCACGGCGTTCGCGGGCGCGGCGGGCGAGGGCCGTTCGACGCCGCTTGCGGCTTTAATTATTATTATTATTTTTTTTTTTTTTATTTCTTCTGCTCTTTGAGCTCTAATTTGACCCCCTAAACACGTTCAAAAACTCACCAAACTTGGCAACATATTCAGAAGTGGCGAAAAATTCGATAAAATATAGGTTTCGTGCACGGGCATAAAAAAATGGCGACAGAGCGCCACCTGGAAAACGCAAAAATTTCGCGCCTATGGGAGATGTCCCGGTCAACTTTGTCGTAGAGCCACGAAATTCGGTACACACATTCATCATGTCAAGACAAACAAAAAATATTATTATGGCCACGCCCCCTGACACACCAGAAGGCGGCCATTTTGGATTGAAATTTGAGTCCGCGTTTTCGCTGACGTTGCGTTTGAACGAACTCCTCTGAAGGCGCTTCACCCACAGGGCTGAAAATCACCGTACATCATCTAGACAAGTGGAACATCTAAAGTTAGCTGATTTTTTTTGATAACTGTCACGGTTTACGTGCGGCGAAGCTGCAAAATTTGGTCAAAATTTCACCTAATTTCAAGGTGACATTATTTGCTCCTGTTCGCACAGACTTAGTCCGATTGTGCTGAAATTTGAATCACTAATGTGTGATCTCAGTCTGAATATAATACACTATAAAACATATGAAAAGTGAACACTATAGCGCCCCCTACCATAGACATGAAATGTCAACATTGTCGGATCTGCACCAAATTTGGCAATTAAATTCTATATATGATTACGAGTAAAAAAGTATATTATGGCCATGTTAAAATTTTCACTGTTGGCCAGCAGGGGCGCAAAGACTCAACAATTTTGCGCCTATGGGAGACGTCCCGGTCAACTTTGTCGTAGAGCCATGAAATTCGGTACACACATTCATCATGTGAAGACAAACAAAAAATTTTATTATGGCCACGCCCCCTGACAAACCAGAAGGCGGCCATCTTGGATTGAAATTTCAGTCCGCATTTTCTCTGACATTGCATTTGAACGAACTCCTCTGAAGGCACTTCACCCACAGGGCTGAAAATCACCGTACATCATCTAGAGAAGTGGAACATCTAAAGTTAGCTGATTTTTTTTGATAACTGTCACGGTTTACGCGCGGCGAAGCCACAAATTTCGATCAAAATTTTGCCTAATTTCAAGGTGACATTATTTGCTCCTGTTCGCACAGACTTAGTCCGATTGTGCTGAAATTTGAATCACTAATGTGTGATCTCAGTCTGAATATAATACACTATAAAACATATGAAAAGTGAACACTATAGCGCCCCCTACCATAGACATGAAAAGTCAACATTGTCGGATCTGCACCAAATTTGGGAATTACATTTTATGCATGATTACGAGTAAAAAAGTATATTATGGACATGGGGAATTTTTCACTGTTGGCCAGCAGGGGCGCAAACACTCTAAAATTTGGCGTCTATGGGAGACGTCCCAGGTCAACTTTGTCGTAGAGCCACGAAATTCGGTACACACATTCGTCATGTCAAGACAAACAAAAAAATGTATTATGGCCACGCAACCTGATAAACCAGAAGGCGGCCATCTTGGATTGAAGTTTCAGTCCACATTTTCTTTCACATTGCGTTTGAACGAACTCCTCTGAAGGCGCTTCACCCACAGGGCTGAAAATCACCGTACATCATCTAGACAAGTGGAACATCTAAAGTTAGCTGATTTTTTTGATAACTGTCACGGTTTACGTGCGGCGAAGCTGCAAAATTTGGTCAAAGTTTTGGCGAATTTCAAGGTGACATTATTTGCTCCTGTTCGCACATACTTAGTCCGATCGTGTTGAAATTTGAATCACTAATGTCTGATCTCAGTCTTAATATAATACACTATAAAACATATGAAAAAACACTATAGCGCCCCCTACCATAGACATGAAACTTCAACAATGTCGGATCTGCACCAAATTTGGGAATTAAATTCTATTAATGACTAGAAGAAAAAACATATATTGCTGACATGGGAATTTGTTCAAGGTTGGCCAGTAGGAAGTGCAAGGAACATCTAAAGGCGCACTATGTCATTTTGCCATTTGCAGGCACAGAGTTTGCGGACACGGCGTTTACGGTATGGTGTTGGCGGGGCACACTATTTGCGGGCACGGCGTTCGCGGGCGCGGCGTTCGCGGGCGCGGCAGGCGAGGGCCGTTCGACGCCGCTTGCGGCTTTAATTTTGTTTTGTTTTTCTATCAGGACAAAAGAACTAAGATGAAATCAAATCACAAAGGCAGTATGACGTATTTTAAAGGACTTAAACTTTCAGGCTCAATGTTAATACTAGAAACTGATATATTGGACCCATATTTGCACTTTGTTCTAAAAAAACCCCAAACTTATTTTAACACTTAAAAGGTGCACTATGTAACTTTCTGGTTAGGGATCTGTCACCTGCTTGTTTCTCCGGATATGCCACTGCCCTGCCTTACATTTATTAAATTACAGGTGTTTTTATAGCTCAAAAAAACAAGCATTCTGTCTGTGAGCGGGGTCGTCTCTCCACAGATTTGACCTGTAACTTGGGCTGGTTTGATTTCCTTGAAGACACAAAGGTTTTATACCATACTGTGAAAGATTCCAGACAAATCAATAACATTTGACCAGACCCCCCACCAGAAAAGTTGCGCAATACACCTTTAAGTAAGATGATGGCACAAAATGTAGCCTAGTCTTTTTACAAGTGGGTTAAGAGGTTCATCTCATCTACTACAGTAACAGACTGTAATTTAGGCCAAAAGTATAGAAATACTATCAGTAGAAGTAGCCTACCTACACAGTATCAATAAATAACAATTAATAGCCCAACAGTGTTCCATTTCATACAGCCAACTCGGAACACAAAAATATACCCAAATATTTCCATGTTTACTTTTGATATACTATTTTTGCATTCGACTACTATTACACTGTACTACTACTACTACTACTACTACTACTACTACTACTTCTACTCAATTTGTTGACATTCTAGTTTAGCGTGTGTGAAATATAGGGCATTGGAAATTACGGAAAACTATACAGTAAAGCTTGTTTATAATGTTAAAATTAGTAGTGGAAAATGATCACGTAGTCTGGTTACTCTTACTTTCCCTTATGGCTCTGTTTACATCTAATTAATTAAAATAAATGAATAATTGATATGATATTGCTATAGAAAAAAAAAAAAGGTATTAGCCAAACATACTAAAGGCTACTAAAATACACGTAGCCTATTTTCGTTACAGTTTGTTTTTTGTTTTTTTACACAAAACCTGTATTAAATGTGGCTAGAGTAAAAAAAAAAAAAAAATCTATATATATATATATATTATCTAGCAAATCTTCCTTTCACTTTAGCTTTGTTTACGACAAATTGATCGCAATCGGTGAATAATTTAATTGTCCGTAACTGAAGATCCTACCAATATGTAACCAAACAATATAGGAATAAAGCGCATGGCACATATTAGCTAAACGTAAGCAGTTGATTCAAATAAATAAAAAAATGACACTTACGATCGTTATCAGTAGCAGGACAAAGTGAGGTGAAAAAATGCGAACCATCGTTGAAAAATAAAAAAAAAAATTAAAAAAATCTTATAGTCCGTGTAAAGTGATACGGTCCTTTTGTGTTTCCGGACTGAACTAAGCTCTGGACACACACGGGCCCCTTTTATAAAGAGGAGAGAAAGGCTCGCGCGCGTCACGTATCTCTACGTACACCTGCACAGCGCGCCCCTCCCTTCTTTCCCTCGCGACGTAACTTACGCAGCCTGAGGGCACGAGACAGAAAATACGAGAAAGGAGGAAGTACAGCTCGCGATCAAAGGTCTTTTTGTCAGTGTGATAGTGACAGTATTTTTATTTATTTTATTTTATTTATTTATTTATTTTTTTATGTTATATGCTCAAAAATGTTAATTATTTCCACAAAAACATACCTAAAGTTGAGTGTGTTTTTTTTTTGTGTGGGTTTTTTTGTATTCATACATGTTCAACACACAAAACCAGCATATTTAAGATGAGTTAAAACATTTCTACTAGCTACAAAACTAAATGTAAAAGGTGACTACTTGAAAACTATCACTACGTGACATCAGAAGATGGGACAGAGCCTTTTGAGATTTGGAGAGGTAAACAGTATAATGCAGAATTATTCAAACATGTGTGAATGAAACAAAACACAACTCCAGGTATGTTTTTGAGGAGATAACAACATTATCACGACCACCATGTTCCTGTTGTTATTACAGTTGTTAATACAGTTTTAGTGCGTATGAGGTTTTGCTGATTCTCAATGTTTTACTTAATTTGGTGGGATAATATCTGCTGTGAATATAAATTATGGTTTTACAACAATATAGAGCAATTTGTGAAGAAAAGTTGAAAAAGAGAGTCCCATATTGATGCCATCATACTAAGGAGAATTGTATGCAAAAGTTTAACATAATTTACACACAGGAAACCCCCTTTTTCAACACAAAAAAGGTGTTTTTTTTATATTATTATGGTTAAATTCAAAGACTGTATAAAGAAATGGACTAAGCAAGTGTGTCGTCACCCATAGGGTTCGGCTCCAGGTTTCATATTAGGAACAGTTTTTTTTAACAGACAAAATAGTGAAAAAGATAAAACAAAGAACAAACAACAAAACACCAGAATCATGTAGAGCGAGTTAATACAAACATTTTAAGACCAAAAGGACAAGGTTCGTTTCAGCAGTCAGAGAGAGAGGGGCGACAGTATTCCAGTATAAGTCAATGGGAACCAGAGTCATAAATAGGGAGTGCGTATGGGGGCACTTCTAGCTCCTTCTGACCCTGCCTCCCATTGACTTACATTAGAATATTGAAGCGCCTCTCTCTCTGATTACTGTAGTGAGTCTCTTAAAATGTTTGTATTAACCTGTCTTGGTGTTTTATTTCGCTGTTTTGTCCGTTAAAAAATTCCAGTACTATGGAACTCCAAATTGCTTCTGCCTCATAAGCGTCTTTGGACCGGAGCCGAAAGCTATGGGTGGTGTCACACTCCCTCAGGCGACTTCTTTATTAATTCTTTGCAGATGTCATGATTTCCAAACACATATTAAATCTTGAAACCTATAACATGGGCAAACTGGAAAAAAATCTTAAACATTATTATGTTAAGTGGGTTTAGGGTTAGAGTTAGGGTGCACGGTTTGTCCTAATAAATCTCACAAATTTGCAAGTAAGACAGTGTGCGGGATTTTTCTCTATGTTTTTGTGCTGCTCCCTCTCCTCCAACGCACCCATCTCTAGTAATTGATGTGCAAAGTGACATCCTTTTACATCCTTTTAAGTGTGTTTAAGTAAAATAAATATCTAACTTGTCACATTATGTTCTTTAAATAACTGGCACTACAGTTGCCTATGTGATCGTGTAGTGACAGTGATGATGGCATTATTTTGGAAAAGAAGGTGCAGGCCTACTTTTTTCTGCGCCTTTAACTTTGTATTTGTTGTTGTGACTCACAATTCAGTACTCAGCCACATCTGGTGAAACACTCACTTGTAAATACTCATTTCAGGGTTTCCACGGTCATGGAAATTGAGGAAAATGTCATTTGTCAGGCCTGGAAAAGTCATAGAATTTTGTAAATTTACTGAAAGTTTTGGAAAAGTCATGGAATTTTAGTATCTCTTTCACACAACTACAGTGTTCTGTTAAGTTATCATTAGGCTGTTCTCATTATTTCCAAACGTATGCGACTTTTGTTTAAAAGAGACGACAATAAATGCACATGACAGTATTTTGAATGTTAAAAACTATAATAACAAACCATAAGGTGAGTGGAAAGGGTTAACATTTCATATTTAGTCTTAAAAGTATGATCAAAGTAAAGTCATGGAAAATTCACTTTAGATCATGAAAAAGTCATGGAAATCTTTGAAATTTTGTCCATGAAAAAGTGTGGAAACCCTGTCTACCAAATTGCACAAAAAACACCACGTCTTTATCAAAGTCACTACATAATAGATAAATAGTTTCCAAAGTTTACTCTAATACTACTTTTTACTCTCATAGTCACTTCAGAACTTCTGCTTATTTACTTATTAGAGTTTTCTTTTAACTCCTGTACCTGTACTTTTGTCATCAGCACAAAACCGTGGTTAAAGTGGGATCATGTCTGGACAAGTGTGAACACAGCAGACAAAAAATGGAAAACACTTGAAGGCTTTTGAAGGCTAAAGCTATAATAACTGTGGTATTAAAGTATAATCCACTTGTATTCATGACTAACATCTTGAATATAAAACCAACACTAAGGGATTACAATAATAAATGCTTTTAAGAGGTCATTAAGAGGAGATTAGAAGAGTGAATAAGTAGAACTGAAATGAAATTGATAAGCCTAATAAAGTGTAATAAATTAGTGTAGTTGAGCTAACATATAAAACAGATTTATGTTTGATGAGCTCTTTAAAGGTCCTTATTACACAAAATTGACTCCTGTGAGCTTCAAGCCATGTAATGTAATACTGGTACGTCCTCAAAAACAAACCGGGAGTTGTGTTTTGTTTCATTCACACATGTTTGAGTAATCCCGCTCAAACTCAAAAGGCTCTGTTCCACCTTGTGATGTCATGAATCAGTAGTTTTCAAGTTAACAGCTCCTCTTACCTTTGGTTCAGTAGACATTGGCAATTCCAAGGCTGAAATCATCCAAATGATTCTAGTGAAGGTGTATAGAGTTTAAAAGCACAGTGGACCACTTCTTATATTGCCACATGACATCACAAGTTGGAACAGAGTGTTTTCATTTTGCGAGAAGAACTAAGCAGGGTTTGTGTGTTAAACATGTGTGAATGAAACAAAACACAACTCCAGGTTTGTTTGTGAGGAGGAAACATTATGACGTGAATCAAAAAATAGTGTACAACAGGCCCTTTAAAACTGTTGGATGAGACAATATTTTGAACTCTTTTTCACACATGCAATGATTGTGTGTGAAAATGGCACAACTCTACTCCAAACATTCTACTGCCGGTGTGTTTGTGTGACGCCAGATGCACAGACAAAAAGACAAAGACACCAAGATGAGAAGTGACCATAGACTGTACAAAGAAGTGGACTAAGTGAGTGTAATGTCACCCAAACTGTTCTGCTCAAGTCAATGAAGCTTGTGGTGCTCGAGGTATATTATGAACAAAATAGTGGAAAAAATACACAAGATCATGTAGAGCGGGTTAATGTGAAGATTTTAAGACCAAAATGACGAGGCTCACAGCAGCAGTTACAGAGAGAGGGGCGACAATATTCCAAAATAATATAGATATACAGATACGGATATAAGGAAGTGTCCACCAGCATCTGACCAGAACTGAAGAAGCAGCTTAGATGAGCTGCGAAACGTCTTCAGCCAAACTAATTTTGTCCAGTCGTCAAATTGAATTTTCTCCTCACCATGGATTCTACCTGGACGACTGAGGGATTCTTCACACATTCCAAAATAGGTCAATGGAAGCAGGGTTGGTAGGAGCCGGAAGCGCCCGTATGCAAACTTCCTATTTGGAACGCGGCGGCTACTGCGTTAGTCATGTCCATTTACATACGCAGTCTAAGGAAGTGACAGATAACGACACTGGAGTTGATAATGCGTTTGATGCTGACATCTACTGAAGACGGCATGATTTACATAATTAATTGTCTTGTTTTTTGATAAAGCATGTTTTTCCCTGTCCCAAGACAAATTTCTCCCACGAGAGACAATAAAGGATTATCTTATCTTTATTTATTTAGGGCTTGCTAGACTGTGTACATTTGAGTATTTATTTATTCAAGTTTAATGGGTTATTGAACGTTGTAACCGATTTATTTCTGTCGCACCACCATGACAAATAACAACAACAACAACAACAAAAGATGATATTTTATTTTTTGTAAGCCTACTCTGAAACCAGCTGAAAGTCTGAGAGTCAGGGCCAAAGATATGGTGTGTTTTTATTGTTTATTACCGCTGGGTATTCATTCGCAGAAACCTGGATATACAGTATCTGTGTAATCCCTCAGTGATCCAGATATATTCCATCGTGGTTCATGGGCTTATGTTAGTCTATGTGCTCAGGAAATGTTCATGTCTTTCCTGCCAATGTTCCTTTGCGACAGTAGCTCAGTTGGTCGAGTGCTCATCTTCTGATCTGAGGGTTGACGGTTTAAATCCTGCTCTCCACATAAACAGTGTGTATGAAAGTATGTGTGAATGGGTGAGTTTATGTAAAGTGTTTGAGTGCCTTGAAGCTGGAAACGCTCTGTATAAAAACGCGACCATTACCATAACCGTACTTTAGTATAGATACAGTATCTGCTCAAATGTTTATCTAGTTTTGAAACCAGTTTTAGTATCTGATTTTGATACTTTTGACAACCCTAAAGCCCCATAGACCTGAATGATACTCGAGTTACTGCGATGTGCTTTAAGTATATGATAAATACGAATGTAACTGAAACTTGTTTACACATAAGTAATGCAGATGTGATGAAAGAGATGGAGCTACACCCTCAGATAATATTTAGTCTTACCTGTCCTACGCCTCTCCTATCAAAATGATTTAATAGCGTTTTATTTTTATAGTTACTTTGATGTTTTGTCATTATAATCATTAGTCCTAACTGACCACTCCTTTGGTTAATTGCTCTTCTGGTCTAAAGTTTGGGTACACCTTCTCACTCAATGTCATTTTCTTCGTTTACGACTTTCTACATTTTAGATGCATACGGAAAATATCAAATATATGGTGCAAGATATAGCAAATATAAGAGTGATATAAATGCTTTGTGTTGCATTTTTTTGTATGAAAAGAGTTCTATAAATATAAAGTTTCATTGATTGAGCAAAGAAAAACAAGGGAAATAATTCAACTAATTTATATTGTATCTAAAATTATGATATTTTAGATTCAAATGCCTCAAAGTAGCCACTCTTTGCTTTGTTGGCAGCAATGGAAGCCCTTTTTTTACACTTCCCAACATACATTACTAGTCAAAAGTTTGGACACAAATTATCAATCAGTGTATTTTTCTTTATGTTTTCTATTTTATACATTTTAGATACATACGGAAGACCTCAAATATATAATTCAAGATATATGGAATGGTGTAATAAAGTAAGTTATAAGTAAAATATTCCTTTTTTTAATATTCAAATCCTCAAAGTAGCCACCCTTTGCTTTGTTTATGGTAAATGGTCACTTTTTTCTGTAGTGCTTTTCAACCTCCAAGGCACTCAAAGCACTTTACAACAACAACAACCAGTGTACACAGACATTGGGGGTGAGGTGGGTTAAGTGTCTTGCCCAAGGACACAACGACAGCGTTCATCTGTGGGAGCTGGCCAACCTGTGGGTCAGCGCATCTGACCTTTCAACCTATGATGTTTATGTCGAGAGTGGGATTTGAAGTCTCCGAAAATGGTTTTCACGTCATCGAAATGTCAATTGTCCACAGAAGTGATCAAAGCAAAGGGTGTTGGTTTTGATTACACTCCATTTGTGTGCAGTTTTGACGCTTTCGATGAGAACCTACAGTAGGAAAACCCACGAAAGTAAATAAAAACATGGATAAAAGCGCGTGACTCAACTTTTGGAAAGGCATCTAACACGGAAAAGGAACAACATATGACAAATAGGTAACTGAGAATAATAATGCGCAATCCTTTTATTAATCATATTATAAAGAACTTCATTAAAGGATAGATAAATAAAAAGGAAGTAGCATTACAGAGAAGTCTTCACAAACAAAGGCAGGATTACAACGCTATGATCTATGCAAATATCTGTTAATGAGTGATCTTCCCTCAGGGTAAAGAAGAGCATTCGAGTCAAGTACAGGGCCTCACAAAGATACAAGACTACGAAAAGAGCAGCGCATAGTGACAGAGGAATGTTCTTAACCAAAGGTGGAAATATACTTAACTCAAGTTTTCTTTATTTGAGCATACAGAGATTAAAGCAGCTTCATTCAGAGTCACTACACAACAAGTACACTAGAAAAAAAAGTACTGTATGTGTTTAGGGTACACCACCAGTCAAAAGTTCGGACATACGCTTTTATTTATGTTTTTTTATTTGCGACCATGATTATTTACATTGTCGATTCTCACTGAAGGCATCATGGTGGATTTTTTAAAAAGCCATTCGCCACCCTTTGCTTTGACCACAGCTTTGTACTTTCGGCATTCCTTGACCTTGTTAGTTGTGAAGAGAAAACGAGACTTCATCATAAAGATCACCTAGCTTTGTAAACCAAGCAAAAGGTGGATGCTTCGAGGAGCAGGGAGCAGTTTTCCCAGTTTGTTTCATTGTACAGTGCCATGAAATATCCAGAAAGTAAATTCACAAAAGTTCAATCAGAGTTGACTTAGTTGGAACTGTAACAGGTGAGATGATTTGTGCTGACTATAAAATCTATAAAGTCTATAAAATCACACAGGCACACTCCGTCACTTCTCAAGTTTTTGTTGAAAATCAAACTCCTAAACAGGCTCCTGAAAAATTGTTGTCAATTTATAATTTTTTTTCTTGAGTCTTGAGTCCATCTTAAAACTTTTTTGTCTCTGTTTTGTAATGTGTGCATTATGTAACCATGACAACCGCTAAACATTCCACCACATGCATACATGCTGAACGCCCCCAGCGTCGTGTCACTGCAAACTGTCAACTGAATTACGAAATGCTGTGAAGTAATCTGAAACCTGGCAAATGTTTCTTTAACTACTGGTATCCAAGTACAAAGGCCTGTGGAGTTGTGGTCAGATGGTAAACCTATTCAACCATTTAAGCGGAACATAAATAAACCAAAAAAGTTTGACTAAGTGATGAGGTGGAATTCTGCAGAAAGGTGTGGGAATAGGGAGTGTCCGTACATTGCAACATACGTCAGTAAACAGACAAGATTGACTACGACATTGTGTTCTGGTTTCATTTAAATTCTTATCTCTACATCTGTGTTTGTTGTTTACGATGACAGAAAATGGTCTTGATCAAACGGAAATAGTCTGTCTATAATGATGATATAGTTTTAGGGGTTTCAAGCTTAAATTCAACAGGCCCCATGAAAATAATTATTAATATCTCAAATAAGCACATTTGATGTCATAAAATGTTGAATATGCCGCTTAATCTGGGGGTAACAGTCACTCAGTGGTAAAAGACGTGGTCCCCCAACCTTAAGGTTGAAGGCTTTGATGCTCTGCTAATGTAATACAATTATGATTATTTCCAGCGAAAATTTGGTGAACTTGGTGACTCAGGTGTGTTTAGACAGTAAACCTACTTAACCATTTAGGTGGAAGTTAAACAAAGCTGAATTAACCAAATACACAGGCAATTATGATGACGCGATGATGTCAGTCTGCCCCAGGGCAACGGAGGTTATAATAATATCTTACCACACTGATAGTGGAGCATAAGAATAATGACTACCGTGAAGCACTTCGAAAGGCTTTAACAACCTGTAAAGCACATTACAAGTGTAATGCTGAGTTTACGCTGTGGCGTCAAAAATGCACCAAATGCCTCTAGTTGGATGCCTCTCAAATTTTTCAGTTCGGTGTCCGACACCCGTGGCGTTGACACTCAAATGTGCCTCATGAAATCTCGAGATGAGCTGAGTGAACACTCAAAACGTGCTGTGGAAACATTGGACCTGCCAGTATTAGGCATTTTATATATTATTATATTTTGTCTGATCTTGGAGGTTAAACTGGACTGGTCCTGGTTAGTGCAGGTGCCGTGGAACAGCAGAGGCTCTAGTGCATATTGTTGTTGCGTCCTTATACAGCACTTTTCCACCTTCAAGGCAGTCAAAGCACTTTACATCAAGGAACCACTCACCCATTCACACACATTTATACACTAGTGTGCGGAGGCACCAGGGGTGAGGTGGACTAAGTGTCTTGCCCATGGACACAATGCCTACATTCATCTGTGGGAGGTGGAATCAAACTGCCAACCCTGTGGATCAGTGGATTTGACTTCTCAACCAGTGATGTTGAAATCAACCTTCAGATCAGTGGACAAACACCCTACTAACTGTTGCTCTTTATGCAAGACACTTCACCCACCATGCAACTGCAATATTATTACCTCCGCCAAGGAGGTTATGTTTTTGCCGGCGTTTGTTTGTTTGTTTGTTTGTTTGTTTGTTTGTCTGTTAGCAACATAACTCAAAAAGTTATGAACCGATTTTGATTCAATTTTCAGGATTCGTTGGAAATGTGAAAAGGAAGAACTGATTTCATTTTGGGGGTGATCCGGAAGAAATCCTGGATTCTGGATCACTTTGAAATTTTAGTTAACATTGTGGTAAATGGGGCCAAAAATTTTGTTTCTCAATATCTCGGTTAATTATTGACCAAACCCCATGAAATTTGACTCAGGGATGGACAATGGGATCCTCTTTCATATTCCAAAGGCTGATCCGGATCTGATCCAGAAGACTGATTTTATTGCAATTTATATAAAAAATGGGGGTAGTCCTGCTCTCTGAGTGCTTTTCTAGTGCTTTTCTAGTTATTATTAAAATTTTTATGTACAAAACTACATTTTATTTTGAGAATTTCAACAATATTTCTCTTATCAAATATACCACAATGCCAATCACTTCTGGTCATGTTAGTATTTGAAAATGCTCTCCTTACACCACTAAATAAAATAAATAAATGAATAATAAATAAATAAATAAATTAATTAATTAATGGAAATATATATATAATAAATCTAAAAATAAGAGGGAAAGTACAATAGAATGTACCCAGAAACCCATTCTAATACAAATGATTCTAGTGAAAGTGGGATCTCCATCTCCCCACTGGAGGCTTGTGTTTCCGGTGAACTTTGGGGATGACGTCTCCAGGTCCTTGATCAGACCGGTTCGTCTGGAATACTGTGCTTTAGATACAGCCAAAACAAACAGCAGCTGCACATTACCTGGAATGACACACCCACTGCCAAAAAGTCACACTTTGTGTTTGCTTCAAATTTCCACTGAACCAGATGAGAAAAAAAACAAACAAACAAAAAAAACAAACATCTGTGTTTCTATATTCTAATCTTGTTTCCATGGATATGCCATTCCCTGGAATATTCCACAGTGAGACATTAAACAGCTCTACCTTACATTTATTCATTTACAGGTGGTTTCATAGCTCAAAAACACATAGAAAAACAGACATTCTGACTGTGAGCAGGGTTGCCTCTCCACAGATCTGACCTGTAACTTGTTTTGGTTTAGTTTCCATGAAGATAGAAAGGTTTAATGCCATACAGTGAAACATTCCAGACTAAGTAATACCATCTTCAGTTGAAGGGCCCACCACCGGAACAATTACACAGTGCACTTTTAAAAATCCAACACCATTTGCCATATTCTCAACATTTTCCTTCATGATCCAGTCCAGTCTAAGGATTTTAAAGAGGCTATTATGCAAAATCTACTTTTCAGAGGCTTCTGTTATGTTACCATCAAAAACATGCCTGAAGTGGTTTTGTATGTTATCCCTGCATGTTTCAGTCATTGAGCGATCTCTCCTGAGCACTAACTGAACCTTCCTTATGATTAGCTGTGAGATTTATCCAGTGCTCAGCCCAGTTTAGTTTAGTTTATAAAACTTTATTCATCCCAGAGGGGCAATGGGGCAATTCTGTTTGGAGTCACAGACTACAGCATTAAAAAACACACGCATACATTTCACACAAGTCAGGTGCTCGTACAATTATGAGCAGAGCTGAGCATTGGTGCAAATGTGACATAAGGTGCAAAGGCCAGATACAAAAGAGAACAACAACATTAGAACAATAAACAATAGGACAGAGACACTTGGCTCTGCCTATTTCACCTCTGTGTTTAGGAGCCGAATCGCAGAGAGAATGAAGGAATTAGCAAATGTTTTCCTACCAGGGACAAGCTAGTGCCTCCCAAACGGCATCAGGGAGAACCTCTTTTTTTCAAATATGATCTGAGCTGCCAACGATACATTTGATCTTCTGGAGCACCTGCCTGCGCCATAAAGAGGTGAGGTTGGGCATCTACACACCTATTATCTCTGAGCACATTTTTACATTGTTGTTCAGACTGTTTTTGACTTTGACAAACCATAAAACCAACTGGTAAAAGAAAAGGTTAAAAGACTCTCAATAAAAGAATGATAAACACAGTATTGGTTTAGAGACATTAAAAGAGTTGAGTTGCTGCAGCAGATGGATTCTCTGTTGAACTGTTTTTGCAATATAATCTGTGTTTTTGTCAGACCTTATCTCTGAATCAAAAGTATCAAATCAAAAGTATTTGTAGGAGTCCACAATGTTCACATTTCCTCCATTTATGACACTGGCCTCATGATCTGAAGGCTTTTTCCTGAAGTCAATATATCTATATAATAGATATAATATAATATCTTTGTTTTTTGACACACTCAAATCCAAGTGACTGGCTTTGCACGATTTGACAAAATTGGAGAGGGCACTACCATGGTCTGTTTCTGTGCGCTGCATCAGAGACAGCAGTTCTGTCATCTGAAAATCTGAGGAGGTAGCTGCCCTCCTGACTGCTCCTACAGGGGGTCAGTTAAAATGCCAGGTTGCATCTTATTAGAAGTGGACGAAAAATCAACAAATAAAATTCTCGCATAGGACTTTGGCTTCTCCAGGTGTTCATAAAGTTTATCTGAGGTAAAACTCTTCCAAAAATACTACCGTACTCTGTAGCATTCTCAAAACATTTGAGGTACAAACAGCTTTTTCCTCTTGTGTTCGTTTGTTTCCACTTAAAGAATACATTTGAAACAGAAATAAAATCCAGATAATTTACTTATTCAAATATTAGAAAGCAATATTTGTACAAGGAGTCTGTGTTGATATTCCCATGCAGAGAGTCAATGTTTACATTGACATTACATTGAGTTTTATACGTAAACTATAGTGGGAGGCTACCATGTTTAGACTTAGTGCCTCTTCGTTGATACCTGGACCAGCCAAGCCTCTAGGCATTTTGACACGCCCAATCAGAATGTTATCTGGGGCAACAAGTCGTGGCATCATTCCAATCAGTAGTTTCTGTCCTATTTAGTTAGTTTGCTATTAGATAAATTGGAATATCATGCATTTGTCATGACATACATCTATGTGTGTCACAGCTGTGATCAGAGCTTTTATTTTCACATGACCTCGTTTCAAGAATGAACTTTAGCAGTGGTTATACAAAATAGTTACGCCTAGTTATTTATCCTAACAGTAACATGATAATCTAAACATGTTATGTGTTAGAAACCAATACACCATACAAGTGTAATACCCCCTCTTTACGTAATTTATGGATTTTTGTTGATTAGGCTTTTTTATTTAATTTTGAAGATCATCTTCAGTGGAGGGAATGCTGCCTTGTCTTCGTGGAAATGAAGATGGAAATGCCATAATATGTAGAACATTTCAGACAAAGCAAGACAATCTCCGGGAGTCAACCCCTCACCAGAAAAGCAAATATTTTCCTTCTGTAATTACTGGGAAAATCCAGACGGACACTGGCAGTCCAGTACAGCATCAAACTTCAGAGAGGTGAGAGAAATGTTGTTTTGTTTAAAATGAGTGACCAATCAGCTTTTTTGTTTCATCCATCCATCCATTTTCGTCCGCTTATCCGGGGCCGGGTCGCAGGGGCAGCAGCCTAAGCAGGCTTGTTTCATGTCACTAAAAAGCTAATCTGATTGTCTGAATATTGTCTGACTTTATTTTTTTAAAGAGAGAGGCAAATATTTACTGTTATTTCATTCAAAAATGATTCGTAGAACAGTGGGAGACCGACTGCATGTTCACTTT
Source organism: Boleophthalmus pectinirostris (assembly GCF_026225935.1). Lineage (NCBI taxonomy): Eukaryota > Metazoa > Chordata > Actinopteri > Gobiiformes > Gobiidae > Boleophthalmus > Boleophthalmus pectinirostris. The sequence continues at coordinate 28,971,937 of NW_026571473.1, read as the reverse complement.
GACCCCAGAAAGAACACTGTTTACTACTGGGAAGACTAATGGAGATCCAATAAATAATGACAAGTAGATATTCCACTGATTATGTGGAGGAAAAAACAAAGCAAAATGTTAATCTTATTGGATGTTATTGCCAGTTGAGGCCTGTTGTCACTCACCTGTTTGTGATTTAATGTTTCTGTCAGTTAAAAAGATAAAAAGATAAAAATGTGCCAAATGTTGTAACACTGCTTTATTATTAGATGGAGCGTGGGAACCTTCAGTACATAACAGTAAATATAATGCTCAAAAAGATTAAAGGAACACTTTGAAAACACATCTGACCTCAATGTGAAAAAAAAGTTAGATATACAAATATGGACGAGCCATTGCCTTAGGAACAAAAGGATGCCACATCTTCTTAATTTTATAGATACCCTGAAAATCAAAATGAAATGATGTTGTTTCAAGTGTGTTCATTTTGCCCAAATCGAATTTCTGTAACTCAAAATGCTTCTCAGTCTCTTGAGTGGCCCCGACATGCTTGTATGCATCTTTGACAATGTCATGGCCTGCTCCTAATGAGACAGTGGTCTCAGATGGTGTCTTGTGGGATGCCCTCACAGGGCATTGTCGTGCATCAGGAGGAACACAGGACCTACTGCAGCAGCACAGGGTCTGACAGTGGTTCAAGGATTTCATTCTAATATCTAATGGCAGTCAGACTGCTGTATTCTAGCCAGTAGAGATCTGTGTGTTGCTCCAAGGATATGCCTCCCCAGACCATCACTGACCCACCACCGAACTGCTCATGCTGAATGATGTTGCAGGCGGCATAGCATGTCTTCTCCGTGCTCTTTCACGTCTATCACAGGTGCTCATGGTGAACCTGCTGTCATCTGTGAAAAGCACAGGACATCAGTAGTGAACTCACCAATTCTGGTGTGGTCTAGCAAATGCAGTGGAGCTCCACGGTGCTGGGTGATGAGCACAGGGCTCACTCCAGGATGTGGTGCCCTCAACCCGCCCTCATGAAGTCTGTTTCTGATTGTTCAAACCAGTGCCCTGCTGGAGAACATTCTGTAGTTTACTATCAGTCCTCAGCCTGTTTCTCCTTGAACAAAGGAGCAGATACTGGTCCTGCTGATGGGTTGAGGACCTTCTATAGCCCTGTTCAGCTCTCTGAGAGTAACTGTCTCCTGAAATGTCCTCTATTATTCTGGAGATTATGCTGGAGACACATTAATTGTCCTTGTAACGGCACGTCCGGTTGTGCCATCCTGGAGAAGTTGGACAATCTGCAATTTCTACGGTTAAGGAATGTCCTTATACTCCCAGTAGTGATAATCACTCTAGCCAAAAGCAGTACTAGTGGAAAACCAGCTAGAAAGACCAAGAGGGAGAAACCTGAATTAACCTCCACATGCAAAACCAGTCCTGTTTTGATGCGGTCTCATTGTTGCTGCTCTAGTCCACCTGTTGTTCATTTCCATTAAAAGAGATGCTTCCTTTTGATCTAAAGACATGGCCCTGTCCATAGTTGTAAAGATACCCCACTGTTTTCACAATGGGGTCTGATGTGTTTTTAAAGTGTTCCTTAATTTTTTTGAGCAGTATATATCAATGAACTGTGAAGCCCAAAAAACTAAAATAATAACAGGCAATGCAATAATCTCCATGGAAACAAGCCGATGGATAATCCTGCCCCAGAAAACACTGTACACCTTTAAAGGGTCAAAATTCTAATGTTGTTTACTCATCGCAAACAAATACGGAGTTGTGTTTTGTTTCATTCAAATGTTTAACACACAAACCCTGCATATTTAGGCTGAGTTCTTCTCTCAAACTGAAATCACTCAGCCATGTTCCACCTTGTGATGTCATGCGGTGATACAGAAAGTGCTTCACTGTGTTTTTTAACTCCATACACCATCACTAGAATCATTTGGATGATTTCAGCGCTGGGATTTCTCTACTGAACTAAAGGTACATTTTAGCTGTTAACCACTACATGACATCACAAGGTGGAACAGAGCATTTTGAGCTTTGAAGATGTAGACAAACAAATAATAAAGGGTTGCGCAAACAAAACACAACTCCAGGTATGTTTTTGATGAGGTAACAACATTCTAATGTGGCTTAAAGCACACAAGAATCCAGTTTGTGTAACATAGAACCTGTATTTACAATTCCAATTCCATACAGTAATTACACACCTCTGACCACAGTCCTTTCTTACAGAAACTCCACGCACGGTCACATCACATTAGAGCTAATGAGGAGGACATTTCTTGCCGTGTCCCTGTTGGTTTGTCCCTGTCCCAGTACAGGGCTGTCCTGGTTGTCCCGGTGTGGTTTTCTGAAACAGGAGTGCAGTAATGAAAGAGTGTAAGCTGAGAGGAGAGGTCACACAGACAAAGAGCACATTGTACAGACCCCAGCAAACACCCAACAAACCGCATTGACAACTGGGCTGATTTTCAACATGGAGGCGATCTGACAGTGCTTTCAAACCTGTCCTGGTTTATTCTGGTTTAATCCTGATTTTATCCTGGTGTAGACTTGATTTGGTCCTGTTCTAGTCCTGATTTAGTCCTATGGGAAAGTTAGTGTCATTATCACAGTTTGTTTGGGTGTAAACTAGGGATGGGCATTCGATGAAATTTTCTTAATCGATCGTCGGAAGAATTAACGATCGATTATCGATTAATCATTAACGTTTTTATATTAAAATTATCATCATTATTATTACTATCTGCACTACTACTCTGCATAAATAAATTCAACTTTACGACATATAAACCGTAACAACTCTACAGCCACATCAGCCTGTTTGAGATGTGTTTAATTCAGTTTTGCGCAACTCTCACAGAAACGAAACTTAAAACCACATGGCTAATTTGCATAAACTAAGCGAAGATAAAAATACAGCTCTTGTGCGCTGATGCGGTCAACTTTGACATGACTCAGGTGAATACAGGTTAGTGTGACCATATTTGCGTTTGTCAAAACCAGGACACCGTACGGGGGGTGGGAGGTGGGAACTCGTCATCGACATTGCGCGACTCTCATCTGGCAAAACTTTTTCCCACTGGACACTGGAAATATATGTGCTGCTTTGTACACTGTGCACATGGACTCACACTTGTCCCGAACGCAACGGAAAGCGTGGAATTTCTTGTACAAGGCATTGTTAAATACACATTTGTGCTTTGGCCCTTGCAGACTGACCGACTGTTTGTGTCTCGCTCCTTCTGAGTGCAGAGAGACACATGTACGGACCCCTGTTTGGTCACGCTACACACAGCAACCTACATTCGGTTTGTCGATTAAAATGAACGTAATCGATGAAATTCTTAATCATCAATCATGCCCATCCATACTATAAACTCTCTAAGTCCACAAAGAGCAGAAACTGTGATTTTTGTGTAAACCTTCTGGTGAATTTAAACAAACCTGTTCTGCAAAATGGACTTTTAACCACACTATAGTTGTTTCGCCTCACTGAGTTGTATTTGTGATTCATGCATGTTTCAGTAATCTTTAATCACTGAGTAGAACTTGCTCTTCAGATTACTACAGTTAATAACATATCAAGGTTTAAAAAAGAAGTGAAGAACTATTTTATAGCCCTTCGCAATCAGTAATCAGTAATGAATTTTATTAAGAAATGATTTTAAAATAATTTTAATCTTTGTGTAACTGTTTTGTTTGTAAGTGTCTTATTTGTTGTTGTTCTGTGTTACACGTGGACCCCAGGAAGAGTAGCTGGTGTCACGGACATCAGCTAATGGGATCCAAATAAAATCAAATGAATCAAACCAAAAAAATCACTTATTTTGAAGACGCTACATTGCAGATGACTGACATCAACACACGCCCACTGCTCTGTACTTACTTCATTTCAGATTTGGCAAGCTATGTCTTGGAATTGTGATAACGTTTACGGCAACATCAGCTCACACTGGAAACCACCGTTTGATAATGGGGAAAACAGCAGATTTGTTTCTTTAATTAAGTGTTTTTAGATGAATATTGTGATTTAAAATGTTAAATTAAATGAATATGTAATGATCCATGGGTGTCTTAGATTAGAATTATATAGACTCAAACGTAAAATGTGTTCTTTAATACAGATCAGGTAACAGAAACTCAACATATAAAACCATGTTGAGTTTCTGTTACCTGATCTGTAATAAAGAACACATAAAGGACACAGGAATATGGGTTTAATTTGAGCATTTCTAATTTTGGGCCTGCATCATAATGGGAAGATATTTAACTTTATGTTCGACCAGACTTCCCTGATTGTTTTGTGCAATTTGATGTTTTTAAACAGCTTTATGCAAAACCCTGGAGCAGGTTACAGTCACCAAAATACCATTATAGTGGACAGGACTAGAGTTCCATTGGACCTGGGAGTTTCCAGAGTGTAACAGATATGATCACTGAACAGCTCCATAGTTCAGGTTTTGTCTCATTTTTGAAGCTGTGTGTGTGAAGAGTGATCGCACCCTAAGACTGTCACATTTGAGCGATGTGAAAGCATGATTTAGTTAAGAAAAAATGTTCTAACACAATTCAACAAACAAAAAAATAATAAATCAATTTCACAAGTCTATTCAAAGATTATCGGCATGTGACGTCAATGCAACATTGCAGCGTATCCAGTAAAGAGTGAGTCAATAAAACGACAGAATGAGTACAGTCACAGCTATAGGGGACCAGGCATGTAGAATTTACTTGTCATGACTGTGTGAAAGTGACTATAAAGCTAAAATGTTCCTCATGAAGCCAAGTATTTCTGTGCAGAATTTGCATGTTCTCCGTGTGTGTGTGTGTGGGTTTCCAATGGAGACAATTAAATGCACCTTAAACGTCCTATATTATGCAAAACTGACTCTTGTGAGATTTAAGGCATGTTGTAATGGTAACTGAAATATCGTAATATCGTATCGTCAAAGTTCTCACAGTAATATCGTGGACCATCACAATATATCAAATTACAAGTCTCTTTGCTTAAATTAAGAATTATGGAGCAGCAATAGCTAAAAAAAGAGGGAACTACATAGACCATGATCCTTTGCTCCATTTCAGTGCAGACTACAAGAAGAAATAACAGTTCTAAACACTTTTAAGTCTTAGTTCTTTTAATTAAGTCTTGTCAAGGCATTTTAAGAGGAAAAAATTGCATATTAACAGTTTTGTTTGCCTCCACAAAATATCGCAATAAATATCGGACCGTGAGATGTATATCGTGAAAATATCGTACAGAGACATTTGGATATTGTTACATTCCTAATCATGAGCCTTCCCACCATATCGTGAGCTTTCCCACGATATCACAATAAATATCGTACCATGAGGTTCATACGGTGATGATATCGTATCGTGAGACTTGGATATCGTTACACCCCTAGTTGCTACCTCATCAAAAACATACCTGGAGTTGTGTTTTGCTTTATTCACACATGTTTGCATGCGTTATTAGTAAGTCTACATCTCCAAACCTCAAAATGCTTTGTTCCACCTTATGATGTAATGTAGTGGTAGTTTTCACAGCTACCTTTCACCTTTGGTACAGTAGAGATTGGCAATTCCAGGTCTGAAATCATCAAAATAATTCTAGTGAAGGTTCATGGAGTTTAAGAGAAGAGCTCAGCCTAAATATGGAGGGCTTGTGCGTTAAACATGTGTGAATGAAACAAAACACAGCTCCAGGTCTGTTTGTGAGAAGGAAACAACATTATAATAATCAAGATCAGAATATAGTGTAATGTGAACCCTTTAAACTTATTCACAGGTTTTCTAATTATACATTTATGACGACAATGGGGAACAAATGGGCCCCTTGCTCTTGCGTCTTCACCTCTGCGACAAACACAGGCTAAACGGGGTTCATTTAGAGCTTTTTATACTGTTTAGTTTGTGTAGTAATAAAACTAATATGGCATTTTTGTTTAATTGTATTCCCAATTTGAACAGTCTATGGTTGGTCAAGATTGAATGTGCTTTGAAAATGGGGCAAAAATCTTGGGGTTGCACTGCGGGGTGCACTGGCCATACGAGGGGAGGCTAGCGCCCCCTTAAGCCCCCCCACTGGCACCGCCCCTGATGCAAAATGCTACTACACAACTGTTTATTCAACTATTTCGTACATCTATTATTTTTCCTGCAGTTTGATCTGGTTATGTAAATATGGGCCTATGTAAAAAAAGCATCTGCAAATGTTGTATATACAGCAGAGTAAATAGACTGTAAAGTTATGATTCTGATTCTACAGAATGATTTGAGATTTTGTTTTTATTTTCACTTGTTTGTTTACACAGGGCTTGCCAGACTGACTTTTAAAACAAGCCAAAATCACACACTTTCACTTTACAAACAGGTTATGGTTTCATGATTTATGACGTGATTGACGGACGGATCAGTCAGAGAAACGTCTGGCCTGGATGTGTCAATACAATCGGCGGCTTTTGAGTAAAAAGAGGGGAACTGGTTTCTACAGAATCAGCAAGAAAAATACCAATGTCTTTAACTCTTTATTTCTCTTAGGTAAAAAAAGTTACTGATACTTTGCAGTGACATCACATTGAGGCTGTTCTGCATGTATTTCTATGGTGGAAAGTTCATCAGTTACCATGGTTACGCAATGCATGCATTACCTATAACTAATCCTACCAAAAAGATGATCTGAAAATACATGAAAAAAATACAAAATGATCAGTACGAGCATTTTGGTCTTTGATTTTCAACAAAAACAATGAGAGTGATTACCTGAAAAACTACCTGTTTCCGTGGAAGGGCAGGGCGTTTCTAACACACTCTGTGTAATCAACATGCTTGGTGAGTTTTTTTGATGGCATTTCCTTATCTTGTTTGAGGACAATGCACACATTATGTACTTTATTTTATGAGAGGAGGATTTTTATAGACAGATTATTGGTTTATGTGCGTGCAGGAAGCGCCAGTGTGATGTTGTCATGACGTTAAAACAGTCAGGGCCGTTGTGAGCCATTTGGATGCCCTAAGCACAAATGGTTTGTGGTAGTTTACTTTACTCACAACTACAAATTTGCGGATCTTAATGATTGTGGTAAAGTAACAGTGACTTTGAGGGTGAAAAAAGCACATTACTTGTCAATTAGACGAAGGTCAACTTGAATGAGACAAGTAACTTCAGTAGTGACGTATTATTACCAAGAGTCCAGATCTGTTTCCCAGTCTGTTGCGGTGGTCTTTATGCAACATATCTGTTTTTCCTACAGCTTCCACTCAATCCCTGATCATCCCAGGGCCATTTCTATAAATGGTACTCCCTCTGTTTATTCAGTCTGTGCTCGATCTGTACACCTGATTTGTTTCTTCCAGCATATTTGAGACCAAAGTGCGGGGCCTTGGCAGCCTGACTCATCAGCCGGTTTCACTTTGTGGAAACCGTCTGACCTTGCAGCATTAAGATTCATTCATTTGACTTTTTTTGTTTAAACAATCTCTGCTACTTGGTCGATTTAATGCGCTGCCAACGGGGATAACTGGTATATTAAACTTTTCCCAAATTCCATAGGAAGAAGGGCAATAACATCTTTAAATCCTCCATCTCAGGAATTGTTGCCACCACAGAATGTATGGCCCTTCGCTGATTGGCTGGTGCGCTGTCTACAACTCCTGGGATTCTTGTAAACCGTCTAGTGTATACCGATTCCTGACCTAGTCGCTGGAGAGAAATGAAATCGAGCGGAGACATAGGTGGCTAGGGCCTTGGTTGAGTTGACATGGAAAGGCTGAGCTTTATTATTTTATTGTTACATATGTTATGATTTGTTTTGAACTTAAGCTGAATAAGTTTTGCTACATTTTTTTTCAAAGACTAATAAATATTCAAATCTGTGTGTACCTGATGCAGATCTAAATGGCATTATTGTAGAATAGAACCTGTTTTTACTTGTGCATATAAGTAACATTTATTTGCTCATTTCAAGGCAATAGTTTTTTGTTTTTTTTTTACCAAGTGAGATTAACTTACTCTTAATGTAAAGGTTACTACACATTTCAGATTTGAGAGACTGACTGATGAGTTGGCACTGCTTCACAACATGAGTTCTATGAGTGAAAACTAAAGTAAACTTAACTCGTTGGGTCTAGTTAGATGAAAGAGGAATTTAATGTACTGAGGAATGACTTGTAAGCTCATCTTTAGATTCAAGGCAATCGGTTTCCTAGACTTTTTCAAGTAAGGTCTACTTATTAGATTTTACAGTCTTGTCTTTTCCTACAATAAATAGTTTAAAACATTAAAAAAACACAAACTTTAAACACATTCTCACAACAGTGCAATTTCACATTTCAGACATTCCCACATTCAAACACACACACACAATACAACATTTGCAGGTGTGTATAACTTTGGTTTGTTTTTAACCACAACTTGAGCCTTGAGGTGAACATTTTAAGCTCTGCACTTAAATTCAGGAGGTAGTGAGGTCCATAGTTTACCATCATGATATGAAAAGGCTGACTGTCCAAATGTGTTTCTGGGGTGTACGGGTGTTACTCGAGGTGCTTCTGGTGACTCTGTTCGTTGTTTGTCTCTGAATAAATGCACTTTTTGTTGTTTATCTTTGAGAGTCTGATGTTGAACACTTCATAATGTTTTGACTGAAATTATAACTTTGTAAATCCCTCTTTCGTCACCGCTGTCAATGGGTTCAGACTGTCAACACTAGACTTTACGTGAGTCAGTCAGATCAGCTGGAAAATGAGCAGCGCCTGTGTGTTGTCTACAATTACAGGTTGTGTGCCGCGGGGTGTGGAGGTGGAGAGGAAAACTCAGGAGAACTCAAGCGTAAGTTTAGGCCCCTCCCTTCCCCCCTCGTCCTCCCTCCCTCCCAGGTGTAATTCATTCTCAACTGACTTCCAAAGCACCATTGTATCTTTAGCGTCCTATTTCAGTGGAATGTCGTGTTCTATGTAATTGCATATTTGAAGATAATAACTGAAGCATAATAGGTGTGGCTTTTCAGTCTAAAAATATGGACTTTGCCTTATTTGTTACCAACCAAAGAAAATAATGCACTAACGGAATAATTATAGGGTTTGTACCTCATTGTTTTCCCACGCATTTGAGCAAAATTGTTTAAGCAGCTCTTGGGGTCAAAATAAATCTGCTGCGTTCCGTTTGCATCCAAAAGCGTTTAGCTGTCAAAAAGTCAGGAAGTGCACAATTAACTTGCTTAGCATCATTGTGACGATAAAAAAATCCTCAAACTTATCGCCGTGGATAGTTAGGATGCCCACAGGTTAATAGTTTAAAATGAACAAATCTGTGCATGTTTTTTAAAGGTCCTTTCCCAGATTTTGTGTGTGTGTACTTCAGCAAACTGTATCCTACCCTAACCCAGTGCTTATCAAGTATTTCCTGTCATTCCCCCTCCAGGAAGAAGAAAACATTTCACGTCCCCTACTCCACAGAAGTACGGAAGCCGAGAGAGGTCACAACAAATGCAAACGTCGCAACAAGTACAAATGCGACAACACAAACGCAAATGCCGCAACACATTAAAAAGCCACAACACATCAAAAAGCCACAACGGAAGTGACCGCGGGACTTTATTTTCCAATGGACCAATGAAGCGGCAAGTGAATAAGAAGAACTACAATGTGAAATGAATAATGATAAAACAATAACTTATTTTTACTTACATTTCCAACTTCTCCGTTCCTTTACTTTTCATGTTGTAGTTGTAATCCATATTTTACAATAATGGTAGCCTCCTCTTTTTCTCTCCTCTAGCCTCATGTCCTTGTTTATGGTATCCATAAATTTCTATTTTTTGGTATTTCTCCAAAGGAATGGCCTCCTGTTTACTTCCTGCACGTGTCCAAACAAGCTTCATATAGACGCTTGACTGCATTTCCTTAACCAAATAAGTCCGTTTTCAAGCTTGTCTCCCTGGAGAGCTAATAGCTTTGCATGAATTTCTACACTGTTACTGAACTTCTTCATCATCTATCTCCATGGAAACACCACCAGACCAGGTTACAGGTTAGATCTGTGGGGAGGTGACCCTGCCCACGTATAAGAAAATATTTATTCCAAGGTATTTTTTCATACAACAAATGCAAGATAGAGAAATTTAAGCTACATCAAACATTGTATAAAAAAGTGGACTAAGGGAGTATGACGTCGCCCACAGTATTTGACTCCAGACAAATGAAGCTCATTGACGCTGGCAGTTATAGGAGTGGATTAGGAGCAATCGAGATGGTTGATGAGCCAGTGTTGAAATGGGCTGCCCCATCAAAATGAGCTACCGCTAGCCTAAATCGACAGTAACTTCTCCCCCGTCGAAATAAGCTACTTTATGTTTTTCCGTGTAAAGTTGTACAGGTCTAATAAAACTTAACCTCCCCAGTTTTACAGCATATTTATATGAATTTGCATAGGTAGTTCATTTTGACAGTCGTATTATGCTGAAATAGGGCTCTGACTAAAGGCGCATATTGACAGGACAGTTTAGCCATCGGGTAATGCTTCCACTGTAGAATCACCATTATTCACTCATTTATATGAATTTGGGTAGAGGTAGCTCATTTCGACAGGCCTATATCATCTATCAAATAAGGCACCCACTAAACAATATTATAGGCTACAGTGTGAATTTCCTGTTATAATATAGTGATATTTTGTTTGTACAGCACCTTTCTAAACAAAGTTAGAACGTTTTCTACACATGGAAACAGAATAAAATATGATGTAATGAAAAAGATAATGATAAAATCAAGTATTAAATCCAAACTATTACTAATAATCTAATGTAGTTATCCAGTCGCAAATCTAACATGCACGTGTCATTGCTTATATGCTTAACTGGTAACCATAATAAAACCAATACACTCCTAAACTGTTACTTGCTACTCCACTTTTGCCTTGGGAGCTCAAATCGATGGCATTTAAACTCTAACAGTGCTTGGGGGTTTTGTGCACGCACACTAACACTAGGTAGCTCAAATCGACAGGACACCAGAAGCGCGCCCATCGTCACTTCTTATTTGGAACACAGCACCTAGCAGATCAGGTTTGTCCATTTATATATTTTTACACAGTTTATAGCTACAGCATGGAACATTCTAGGCAAAGCGCTGACATTTACATGAAGACAAGTATACAGTGGACCCCCAGTGATATCTGATTTCACAATTTCGAACATCTCCCAAAAAACGCACTGTAAGGTTGGTGAACTACAAATTCTTCAGGTCAAAATGTTCCCCTATATTATGTAGAGTCTTGACTCATTTATTGTTAAATTTAATCTGAAATCAGACCAGCATTCCCCTGTTCTCCTTTCGTCACATCTCCATGGAGACGTACTGTACTGCTATCGAGTATTTTTGTTTTCCAGTGTTTGTACTTGTTCTGATGCAGTTGCGATTACACAGACTGAATTCCTCTGAAAGGACAGGCCGCTGCTTGAACAGTCCTGATTTGCATAATAAAATGTGTGCATTTTATAGTGCACAGTGACCTCATTTTTGATTTTCTAGCATAAACAAAAGAGGCAACTGCATTAAGGGAAACACCCACGGCCTCTAGGGTCCAACAAAAATGAAATGTCAGGTTTAGTTTAATGAGTTTTATAGTTGTTTATTGCAGATTATGTGAGAAAATACGATAAACTCAACTCGTACATTCAAATACAAAACAGCAAAACAAAATACATAAAGTAAAAGTAAAGAAAAAAAATTGACAGTGCTACTGATGGTTTTATTATTGTTTTCTGTACAAAAGTCCTGCAAACGCTTGAATATCCACCTTTTGTCTCTTTTTTTAAATTGTATTTTACTGAGTGGGGATCGCCTCTCCAGAGATCTGACCTGTAACATGAACTGGCGGCATCATCTGCTTGTCTTCATGGAGACAGATATGGGCCCGGTCAAGCAGAAGTATACAGCAAGGCCAAAAATTCAAGTTAAAGCATCTGATATAAAAATGTATTCAACAGATACATATGTACTCTAGTTTATGAAACTGTTTACCTTTTTCTGTACCATTTTTGGTTCTAAAGTTACATACATTTTAAACAGACCATGTATGCAACATGGAACAAAAATTATTTCCCAAATTTCAAAGACCTGCAAATCATGTAAATAAATTGATGTATTTCATCATATCTTGTCGGTGTCGGCGGCAAGGGGGGGCATTTGAGGGTCTGGGTGTGAGCGGTGTGTTACGTTGTGTTGTTGCGTAAAGTTTGTGCTTGACTGTTCATTGTGCTGATCGATACTGTTCAGCCAATAGTAACCAAAATGTCTGTTTCTGGTATTTGTATGAATACTACAGCCTATATATATAATACATATATTATTCATAATATATATTTATAAATTTGCCCTTGGTGCCCCTCCCAAAAATTATACCATCAGCCGCCACTGGTCCTGGTTTAGTCCTGGTTTAGTCCTGGTTTAGTCCTGGTTTAGTCCTGGTTTAGTCCCTCAAGTCTCAGGTCTCTATAGGACAGGACTGGACGGCGCACCCTCGGGTACCACGCTCACTACAGCCCTGGTGCTGCCCGATGCGTGCCTATTTCTAGTTCAGAGGTGTTTTTGACGAGAGGCTGTTGTTTAATGTTTACAACCAGTGGCCTTATTGTTTTTTAATAAACCTCAACCTTTTATTATTGTCTTGTGTGTGTATCGTCTACCACACAGCCTCAACAACTATTGCAGCTAATAATAATAATCTTAATATAATAATGATAATAATAACAACACATAATTAACCTAATACTGTTAAAGAAAAACGTGTTTGATAGCATGTCTGCTGTGTATGACTCCACCGCGTTAAAATATTTCCCAAATGGCAGTGCCCCCCCTGCTGGTGACCCATGCCCCTCCAGTAGATGTGCTCTCACGCCGACTCTGTATCTTGTGTTATTTGATCTTTGAACTGCTGATGAAGGTACATGATTTTTTTTTTTTTATGTTTTTAAAAGGATAAAAATTTGCATGGAAGGACTGACATATTTTATAGAAATAGTTACCTTTCATTTTGAAGTAATATTAAAGTATTTGGAAGAAAAAAGCTGACAAATGATGCAAAATCATGCACCTTCTACTTGCTTGCACAATTTCCCTCCATTTTTTCCCTCCGTTACCATGACCTTTCTTAATAAAAAATCTCATTACTCAAAAAGTAAGAGGTTTTTCAACCTAATCTTGTTCCATATGGTAGAAAACTATATGAAGCAAATATTCAAACCAGTTTGTTAAGGATATGTAAGTGAGAACCGCTAGTTATCACTGTTTGTATTTATTGCCCAAAAAGTGCTGCATATTTCATTCCCTCCATTTTTTACCACAACTTGAAAGAATATCACAGGTTTAACTTTACCCTGTTGGAGTGTTAACTCTTTCCTACATTCTGATATCTTACTTATTTCAATAGTCCCTCTAGTTTCTGAATAAGAGCTATTTGAATGTAAAAAATCTGCCCCTGTTTCCCTCTGTTACTGCTTGACCGGACCCATATGTTTAAAGCCATACGGTGGAACATTCCAGGTAAAAACAATCTTCCTGAAAGTAACCAACATTAAAACCATTCTCAGGTGGTATATAAAGCAGGACTAAACACCAAAATGCCCCCACAACCACATTTCAGGTAGAGTTGCTAAACTGAGCAGCACCTGGACGACTAAAGAACAGAGTGAGGAGGAGGAGGAGGAGGAGGAGGAGGAGGAGGAGGAGGAGGAGGAGGAGGAGGAGGAGGAGGAGGAGGAGGAGGAGGAGGAGGAGGAGGAGGAGGAGGAGGAGGAGGAGGAGGAGGAGGAGGAGGAGGAGGAGGAGGAGGAGGAGGAGGGGTCTTGACATATGACACCCAGCAGTAATCAGGGAAGTGCAAATTGAAATTGCAGTGGCCACTGGAGGCAGCACACACACAGTTTTTGACCATTTTTGACCAGAAACCTGCAAATGTGCCTAGTCAGCATTAAAATGAACATAAAGGAATGGGAACATATAGATAATGTTGTTACAAAACTATACACAACCTATTTTTAATGTGCATTTTGAAGTAGTGGGAGGTGGAAACACAAAGATCACACTGAGAACCCTTAATGTTACACTACTGATGCCACTGCTACCACTATACCTGCTACTAACAGGTACTGATAGTACTACTACCACTTCTACTGCCACTACTATTACCATTACTGATACCACCACTACTCCACTACTACTACTACTACTGATAACACTACTGATCCTACTTCTGATACTATTACCGCTACTACTACCATTAAAACAGCAACAAAACAACAACAACAACTACTACTACTACTATATACAGTACTACTACTACTATATACAGTACTACTACTACTATACACAGTACTACTACTATCTATAAACAGTACTACTACTATACACAGTACTACTACTACTACTACTACTATAATACAGTACTACTACTACTATAAACAGTATTACTACTATACACAGTACTACTACTACTACTACTACTATATACAGTACTACTACTACTATACTACTACTACTACTACTACTACTACTACTATATACAGTACTACTACTACTATAAACAGTACTACTACTACTATACACACTACTACTACTACTACTACTACTACTATACAGTACTACTACTACTACTACTACTACTACTACTACTACTACTAGTACTACTACTACTATAAACAGTACTACTACTACTATAAACAGTACTACTACTACTATAAACAGTACTACTACTACTATATACACTACTACTACTACTATACTACAGTACTACTACTACTATACACAGTACTACTACTACTACTACTACTACTACTACTACTACTACTACTACTACTACTACATACAGTACTACTACTACTACTACTACTATATACACTACTGGTACTACTTCTACTATATACACTACTAATACTACTACTGCTACTACTACTACTACTACTACTACTACTATATACAGTACTGCTACTACTACTACTACTATATACACTACTACTATTACTATATACACTACTACTACTACTACTACTACTATATACACTACTGCTACTACTACTACTACATACAGTACTACTACTACTACTACTACTACTACTACTACTACTACTACTATATACACTACTACTACTACAACTACTTCTACTACTACTACTATATACACTACTACTACTACAACTACTACTACTATATACACTACTAATACTATTACTACTACTGCTACTACTATTATATGCAGTACTACTTCTACTACTATATACAGTACTACTACTACTACTACTATTATATACTACTAGTACTACTACTACTACTACTACCACTACTACTTCTACTACTACTACTATATACAGTACTATTACTACTACTATATACAGTACTACTACTACTACGCACGCAGTAACAGCGATGTAAACGTCATGTTCACGTTGGCGGCGTCAGGACGAGGTGGAAGAGCCAGTAGAACAGAGGCAGCAGTGCACAGGTAAAAACACATTCGTGTCTTGAAAATTCTTCTCCCGACGTGAAATATAAAAGAAAATAAACAAATATAATATCGCCTACAACTTAAATGTCACTGGTGAAAACAACCTGCATAGACTCATGATGTCTGCACTACTGTCCTATAGTGACCTGCCACATGAGGGGACACGCACACAAACACACAAACACAACACACAACACACACAAACAAACACAACAAACACACACACACACATCACAAACACACACACAACACACACACAAACACACACAACACACACACACAAACAAACACACACAAACACACACAAACAAACACACACACACCTTCATCATCGTCATTAACCTGAGAACGCGCGGACCACGTTTCCTTCCGTAGTTACTGCGCGGACACCGACGTGCTCCCGTGAGCCGCGTGTGGATCGTGTTTTCTCGCGTACGCTGCGTAAACCGCGCTTCCTCCTGTGCGCCTCTAAACCAGAACTAACACCAAGACTAAAACCAGGACTAACCCAGTCCAGGACTAAACCAGGACTAAACCAGAACTAAAACCAGAACTAAAACCAGGTCTAAACTAGGTCCAAACCAGGACTAAACCAGGACTAAACCAGAACTAAAACCAGAACTAAAACCAGGTCTAAACCAGGACTAAACCAGGACTAAACCAGGATTAAACCAGAACTAAAACCAGAACTAAAACCAGGTCTAAACCAGGTCTAAACCAGGTCTAAACCAGGTCTAAACCAGGTCTAAACCAGGACTAAACCAGAACTAACACCAGGACTAAAACAGGATTATCCATTCCAGGACTAAACTAGGACTAAACCAGGACTAAAACCAGTGATCTCATATATAAAGCATTTCTCTATCAATAATATTTTTAATATGGTTAAGGAAAGACTGGACTTTTTATTGTCTTTAAGTAGACAAAAGTTATTATGTTCAGATTTCCTCGTCTTTGCTACTTTACAGCAAACAGTTTCTTATTCATGGAGACTTGGGCTCAACAGACAATTTGGAGAGATTTGTTAAACAATAAATTACTTTATAAAGTCACTTTTTTTTGTTCTATATCAGTCTTTTGATCTGCCACAATAATGTAATAATGAATTTAAATGAAAATACCTCAAATTGAAGTATTTTTTCAGCAATTTTTAGGTGAGATTAAAATGAGATTAATTAGATTAATTAATTACAGATCATAATTAATTAATCTCTCAATTTTTTTAATCGCATGACAGCACTAGTACAGCCCTTCCACATGTTTGCTCTAGAAACAAACTATGCACTGCTTGAATTACACATGCATAGATCAAGTTTACACAAGGATTAAAGGAACTGTATGTAAGATTTTCCCATTCCAGACAAATAGAATTATAGATGTACAAAACTTTTTCAACAAGAATAGCTTCAGAGGCTTCTCACATGTCTCCAGTGACCAAAACATGAACTTCAGAGCTCAGACTAGCATGAAAAAGTAAAAGATATGAAGGATAAACATGTACACACACTGACCCTGCACTTTTTTTTGACCAGTGGGCCCATGTATTTGTGCTGAACTTAAGTATAAATAATTTTGATAAAATACGGCGAAATCTGCTTTGCAATCGGTGATGTGTACATTTATATTTCACTTGACACAGTACAGACAAAATTCACATGTGTAAATTGTGAACTCCCTTGTGAGACTGTACCAAACCAGTGATTCTCTGTGGTCACTCAGAGCAGGACTGAACCTCTGAGCTGCTCTGTCACATGAATAAAAGAGCACAGAAAAACACATGATGAAAGTTTGAACATCTTGATGGTCAAATTTGGGAGATGATCGATCAGTTTTGAATGTAAAACTACATTTTACTTAGATACAATTTTGTTTATGAAATCTAAAATTCTGTTGAGGAGTTTGTGAGCTGTTTTGCGTGAGCTCCAGCAGATCCAAACCCAACAGACTGTCCACGGTGCGCCCTCTGCAGGATTAACAGTGTCACGACACAGCAGACAGACGGCCCTCCCGTGTTAACCAGGTAACGACACACAGTTATGTACTCGCAAACTGGAATAAAGTCACATTTGTTATGTTCTTTAAAAAGAAATGTCATCTTTCCTCCTTCACTCTGCTATTATCTGCATCATCCACATACAAACACGTCATCTGCAGTACTTCCCCAAAATACAAAAACTTATACTTGAGTCTTGTCATTAGTGCCACTAACATGGACAATCACTGTGCTTGTTTTGGTCAGGCCTTTTGGGTCAGGATATAATGTTCAGTGTTGGGAAGGTTACTTTTAAAATGTATTCCCCTACAGATTACAGATTACATACCCCAGAATGTAGTTTGTAACGTAATCCATTAAGTTACTTAAAGTGAATAACGTAATCTGAATACTTTGGATTACTTGATTTGCTGTAGAGAAGCAAAGACGAGGAAATTTTCACATAAGATGTTTTGTCTTTCATTAACCAAATTAAAAATATTATTGTTAGAAGAGGAGTCGCCGCAGTTCGCGCAGCATGGTTTAGTCCTGTTAAATCCTGTTTTAGTCCTGGTTTAGTCCTGGTTTAGTCCTGGTTTTAGTCCTGGTTTTAGACCTGGTTTAGACCTGGTTTTAGTCCTGGTTTAGTTTGGGTTTAGTCCTGGTTTAGACCTGGTTTTAGTCCTGGTTTTAGTCCTGGTTTTAGACCTGGTTTAGACCTGGTTTAGATCTAGTTTGACCTGGTTTTAGACCTGGTTTAGTCCTGGTTTAGACTTGGTTTAGATCTGGTTTTAGACCTGGTTTAGTGTCCAGAAATGAGTGGAATTATGGAAAAAAAAAAGGGATATAGCCCAACATGTAAAAACTGGAAAATGCCCCTGTGTAATCCACTTATTAAAACAAAGTAACTGTAATCCAATTACCATTCACTGAAACAGTAACTGTAACTGAATACAGTTACTCATAATTTGTACTCTGATTACGTAACTCCAGTACATGTAATCTGTTACTCCTCAACACTGATAATGGTCCACAGTCTGTCAAACCAACACAAGAAACAGAAGACAAACAGAGGTGGGTAGTACACAGTTAACTGATGTAGTGTGCCCTCTAGTGTTCATCACGTAGCAATGCGATTTTAAAGTGCCTATGACAGGTTGAACTACTTATTTTACTAAACCACTCCTTTAAAAGTGCACTGTGTAACTTTTCTGGTGGAGGGTCCGTCAAATGCTTTTCTCCATGGAGATGTTATTTCTTTGTTTGGAATATTTCACAGTGTGGTATTAAACCTTTCTATCTTCATGGAGACCAAACCAGAGCAGAGCTGTTGGAATATCATCATGGAAGATCATTAAATTTAAGATTTTTGCAAAAATATCCACACTTGTTTTCATAATTTGGCAGCTTTTTAGGTTTAAAATTGTACTTTCTGGTCAGAACATTGACATTGAACAGCTCTACCTTTACATTTTTTTCAATTACAGGTGGTTTTATAGCTCATGCTTAGAAAAACTGGCATTCTGACTGTGGGCGGGGTTGCCTCTCCACAGATCTGACCTGTAACATGGTGTGGTAGCAGATCTTCCACCAGAAAAGTTACACAATGCATCTTCAAGTAACAGAGCTTCAAATAGAGCAGTGCAAAGTATCAGTATCTAGAATGAAGCCTTGGTGGAAGTTGGTTAGTTATAGGTTTTGGCATTATGGTACAGGTATATTTTTTCCCTTTATATAGAACTGGCTCTAATATTCCATCATAAATAAGTCGTCACCAAAACACTTCCAGATTACATGATGATTTGTGAGCAGGCGTGACAGCTCTTTCACCACAGGACTATTTCATCAAGATACGGCAGTAAACGTACAAATATTTCCGCAGAGCAAGTATTAACTGATTCACTTCGCACAATGAAAGAATTTTAAGTGGAGCTAAATAAACTTTTTTTCTTTTTTTGTGTTCATGATGTTTTAATAGCATTGTGTACTGTTCTTAGTCTTTTTTTTTAATTTTTTTTTTTATTTTTGTGCGAATTAGATACATTTGCAGCCAGATGGTCAAAAATAGTCAAAAACTGTGTGTGCGTGTGTGCAACTTCAAGTACTATGTGACATCACGCAACACTGTCCTGATTACAGCCGTGTGTTTGTAATCAGAAACACCTCACAGAGAACTTTTATTTGACCCACAATTGGAAAATTTAAGATCTTAGTTTCATAGAATAATACTTTTGTTTTTGTGGGAGTTTCAGAAACAAAATTGGACAGACAGTTTTTTTCTATTTTTTATGCAAAACTAGTGTGCCTGATTTTTTATTGATTCTTGCCCAGATAAATGCTCTTAACGTCATGAATTGTTTAATGCTGCTAAATGGGAAATAAATTGATACTGTAAAATATAATTGAATAAGTTTTGTTTTTTTATTCATATGTTCTCAATAAAATACAAAATAAGAAATCAGGTACATTGTTGTCCCAGAATCGTTGGAAACTAGCTGCCTGACACTATCCCAGACTCTTGATTCTCTGTCATGGTGCATTTTTGAGAATAAAAGAAATAATAGCCAGAGATTGGAAAACAACAAGGAAAAAACTACACGATATGATCCCAGACAGTAGTTTTTGTATCATAGTGCAATCTCACAGTCACAGAATGTACTAAGTAAGGCTAAAAGTTCAATCAGAAACACGTCCCTAAGTTTGAAATCAGGTCCAGGCCAATTCAGATACACCTTTTTGCTTCTGTTCCTACAGCCCCCACATCTCAGACTAGACCCAGGGACGGAAAAGGCCCTTTTCCCTAAAAGACAAGGTGGATCTAGACCCAATAATGAGACCCATGGACAAAATCAGCAGAGGTACCAAAAAAGGAGGAGAGAGCATCCACCCAACAACCCCAGTGACCGCCCTAGGCACGAGACCAATCAAGTTGCAAGAAACCAGGTCCAAAGGGGAGGAAATCCACCTAACAATGGCGGACGCAGAAAGGTTCAACAAGGAGCCAGAACCACAGAGTTAATTGACACAACCTCCAATGACAACTCCCCTAATCCTTCATAGAGACTCCATGGAAGGAGGGGAGGAAAACAGCAGTTCAACCCCAGACGAGGACAGGATGAGCAGACAGTTGACAAAAGGTCACCTGTGGGAAAACCAAGTGGACCCCAAACTATAGCAGGGATAGACACAGATTAGTTAGGACTGAACCAGCCACTGGCAATTTGCCACAAGTAAACGAAAAAGGTAACGAGCCAATCGCCCACCACCCAAACTACTACAGGAACTATAAGAAAAAGACGTCCAACCCTCCACGAGATTCTGTCCCACGTAAAAGGAAAAATGGAAAAGGATCATTCAATCTTAAAAGCAAGGTGCAGGAGCCAAAACCACAGAAGGCTCGAGGCGGAAAAGGAGGCAGAAAAGCCAAAGTTTGTGCCAACTCTTCTCCCTGAAGTAAAAGTCTGGACAGTGAGTGAAGTAGCAGAGATAACGAGAGGCTTCTCAGCAGGCTGCAGATGTCAAACCTCAAAGAGACGTTTATCCTTCCAAACAAGATCTCAAGACCTTATCTGAATCCCTCACCCAAAGTTCAAGCACCTCTGGATCCCAGGCCCAAACAAACAAAGCCTGAGCCAGTGGCGCTCACAAAAATAATAAGTGTTTTATGTTTGTTTTTAAAGAAGACATATTATTTTACACAAAAAAATCCACTTTCAAATCTGGCCAAACAACTGCTTTACACCTTCGGATGGGAAAACCACAGACAAAACTACTGATTGATACTTTATTAACATAACATAACTTACAGCATGATATTCATATTTTTAGCAATTTTTGAATACAAACAGCTATAGCTTAATAAATGCAAGATAGATCCCAGTATTTAATGTAATACTGTGCAACATTCTTTCACTCCTACTTATATTTTTATTGAAGTAACAGTACTCTTACTTGTGTAATCTGGATCCGTGAGTCTTTACAGCCAGTCGGTTTTATTTATATAGGTCAACATAGTCACAGGTAACACTGAAAATAAAACAGTTTTCAAGGTCCAGGGGCAAGATATTGAATGCTTTGTAGATTCAGCCTTTTCTTATGTAGGTATGTTATATTAGACCGTAAATAGTGATGTGAAATTGAAATTGTACTTATTATTGATAATATAACGGGCTTCTCTTGGCTCTCTTCAAGGATAGAGATTGAATGAGTACAAGTCTATCTGCTCTCATTGTTTTCTGCCGCTATTATTGTCCACAAGGCAAAACACACTTGTAGGCCATTGAAAGATATGAAATACTCAACATGTGATTAGAATGGAAATGCATGGGTCCATATATTATACCGTTTGAATGGGGAAAGCTTTTCACAATGACCTTCAAATCAGAAAGGAATAATTTGTCTGAAACCTATGAATTGAAACTCGATGAATTCTAAGGTCTGGAGCAGATACATAAAAAGAAAGTTATGAAAAATATTGAAAATCAGATATCGATAGTACTTATTTGAGCCGATATTGATATAAAAATAGTCACATTCACAGGACAAAATTGAACCTTTCCTGAACAGCTTGAGCTTTATCAGATCAAGTATAAAAGCAAATGGACTAGTGTTCGCCCATGGACCAAGGTGGATCCTACCTGGATCACTGAGAGTTAGCTATGATATAGAAGACCTCATGACAGAGGTGGGGACTTGCAAGTCATGACTTGGACTCGAGTCAGACTTGAGTCACTATTTGTAGGACATGAGACTTGACTTGATAAAATGGACTAAGACTTGGGACTCCACTTGGACTTGAGGCCTATGACATGAGAAGACTTGAGAAGCACTTTTAAATCTGAATTCTTTCTATTCTGACTGTCATGATTCACTCTAAGATCTTGTTAAAACATTTAAAAAGGAAAAAAAATGCATGTTTACTACTCTTATATACTCTATAATTATTCATATATAAATATACCATGACTTTTTAAGAACAATTTATTTTAAAAGTCATATAAATTGCAAAAATCTGAGCTATATTTGGTACTTTGGTTTAAAGATTTATTTATATAAATTTAAGGATCCTCTCGTACGACCGATCACCCATCTCCTCAATATGTCTTCCAAATTTTCTGTTGTTCCAACTGATTGGAAAATAGCTGCAGTGACACCAATTTTTAAATCAGGTGCTAAAAACAGACATGGTTAATTATCGGCCTATAAGCATACTTCCAGTTATATCTAAAATAGCTGAGAAGTGGGTAGTCAAACTCCTTAAAGCTCATTTAGAAAACACCCAACCCTCAGTACACCCACTACAGTTTGGCTTCCGAGCTCATCACTCCACTGACACTGCCCTGTGTGTGCTAACAGAAAACATAAAGAGCTTGCTTGATAAGAGTCCCTGTGTTGGAGCTGTCTTCTTAGATCTGAAGAAAGCCTTTGACTCCGTAAATCATCAGATTCTACTGTCCCGGTTGACTCAGTTTAACATCTCCAGTCAAGCTCTCCAATGGTTTACATCATATCTGTCACACAGGAAACAGTATGTGGTAGTTGATGGGGTAAAATCTCAATTGTTGGATTCTGATGTTGGTGTCCCACAGGGCTCAATCCTTTGGCCTGTGTTATTCTCCCTCTTCATCAATAATCTGCCAAATGCTTGTCCAAATACATTTTCACAGATGTATGCGGATGATGCAGTCATCTATACTCAAGCCAGAAGTTTTCAGCAAGTTGCTGAGGACCTCACAGTTGCCTTATCATCTGTGCATAGCTGGCTCAAGGATTCGTGCCTTCTGCTAAACACCAAAAAAACTGTCTGCATGTACTTCTCAAAACGTCACACCGATTTGAAGCAATCAAACGTTTTTCTTAATGGAGCTGAATTTGATCTGGTCTCAGAATTTAAATACCTTGGAGTAATTCTAGATTCAACACTATCCTTCAAAAGTCATGTTAAAAAAGTATCCCAGGTTATCCAGTTTAACATTCAGAACTTCCGTCATATCAGGAATAACTTAAACATGAATGCTGCAAAAACTTATTTCTATTCAATGATTATCTCTCACATCGATTACTGCTTAACTACTTGGTCTCTTGCCCCACAACACTTAAAACCATTGAAAACCTCTATAAAAGAAGTCTAAAAATACTTGACAAAAAACCCATTTCCCACCACCACTGTCACATACTGAAAAAGCACAGGCTTCTGGATTTTAGCAACATGGTCAAACTCAAAAGGACTTGTCTAATTTATAAGGTTCTACACTCCCTGGCACCACCACCATTAAATAATTACATTAAACGTAAAGACATTTCAATAAGAACCACACGAGCCACCACCAGGGGTGACTTGGTCATACCCCAGAGACGGACCACCTTTGGTCAGAATGTTTTATCTGTACAAGGTGGAAATCTGTGGAACAGTCTTCCACTGACCCTGAAAGAAAGCCCCACATACAGCTCTTTTAAAGCTCAAACAAAAACTTGGTTATGGTCAAATCAAACATGTACACATGTATAACTGCACTGTGATTTTAATTGTTTTTCTATGTGCAATGTATGGGAACTGTGTAATAATGGGAACTGTGCAATAATGGGAACTGTGCAATAATGGAACTGTGCAATAATGGGAACTGTGCAATGAATGGGAACTGTGCAATGAATGGAACTATATAATGAGTGGAGTGTGCAATATTTTAGTGTCTGGCCCCCTGTGACCCCAGCCCTTGGGACAACGGATGGAAATTAGCCTTAGGCTACAATCCGGTGTGTTTACATTCATGTTGTCATGTTTGTTCATTAACATGCTCTGTCCCAATCAAATAAATAAATAAATAAAAATAAATAAAATTTGAAATTACTTGAAGCTCAAAGCAGACGACTTAGACTTCACTTGGACTTATGGGCCAGTGACTCGAGACTCGACTTGAACTTGCCTGTCTTTAACTCGTACTTGAGGTCAAAGACTTGAGACTTGAGACTTGCAAAACAACAACTTGGTTCCTCCTCTACCTCATGGTAATATTAAAAAAAAGTACTACGTTTATGGAAATCACATTCTATTGTCTAAAGAAAGAGTGTTTTTAATCAGCAGTGTGGTATCGGAATCAGTATTGAGTATAAAGTCTGTTCCTTTGACTCGAAAAAGAGTTTTAAATTTCAGTATCGTGACAAGACTAATAAAAACATAGTTCCATTTTGTTTCTTGTTGGTTGCTTCCTAAAGGATTCCATTAGTAGGGCTGTCAAAAATAATCCAAAACCAAATACTTCTTGATACAAAAATCGATAAGTTGATCAAAACTAGACACATACCCATACTGAACTAAAATATCACAAAAAAGGGACAAAACTGGATCTTTCCTGAGCAGATTCAGAATGATAGTATTTCTCTACAGCAATATTTGGTTTGCACACTCGACGAAGGAAATGCAAAGAACAAATTTCCATACAAACAATACCTATTTTTCTCCATAGAGATACTATTGCTTTGTCTAGAATGTTCCACAATATGGCATAAAAAAAAGCTCTGACTCCATTTTTTTTTTACTTTCTGCCTCCATTGAACTCATTGTATTTTCCCCTTTTCTCATTGTTTGGGGAGCAACAGGCGAGTTTCATTGTTGACAAAAGCGCACGTTGCATGCTGGAAATTATTTTGGTCGGCGGCAAGAAACCCTAATTCAACATGACGGACGGAGCGAGAAAGCACGTAAAGGGTATTGATCCTGGTTATTTATCCACTCTAACGGCAGAGGACCCAAGATGATTTGACCAGAAATTGGTCATAAGCATCGATGGACGACAAATCACCCTTTTCAACCCCTACAGAGCCTGGACCAAACCAAATTTCTGGTCGGAATCGCCAACTACCTGGACAAATATTCACTTCGGCGATATCCACAATGACTTGGTGGAAACTCCTGGGCCATTCACAGCAGAAAAGATGAAAGCCTCCAAGAGTCTCGATGTGTTGTTGAACTTGTTGGAGTCCACGGTTTGCTAGGATCTTCTACGTTTGCTCTGCAAATGTTTGAAAGCCATTTAATTCACCGTTAGCGGTTCTTTTCACTCAGAATATGAAAAAGACATTTTCCTTCTTCCGTACCTCTATTTGTGCATCTGATAATGCAGCAGGAATTTACCATTATTGGGGATAAATATGCGAGGTTACGCACTGTGTTTGACCGCTATCGTGTTTCTTGCCTCCAACCAAAATATTTCCCAGCGTGCAACGCAGGCTTTTAATAACAATGACGTCAGCTGAAACTCGCCTATAAAACGCCTGTAATTGAATGTAATGAAAAGATAGATGAGTTTAATGCCCAGCTGAGGAAAGTTCCAGGCAATATCACCTCCACTTCTCAAACAGGTAGCGGAAAATTACACAGCGCAGGTTTAAAGTTACCTTAAAGTGGAACTAAACGCTACGTCTTTTTTGTTTTGTTTGTTTTTTTACGGTCTCTCTACAGTTCCTACTCCGTTTTGGCCATTTTAATAGTTTAATCTTACACGTGCAGTACTCTTAAGAGACACCAGAGGGCAGCAGCAGTCCATGCTTAGATTACTCATTTATTTTACACTCCCACTTGTCCGAAAACCATTTCAATCTCTTTCTCAGTGTGCCCGCCGTCACTCATTGGCCAGGCCCCAGGGAGATATTTTACTTAACGCATCTGTCATACCCATTGACATCTAATATGAATCCATTTAATAAGCTGCCAATCACACCACATGGATTTACCCCGCTCACTTTAATTGTGTATTTTTGATTGTTTTGTACCTCTTATTGAACATAAAAAAATACTATAAATACTAGGGAAGGAAGGGAAATACAGAGAAGTTTCATTATCACCAGTAGGATCCCACAGACATAAACATAAGACACATTCTGATGTCTGACAGTTTTTTCTATCGTAGGGAGTATTATACCCTAGTACGATGCACGATCTAGTCTAGGGCTGCAAGGTTAATCATACTCAAATCTAAATTTTAATTGCAAATCCTACAGTTTTGGAAATAGCATAATTTTCTCTGCAAACTGCAAAATATCCTGTCTTTTTCATACTAACAGTTAAAGGTGCATTGTGTAATTTTTCTGGTGGAGGGTCTGTCAAATCCCTGTCTCCACGGAGATGTAATTCCTTTGTCTGGAATGCTTCACAGTATGGCATTAAATGTTTCTACCTTCATAGAGTCTTCATAGAGAATTCCTGTTTTTCTCTGTATTTTTGAGTTATAAAACCACCCGTGATTGAATAAATGTAGAAATGTTGTAAAAGGTAGAGCTGGTTAATGTCATACTGTGGAATATTTCAGAGAGAGTAACAACATTTCCATAGAAACAAACAGGTGACAGACCTTCAACCAAAAAGTTACATAGTGCACCTTTTAGATTTGTACAAATGTGTTCTGAAATACGCGTGATTCTTGTATTCATTTGTTAGTTCATAGGCCTTGTCAGTTCTTTTGGATGCAATTACAATGTGAACTTTGATCAGAATCCTATTATTAAAACACAAATCGCAAATTGAATCACAGTCAAAATACTGGTCAGAAGGTCGCAGTTAGATGTGTGTTCCAGGCTTAATCTAGTTTGCGTTTGACCCAATCCTTTAACCGATCAGGAGTAGTAGGTGACCGACTTCCAGCACCTGGGGACTCATCTTTTTGTTATCCACGTTAAACTGTGCTCACAAGTAACCAGAGGTGGGTAGTAGTCAGTTTAATTTACTCAGCTACATTTGCTTGAGTAACTGTAGAGAAATTGTGGTTGGTTTTCTATCAATATACTTTTACTTTTACACTTACTTGAGTAATGTTTTTACCGATGCCTAAGTACTCTTACTTGAGAAAAAGTTGTGGTTCTTCTTTTTACTGTAAATAAGTCTACAAGTGACAAAAGTTGACAATATGAAATGATTTGAACATTTGTGTTCTGTGCATAATTTAAAGGTGCACTATGTAACTTTCCCGGTGTAGAGTTCATTACCTCCTCGTCTCCTTGTTGATGTTGTTGCGTTGTCGAGAATACTCCACAGTATTGCACGAAGCGTATCTATCTCCATGGAGACAAAAAAGTGACAGCAGCAAGCCAAGTTACATGTCTTAGATTTGCAAGTCAAGTAAGTCTTTGACCTCAAGTCCCAAGTCAAATACAGGCAAGTCCAAGTCGAGTCTCGAGTCACTGGCCCATAAGTCCAAGTCAAGTCTTAGGTCATCTGCTTTGAGCTTGAAGTCATTTCAAGTCTTTAAACTAAAGTACCAAAAATATAGCTTAGATTTTTGCAATTTATATGACTTTTAAGATAAATTGTACTTAAAAAAAAAATCATAGTATAGTTGTATATGAGTGTTTATAGAGGATATAAGAAATTAATTTACTTAATTTTTCCTTTTTAAATGTCTTGACAAGATCTTAGTGTGAATAATTATGGTCAGAATAGAAAGAATTCAGATTTAAAAGTGCTTCTCAAGTTTTCCCAAGTCATTGACTTTCAAGTCCAAGTCGAGTCCCAAGTCTTAGTCCATTTTTATCAAGTCAAGTCTCAAGTCCTAAAAATAGTGACTCAAGTCTGACTCGAGTCCAAGTCGTGAATTGCAAGTCAAGATAAATGTATGATAGATAAGTTTAATGCTACTGTGGAACATTTCAGGCAAAGCATTAAAACCTCCTTAAAAAAAAAAAAAATCATGTGACGGACCCTCCACCAGAAAAGTTACACAATGCACCTTTAATATTGTGATGTGTAAGCTACTGTGTCCAAATAATTAATTTTGTGGATAAATAATGTTTGTCCAAGTCTTAGTCAAACGTTTTTGTCCTTCAAATTACATTAACTACTTAAATAAATCAAATAATTCAGTAGTAGTTTTCCCACCATCTTGGACCACTATTTTGTTTGCACTTCTACTTGAGTAATATTATTCTGAAGTAATGCTGCTCTTACTTGAGTATTCTTCCCTACTCTTCTCACCTCTGCGAGTAACTGACCCAGAATATTCCACACATAATAAACCGCTGCTGAAACTTCCCCTTCTACACTGTTCTACATTGATTGATTGAAGTCCCATTCTGTCGTGTCTGGGGTGGTTGTGGTCTGGGGCTGGTCGCTCCATATTAAACCGAATTAGAGCGGGTGGACCTCAGAGGGGCAAATGCCACGGAAATGTCATGGCCTGCACCGGAAATGTCACTCTGAGAAGTTTAGGGCTCCTTTGAATCAACCCGTTTCCCCCACTCTCTCATTCATCACATCAAGCTCATCTGTGGAGGTTTCACTTTGTAAATAATGGACTTTGTATTGTAATTTATGTTTAAAGGTCCTATGCTACACAAAATTGATTCTTGTGAGGTTTAAGCCATGTTAGAATATTGTTACCTCATCAAAAACATACCTGGAGTTGTGTTTTGTTTGAGTAATCTTGCATTATAAGTCTCTCACCAGATCCAAAGCTCCACCTTGTGATGTCATGAAGCAATAGTTTACAGCTAACTTTTATCTTTAGTTCAGCAGAGATTGGCAATTCCAGGGTTTAAATTATCCAAATGATCCTAGTAAAGGTGTGTGGAGTTTAAAAACAAAGTGGAGGCATGTTTGTGATGAGAAAATAGCATTATAACTTTTGGTTTTAATTCTCTTTTTATCATGTTTTGGTCAAGTATTTCACATGTTCTAACTTAAAATATACTTGCTAAACCTCATCTCAGTTTCCAGTGAGGTATTTAGGTGTTGGAGCTACTTGGGAAAGTAAACAAATGAAACACTGAGGTGAAAACTAATGGAGAACAAGTCCGATGATTTTTTATTGGCTTAAAAAGTAGTCAGAATTTTTACCTGTGACACTACAATCTGGGCAAAATGCAAACAGAGCATTTTCTAAGAGTTGTAAGAGAAGATGATTTTAAATTAATAATAATAATAATACCTCAGACTAGGGATGGGCATTCGATGAAATTTTCTTAATCAATCGTCGGAAGAATTAACGATCGATTATCGATTAATCATTAACGTTTTTATATTAAAATGATCATCATTATTATTACTATCTGCACTACTAATCTGCATAAATAAATTCAACTTTACGACATATAAACCGTAACCACTCTAGAGCCACATCAGCCCGTTTGAAATTATAATGTGTTTAATTCAGTTTTGTGCAACTCTCACAGAAACAAAACTTAAAACTGCATTGCTAATTTGCATAAACTAAGCGAAGATAAAACTACAGCTCTTGTGTCGCTGATGCGGTCAATTTCTGTTGGATTAAAAGACATGACTCAGTGGAATACAGGTTAGTGTGACCAGATTTGCGTTTGTCAAAACCAGGACACCGTACGGGGGGAGGGAGGTGGGGACTCGTCATCGACATTGAGCGACTCTCACCTGGTAAAACTTTTTCCCACTGGACACCGAAACATATGTTCCTGCTTTGTACACTGTGCACATGGACTCACACTTGTCCCGAACGCAACGGAAAGCGTGGAATTTTCTTGTACAAATCATCGTTAAATACGCATTTGTGCTTCGGTACGCTGCAGACTGACCGACTGTTTGTGTCTCGCTCCTTCTGATGCAGAGAGACACATGTACAGACCTGTTTGGTCATGCTACGCACAGCAACCTACATTCGGTTTGTCGATTAAAATTAACGTAATCGATGAAATTCTTAATGATCAATTATCGATTAATCATGCCCATCCCTACCTCAGACGCTTTACAAATAAATAGGAAGCAACACTGTAGAAAATGAGTGATTTAAAGTGCTGCAGTGAGTCCGAGTTCCTGATGGATTGTGGGAGTGAGTTCCCGAGGGAGGGGGTAGCGGCGGCGAAGGCTCAGTCCCCCAAGGTCCGGTGCTTTGTCCTGATATGTGAATAAGGATTTCTGAGTAGGAGCGGAGACGGGCGATGATGCGGAGATGGAAAAAAGATGTTTTGGTGATGTGGCTGATGTGGGCGCTGAAGGTAGGGTCCATGAAGATACCAAGGTGACGTACAGAAGAGGGAGATGTTCTGAGCAGAGAGGAGGAGAGCTTTGGGTCCAGTGATGAACATTTCTGTTTTATTGCTTTCAGGTGAATTGCTAAGTTTGAGGAAGCTGTGGTCCATCCAGGTTTTAATGTCAGAGAGGCAGTTTGTAATGGTAGAGAGAATGACTGGGGAGATGGATTTGGTGGCTATATGTCATCGGTGTAACAGTGAAAATGGAGTCCTCGGTGACGGATGATGTGGTTGAGGAGAGGCATGTAGATGATGAAGAGAACTGGGCAGAGTACCGGACCTTGGGGAATACCAGTTGTGACAGGGGAGGAGTGAGATTTGGAGTTATTTATGGAAATGTAGTGATGGCGGTCAGAGAGGCAGGAGAAGAACCAGGAGAGTGCAGTGCTGGAGATGCCAATGCACTGTAGATGTTAGAAGAGGGTGGTGTAGTCAATGGTGTCAAATGCTACGCTCAGGTCGAGGAAGAGTTGAATGGAGTCTGTGGCGAAGAGGAGGTCATTGCTGACTTTTAGAACGGCCATTTCAGTGCTGTGATGGGGGCATAAATGAGATTGAAATGTTTCGAAAAGCTGAAAGTTGAGGAGGTATTGTTGGAGTCGGGTGATTATGACACATTCTATTATTTTGGAGATGAGAGAAAGATTGGAGATGGGTCTGAAGCTGCCCAGGTTGGATTTTTTCAGAAGGGGTGTAATTGTGGCTAGTTTGAGTGCAGGAGGGACAGTGCCAGAGCTGAGGGACGTATTTATGATGTTGCTGATGAGTTGGGTGAGAGTGGGGATGCAGGCTTTCAGGAGAGGAGACGGGAGAGGGTTCAGATGGCAGGTTGTGAGTTTCATAGGGTCCGAAAAGGATAAGGGGGAGAAGGGTTTGTGGTTGGGTTGAGGTTAGATTCTTGAGGGGAATGAGTGGAGTGAACGTTGTTAAGTGTGGAGTGAATGATTTGGATTTTGGAGTGGAAAAATGAGAAGTAGTTATGCATTTCTCTGTAGTGAATGAGGAGGTGATACTGTCTATAAATTTGGTGAGCTGAGCAAATATGGAAAATAGGGTGCGGGGGTTAGAAGAGTTGGAATGGATGATGTGTGATGAGTAATGGTTGGATCGGCCAGTTTTGAGAGGTGTGTTGTCCTGTAGGTGGAGTCTTTGTAGGCTTCGGCGTGGACAGTGAGACTGGTTTTGCGATGGAGTCGTTCAAGTTGCCTGCATTTCCTTTTGAGATGGTGAAAAACAAACACATTAAAGAAACAAAAAGGAAACGGAAAATTTTTGTCCAAGACACAAACTCAGCCCATTTAAGGAGACATTTCTTCCCTCATTTCAAAACTTGTGAATAAAAGCATAATTACACAGGTCGACAGGATAAGTACTTGAAGAAGTCCAAAGTGAGATTACACCATCAACTTGAGAGGTGTAACTAGTAGAGTTGTCAAAAATTGTCTCTTATCTTGAGCTGCATCAGAGCAAGTATAAAAGCACATAGACTAGTATGTGCCCATGAACCACTATGGAGCATCTGTGTGACTGAGAGATTACATAAATATATATATAAGGCCATATGGTATTATAAAGGAAAGTACCACAGTTTAATAATGAAAATCACATTCTATTGTCTAAAGAAATAGACCACTGTGAAAAACAGCCCAAGCCATTAGTCGTTTTGTTATATCAAGTCTCAAATCCTGGAACTAGCTTTACAAAGAAGACACAAGATATATACCATTTTAAGAGAGATATCTGTAATGTAGACATATAAGACACAATAACTTTAATTTACAAAACTCATATTCCGAATGATGAAATACTTTGGTGCTTGAGTAGTTTAAAAGTTCCAGCACAGTTCACTCACATGAGTTGGGTGATTGACGACTCGCTGTTGGTTCAATCTGGAAGGGCCTGACTCAGGGCAAACAGCAGCATCCCAAGTCTGGATCACAATTTGGGCACAATGAAAACAGAGCATTGTCTCCGAGTTCTCAGAGAAGACAACTTTGGATTAATGAATTCAAGAAACAAGCATTTGTTGTTTTCTTTCTTTAATGGCAAATATTACTTAGTAAAATAATCATCTAAAACCAACTCCAAGACACAAGTTCAGCCTCTTGAGGAAGCTTTTCTTCCTTCATTTCAAAACTTGTTAATAAAAGGACCAAATTAGCAGCACCAAATTACTGCTGTTGTAAAAGCCAGTTTTTTCCAGCTAAGACAACTGGCCAAAATTAAGCCTATTTTGTCAATGCACCATTTTGAAACTGTCATGCATGCATTTGTGACAACTAGATTGGATTATTGTAATGCACTTTATGTTGGTGTCAGCCAAAATGCACTTTCCTGGTTGCAACGGGTCCAAAACTCAGCGGCTCGACTTTTAACTGGAACCCGGAAGCACGAAAGCATCTCACCTATTTTAGCTTCTCTCCATTGGCTCCCAGTGTCTTTTAGAGTCGATTTTAAAATAATTTTATTTACTTTTAAGTGTTTGCACGGCCTAGCACCCTCCTACCTCACTGACTTGATCCACCCTTATGTCCCCTCTCGTACTCTCAGGTCTGCAGACCAACTCCAGCTCGCCGTCCCAAAAACTAAACGTAAGCTTTATGGGGACCATGCATTTTCTGTTTCTGCCCCTCGGTTGTGGAACCAGTTGCCATAAAAGATTAGACAGGCCGAGTCTGTACCTGTTTTTAAATCACTCCTAAAAACATACCTTTTTTCACTGGCTTTTAATAAGTGACATGTTTCTTGTTGAGTATTTTACTGTTTTTCTATGTAGTAGTAGTATGTAATAGCTGTATTGTATGTGTACCATATATTTGTATGTGTGCCATATATTTTTTTCTATTGCGATTGTCCGTATGTCCTGTGTTTGTGTGCAGCAGTTTGGCATACTGTAAAGTTTTTAAAGTGCTTTATAAATAAAGTTGGTATGGTATGGTAAAAGGATGCCTACAGAGGTCAACAGAATTACTTCAAGAGGTTCAAAGAGGGATTACACCATCAACTTGAGACGTGTAACTAGTAGGGTTGTCCAAAGTATAGAAAGTATCAAAACTAGATGCTCATTTGGGCAGGTATCGATACTAAAAGGGTCACATTCACAGGACAGAAACAAACTTTTCCTCAATATCTTAAGAATGATTTCAACCTGTGTCAGAAAAACAAGTATAAAAACAATCTGTGGCCTACTATGGAACATCTGGACGACTGAGGGATTATGTAGATATAAGGCCACATAGTAATATAAAGGAAAGTACTACAATTTAATGTTGAAAATCACATTCTATTGTGTAAAGAAACAGACCACTGTGTAAGAGAGTCATTAGTCATTATGTTATGTTTCAAGTCCTAGAAGTGGCTTTACAAAGAAGACACAAGACGCATACCATTTTAAGAGAGATATCTGTATTGTAGACATATAAGACGCAATAACAATCTATAAAACTCATATTCCAAATGATGAAATACTTATAGTTTTGGTGCTTGAGTAGTTTGGAAGTTCCAGCACAGTTCACTCACATAAGTTGGGTGATTGACGACTTGCTGTTGGTTCAATCTGGAAGGGCCTGACTCAGGGCAAACAGCAGCATCCGTCACGCTCGTATTGATCCTGCCACAGCCCCGGTCTGTCGGTGCTGTCGGGGAGCCCCATAAGTTACACAGGGGAGGGAGGAACGCCGCCACCTGCTGATCAATCACCACTACTGCGGCGCACGATACGGCGTTCACGGGCCAAATCAGAAATGCACATGGATTACTGTAAAATGATGTTAAGATGGAGGGCTGTGATCAGAATGAGAAAAGTTTTATTGGAATTGTTCATTTCAAAATTAATGAACTAAGAACTGACATCGGCGGTATGGGGCAACATAAAACAAGAAATAATAATAGTACGTATAAATTAAAATTAAAATAAGCATTAAAGCCATAGTAACTTCCTTAAAGCTTTGCCAAAAATGGTCAAAAATTAAAGCATTTTGTGCTATGGTTGTTTTTTTATTACACTGCAAAAACATAGGAAAACCTGTATCCTACTGTGAGCAGCAAAAAGGAGGAGACCCTCCTCCAGGTTTCAGTGGAAATCAAACACACCATGATGGAGGAGGTGAGGATGGACTAGAGCGATGGCTGTACTGGCAGTTTGGCTTTCCTCAGTTGCCCTCTGCAGGAAGTCTGCTGCGGTCGACAGTGACTCAGTGGTTAAAGTAGTGGTCCCCCAACCTGAAGGTCAGAAGATTGATTCTCTCTCAGACCAAGTTGTGTTGTTGTCCTTAGGCACGACACAACGCATTGCCTTGTAGGAAGTGGTGTGTGTGAAAGATTGGTGGTGGTCGGAGGGGCTCAGATTGGTAGCCTCACTTTCATCAGTCTGCCCCAGGGCAACTGTGGCTACAATAATAGCTTACCACCATTGAGTGTGGAGTGAGTGAATAATGATAACAATGTAGTGCTTTGAGAGACTTCAACAAGCCTGTAAAGCACATTACAAGTGTAAGGCATTATTATTATTATTAAGTCCATCCTCTCCTGGGCTCTCTGGATGAGGGAGCTGATGGTGGGTTTCTACTTGAGGTGGTGCAAAGGAAAGAAAAGGAATCCAAGGTAGTGATGGGGTGTGAGTCAGGTGAGAGGGCCAGTGACTTTCTGGTTTGGTGTGAGTGTTTAGTTGGATGTGTGTACAGCAGCTTCTTGTTCTCTCCACCTTCAGAGCACTATCCCGACACAATCAGCGTGCATCCTGCTAATTAAACTATCGCACATTGCATCAAGTTTGTGAAGTTGTAGTTGTAGTTGTGTTGTTTTGTATCATGCTTTTGTATATTTATGGAAATCGCTTTGAGGGAGCATGGGTGACATAATCTTGTGGGCTGAGTTTTGGACAAGACGGCACAGCTTCCCGTAAAAGGAGTTCGAATAGTGCACAGGGGAGATCATGCATGAGTGAAACATAAAACCTGTTCAGGCACGTCTTTGATAAGGGAACAACAACATAAATCTGATCTGATCGATTCTGCACAATACACACTCTTTAAATGTACATTGTGTAACCTTTCTGGTAGAGGGTCTGTAAAATGCTTTTCTCTGCTTTTCTCTCCAAACCAGGAACCAAACCAGGTTACAGGTCAGATCTGTGGAGAGGCAACCCCGCTCACAGTCCGAATGCCTGTTTTAATGGGTAATTTTGAGCTATAAAACCACTTGCAATTGAATAAATGTAAGGTAGATCTGTTTATTGTCACACTGTGGAACATTCCAGGCAGAGCAATGACGTAACAACAGAAACAAGCAGGTGATGGACCCTCCACTGGAAATGTTACACAATGCACCTGTCAAATGTATGTAAGTCGATGTACTGTCCCCAAAAAGCGTGGATATGTGTATGTGGCTCCGGTTGGACGTATGCTAATGTGCTGTCAGCGTGGAGGCCATGGGGATTCAGAGCTCGCGGTCTCGACCCTCGGGACCTGGTCAATCACTTTATAAAGCACGGAGATGACAGGTCACATGACACGTTGACAGCGCTGACAGCCATGTTATATTACCACGCCACGGACGGAGATGGAGACAGCGCTGAATATGTTACAGAGGGCCAACGGGGAACATATGCAATTGTACACTGCAAAAAATTATAAAAAAAATCAGCTTGGGTTATGGTTTGTGTTCAGATTGTTATATGTGATCATGTTTTTTGATGGTTGCGGGTAGTTTAGTCTGATTTACTTCACTAGATCATTTGATTTAACCTTCTTGAGAGGTGCTATCTAGATTTGAAGGACGTCCAAAACACATAGCACGAGATTACTGGGCGACAGTAGCTCAGTTAGTAAAGCGTTCGTCCATTGATCTGAAGGTTGGCGGTATGAATCCTGCTTAAGATGAATGTGTGTGTGAATAGGTGAGTGGTTTCTTGATGTAAAGTGCTTTGAGTACCTTGAAGGTGGGAAAGTGCTGGATAAAAATATGATCTTTGACCACAGAGAATACAAAAAAAAGTCAAAAGTTTGGACACACCATCTGATTCTGTGTTTACTTTTATGTTTACTATTTTCTACATTTTATATGAATACAAAAGACATCAAATATATGGTGCAAGATATATGGAAAAAAGATAAATGACTAAATGTTTTTTTTATTTTCTATTGAAATCCTCAAAGTAGCCAGCCTGTTGACAGAGCTGTAAACCCTTGACTTTCTCTCAATGAGGTTCATGATGGTTTTCATCATCCTGAAATGGTTTCCACTTGACAAATGTGTCTTGTCAGGGTCAAGAAATACCAGAGTTCAAAGTAAACAGTGTCCATTCATAGTTTTGTTATATTCAGTGACAATCTGTAACACAAATTATCAAGGAAATAAAGAAAAATAAATGAAAAAGTGTGTCAAAATATTGGTAGTATACACATACTGTGTAAGTTTGTTCCCTCTTGCCCACCTCCCAACTCCTGCTTGTTATGTTCCCTTTGCTAGAGGAGAAGGGAAACAACAATAAAAACCAAGATGTTAAAGGTTTAACTAAAAATTGTGAATTTATTAATTTACAGTGTAGGAAAGAAAAAAAAAAACAACAACAAAGAAATGTTGTAGTGAAATAAAAGGGTTTAAACAAAAGGAATGACCAAACTGTAGAGCCCTAAGTAAGTACAACAACAAAAAGGATCTAACTAAAGTTGTACCACAAACAACCAAAGTGTCTCAAACGAAATCAACTAACAAAGGCATCAGCCATAATTAACGAAAAATGAGACACAACCGAAAAACAAACGAAAAACAAAAAGGGCGAGCTGTCACGCAAGCGGAAGACATTACTTTTTGTAGTCTGCGCCCTGACAGGTGGCCTCAGCAGATTGGTGAGGGCGGAATGGTGCTTGGCCAATCCGGCGAGCAATCAACGGTCTGAGCTCCTGCGAATCCAAGTCTGGAGATCGCGGACCAGATTTGCCTACACACAAAAAACAAAAGAAGCAACAGGAGCATGGGATTATCAAATACCAACAGGGCCAGTGCTCGTAACACTGCTTCAGTACATGATTAAATAAAAAATAAACTATACATACTAGGGATTTTCTAACTTTTTTTATTCTAGAGACCCCTTGTAGTGGACCAAACAGAAAGGCAAAGACAAGGTATAAAAATAAGTTTAAATTTAATAAAGCCAAAAAAGATATAATTTAACAAAGGCTCAAATTAGGCAAATTATTAACAAAAAAGCTGGGCCCAACTGGGGTAACTCAAAATCAAACTGAACAGAACAAAAAGAACAAGTGTAAGTAAATTAGACTTATATTAACTAAAATGCGTGCACTCAAATTAGAACATAAGTCTAAATAACGGAATTAAATTATGTGTAGTGTAATTAACTTAATGTAAATAATAATGAAAATTAAATAATACTGACACTATGGAGTGGTGGCTGAGGTATCCACCACACCCCTCATCAGTATGAAAATATCCCAAGGACTCTCTGCTACTCTCCTTGATCACAATAAAATTCTGTTACTAAAAAAAGTTCAAACCATGTTTTTATTCACATTTGGATTTCTCAAAGTTCTTATAAGAGTGTCATGTTATAATGTTGTCTCTTCATTAAAAACATGTCTGAAGATGTTTTAGATGTCATCCAGGCATGTTTCAGTAATTTAGTGATCTCTCAAAGCCCTATCCTAACCCACAATCTTACGTCACCCACGCTCCCACATGAAAACTCTCCATACATATACAAAAGCAGGATACAAAACAGTGCACTACAACTTCACAAACCTGATGCGATGTGCAGCAGTTTCATTAGCAGAACTGTAACGTGATAGCGCTGCGAAGGAGAGACTAACTTTTTAGCATTTTCAAAACAATAAAACGTAACACGGTGATCTAAACGTGTTTGCAATTAATACCCCAAAGAAGTGTAATCCCCCTCTTTACAACTCACCAGGATTCAAAACCATGATCAATCCTAATATCTGTGTGAGCATGTGTACGCGCTGGCCTCAGCACTTTCCTGCCATAACCATATGTCACTGCCGTCCGTAAAATTGAGTGAATCCCTCCGCGGCCCCCAGCACGAGCCTTATCACACCTCCTCAGACACTGCGTACTTCCTCGTTAGATTAGAGAATCACAGAGGAAGTAAAGTTGTAAATGTTTCGCTGATTTTGCACGCCGGATTACTTGAGTACGGAGTGGGTCATTTGATATAAAGTAGTTTGTAGTAAGGATTTTAATTTCTCCTGATGTATTTTTGCAGTTTTTTTCTCTTTTAAAGGGCCTATATTATTATATTTTCTGATCTGTTATAATGTTATTTCCTTATCACAAACATACCTGGAGCTGTGTTTTGGTCTTTCACATGAGTCTTTTGGAAAATTTCAGCTCTGGAATCTCTACTGAACGAAAAAGTTATTTGTTAACATGACGTCACAAGGTGGAACAGAGCATTTTGAGCTTTGGAGATGTAGACAAACAAATAATAAAGGGTTACTACAAACATATGTGAATGAAACAAAACTCAAATCCAGTTTTTTGAGGAGGTAACAAAACTCTAACATGACTTAAAGCTCACAAGAGTGAATTTTGCGTAATAAGGACCTTTTAATGATAATAGTTGATTTATAGTAAAACAAAAAATAAGGGAATGCATTAAAGCTACAGCAGGTGTTGGCAAAAACAGACTAAAATTAAAGCATTTTTAGTAGTAGTTTTCAAGTTAACAAGCTCCCTTTTACCTTTAGTTTAGTAGGGATTGGCAATTCCAGGGCTGAAATTACCGTACTTTTCGGACTATAAAACACATCGGATTATAAGGGGCAGTATCAGTAATGTTGAATTATCTTGTCTATTTTCATACGTAAGGCTCACCGGATTATAAGGCACATTGAGTGAAACAAACGTACAACGCTTGAGACTGATCCCTTAGCCCAGGCATCCACGATCCATTGGCGTTGTTTCCCTGTCTTGGTGAATGTGGATTATGAATGTGAATGTGGATGGATAATTTAAGTTTTTGTTTTTTTTTCTACAAGGAGGACTCAAATATACATTGAGTAATAATGTGTTTAATGCAGTTTTGCACACATTTGTTTACATTTTACAGAAACGAAACTTAAAACCCCATGGCTAATTTGCATAAACTATAAGCGCTGAAAAAAACATATCACTCCTTGTGCGCTGATGCGGTTCAGCTTGTGTCGGACTAAAGGACACAACTTACCCTGACTGCAGTAGCCGTAGTGCTCCGACAATCCATCAAGCGGTGCGGCTTCGTAGCTTAACTGAGTCGTACTAAAATATTTTGACATTGGATACCATTTGTACCACATAAAATCAGTTCGAGATCAGTAAGCACAACCAGCATTAATACATAAGGTGCACCGGATTGTCGATTTTTGAAAAT
Source organism: Boleophthalmus pectinirostris (assembly GCF_026225935.1). Classification (NCBI taxonomy): domain Eukaryota; kingdom Metazoa; phylum Chordata; class Actinopteri; order Gobiiformes; family Gobiidae; genus Boleophthalmus; species Boleophthalmus pectinirostris. Next base: position 28,932,100 of record NW_026571473.1, on the reverse strand, counting down.
TTAAGAAAATTTGGGGATTTTAAGTGCACCTTATAGTCCAAAAAATACAGTATCCAAATTATTCTAGTGAAGATGTTAGGGGTTTAAAAACACAGTGGAGGACTTCCAGTATGACCACATGACATCACAAGGTGGAACAGAGTGTTTACAGTTTGAGAGAACCACACAGCCTAAATATGCAAGGTTTGTGTGTTAAATGTGTGAGAATGAAACAAAACACAACTCCAGGTCTGTTTGTGATGAGGAAACAACATTACAACATAGATCATAAAACTGTGTCATTTGGGCTCTTTAATGACCTGAAAAAAGATAAAAACTCATTATATTTTACACAGTGCATCCCCAAAAATACAATAAAGTCCAAATCCATGTATCCGTATTGACACGTAAAGACCTCCTTTAACTGTATTGTCCATTCTCGATCCCGCTGTGCATGATGGGAGGTGGCGATGGATTGGACATCGTCATCACGGGGAGAACATGCAGAGCTCAAGAGACACACGATTTCCATCTTTTCAGAGCAGTGAGTCACAATAATCAGAGCACAATGATGAAGCGTGTTTACAAGAAAAACAGGTGAGTCATAGTTCGATAAACAACATTAACAGACAATGGACCGAACTGATGTCACTACAACACAAGTGATGATGAGAAAAACTGCAGCGTGCTATTTTAAAGGTGATGAATTTGGACAAGTAAATGTGTTTATATGTGTGTTATTAGGCATTCTGGAAAAACTAGATGATTTTTACTCAAAGGGGTCATTCAGAAAGAGAACGGGCAGTGCACAGTATACATTAACCTTAACAGGAGAGATGCGTTGTACCAGGTTACTAGCCAGGCTGGTGCCACCTAGTGCCTCCGCTCAAATTAATTTCTCTCCAGCAACTAGGTCAGGAATCGGAATACAGTAGACGGTTCTCAAAAACCTTGGAAGTGCGAGTTCGGGCACCAGCCAATCAGTGAAGAACCATATATTCTGTATTGGCAACGTTTCCTGAGATTGAGGATTTAAGGCCAGAACAAAGAGAATGTTTGGTGAATTTTATGAAGGGGAAAGACGTTATTGTCCTTCATCCTACAGGATTTGGGAAGAGCTTAATATACCAGTTAGTCCCGTTAGAGGCGCATTACATATGTCACGACCAAATAGCAGCGATTGGTTAAATGAAAAAAGTACCCGCCTACTGTCGAGTGAACGGATCCTAACGCTGTGAGGTCAGATCATTTCTACGAAGTGAAACCGGCTGATGAATCAGGCTACCAGGTTGTAGCACCAGTGCTAATTTCCACCTTTAGTCCCTGGGCAGGTTCATCGATTGATTGTATTTAAGTCACTGGATATACATATAGTACATACATACATGCCATGTACATATATGGCCATACCAGCTTATCAAAGCCTGATCCTGTCAAATCTCAGAAGCAAAGCAAGGCCAGGCCTGGGTAGTACTGGGATGGGAGACTGCTGGGAAAATCAGGTGCCACAGTGGAGGGCCAGAGGCAAAACTGTCATTGTGGCTTTAGGCAAGACACTTCACCCTAGTATGAAAGTGGTGTGTGCATGAGTGATGGTGATGGGTTTAGATTGGCAGCCTTGCTTTCGTCAGTCTGCCTCAGGGCAGCTGTGGCTACATTAGTAACTTACAGCGAGTGTGGAGTGAATGAATAATGCTCTGTGAAGTGTCCAAAAAGTGCAATATAAAACTGATCCATTATTATTATTATTATTATTGCACACACAAACACACACACAAAGACTTACCCAGTGCCTCATGCTACAGAGCGAGGCCAGTTCTCTCAAACTGGGGGCCATGTTTGAAGCCCAGTACTTGATGCCGTTCCAGACTGATATTACAACATGATATTAGAGCATCAATCTAGTTTTTGTCAGATTCATTTGGTACACATTAGCCCTTGAACAGTGGTTATGGAATTCACCTAAAGACTTGGTCCTTATTTTAACATTTTTAAATCACACCGACAGAAGAATTTCAGGCTAAAAACATTGGCATTTGAGTTTTTCATTACTGTCGCCCTATAACATGAAAGATTTTTCTTCACATAGCGCCACATAATCACAGAGTTAATCACACTTGTATGTCATTGTGCATGTACAGATTCAGGCGAGTGCTGCCCCCTGTTGGGAACACGACAGGCCTCTCATGTTCACAGAACCCATGCTGAGAGATTGAGCCTCAACTCATACGCAGCATGTAATAATTATAGAGCACTTCACATATGGAGAGTCTGTGGCCACTTACAAATGCATGTGTACACTGACAAAGACAAGTTCTTTTATATAGCACAATTCAAACAAAAAGTAATTTAAAGTGCTTTACAAAATAAAAAAGACATTAAAATCACAATACAGACAGATCAAACAAATAATCACCATAAAATTAACATTAAAAGACAAGAGTCAGTCATATGCAACTGAACAGAAGCGTTCTGAGTCTGGATTTAAACATAGTCAAAGTCAAGGCCTGTCTCACATGTTCAGGGAGACTATTCCAGATTTTAGCTGCATAAAACTGAAATACAGACTCTCCAAACATGTCTGGAGTGGGTTACAATGACTTGAATTCAGAATGCAATCATAATGGGACAAGTATACCTGTAATTACTTATGAACTTGGTTAGGTAAAGTAAGATTAACATTGGGTGCATTTTCACATTAGCAAATAATTTAGTTTGAAAAAAAGTGATGTATTGAGAAAAATATAATGATTAAAACTATTCAAACTATGACCTAAGCGCATGGGTAACGACTGAAAGGACAAGATCGCGGATACAAGAGGTCAAAATGAGTTTCCTGTGCAAGGTGGCTGGGCGCTCCCTTAGAGATAGGGTGAGGAGCTCAGTCACATGGAAGGAGCTCGGAGTAGAGACGCTGCTCCTCCGGGCATGTCCCATCGGAAGGAGGCCCCGGAGAAGACCCAGGACATGCTGGATGGACTATGTCTCTCAGCTGCTCAGCTATGTCCCCCCGGAGGAGCTGGAGGAAGTGTTCAGGGTGAAGGAAGTCTGGGAGTCCCTGCTTAGATGGCTGCCCCCGCGGAAGGAAATGGATGGATCAAACTATTCAGATGTGTATTAAGGTCTTAACACTTTCCCCAATGAAGACGACATTTGACGCTGTATCACTAAAGACGTGATTTGACGACCATTTCATATGTAACCAGAGGCTGCGATAGGTGGGGGCCACTACAACCCATACTAGGTTAACGAATAGGATTTAAGGATATGTTTTCGCAGATTTTTTCCGAAGTTAACCGAAGTAGTGACGATTGTAGCTTCCGGAAAAAACACATGCAATGGAAAGACTGCGGCGCTATATTTTTACATTTTTTTATGCATATAGTACTTAGAACATGCATCAGATGCTGAAAGTAGTTTTTTGTTTTCGATTTTGCACCTGACCAGGTAAACTCTCATTTTCAGTGAGCTGTTATCTGTTTCCAGAGATCCCAAATATGGCTGCATTCAGACTGCAGCCTGAAGTGACCCAAATCTGATTTTTTGGCTCCTATGTGACCTGTGTCTGATCTTTTAATGACAGTCTGAACAACACAGATCCGATTTTTTCAAATGTGACCCAGGCCACTTGGATATGTGCTCCTGAAACCGATACATATCCGATCTTTTGACATGCGACTTCAGTCTGAACAGCCAAAGCGCATTCATCCGACCTACACGTTATCAACAAATGACAAACGTCACTATTCTGTGCTGAAGTCGTCGAAAATTGTTAATGAACTCTGTGTTACTCAAGCGAAGCACATCTCCACTCACAACTCTTAGCTACGTCTCCACATCCACACTTTCCTTTCAACGGACGTCGCTGCCGCTGTCCCACAAAACGCCACGGCCAAAAACTTCGTCCTTCTCCTTCTCAATCTCCTTAAAACAAATAAGTTGTTCATGTTCTGGCTCCGGTACGAGAGGGACTTTAAAATCGCCAGGTGCTCAATGTTCGCATCCATGTTTGGACAACTTCCGTAAACACAGAGCACGCTCGCTGCGACTGACGTCATTGTGTCCTCCAGTGTGCATGCGGGACACTTTTGGGCCATTTACTGTTCAAACTGGAGTCACATACAAGTCGCATTTAATTGGAAATGTGAATGACCTCACAAAAACATTGGATTTCACAAAAAAATCGGAATTGAGCGTTAAGCCCTGCAGTCTGAACGTAGCCTATGTCTGTGTTTCAATTAAGTTCATGAGTAAAAAAATCATTTATAATCACTCGTGGAAGTCTGTTTTCTTTTACGCAATTATGCTCTATGGGTAGCCCTAGTTAAATATGTATGGGTTGTTCCTAGTAGGCGTCCAAGGGGGAAAGAGTTAAAGCCACAGTATGTAACTTTTAGACATTAAAGCTCCTATAGTACAAGTGACGAGGAAGCCATAAAATAATAAAAGAACTAAAATAATAAGACTAAATAATACAACAAAATGCTACAATTATAATTTCTGTTTCTTCGCAATTTCATCAGCCGGTGACGTTATTTCTTACATAAAACATGAATCACAAAATGAGTAAGATTGTTGTAAAATGTGAATCATGGAGAATCTTCAACCTGGAAGAAAATGTCCCTTCATAAAACATGTCCTCTGAGAATTTAACCTGAGTAAAAACGTAAGCAGGCCTTGGAGACGGCAGCTTTATATACATATATATGGATAAATATTGAAGTAGTTTATTCAAATAGGGGCCACGCTCCTCTCTGTGGAAGTGTGAGTGGTGCCCGGTGAGACACAGGTGCACCGCTCTACACCTGCACACATGTTGTTTGTACATCTCCTGAATCCTGCGTGAGGGTGAATGCCAAATCAGTATAGTTTCACGGCATCGCATAGCTGCTTACAGTTCAAAACAAAACAGAATTTTCCCCCAAAAAATTGTCAAAAGAGTAAGGCTTTTTAGAGTATTTTTGCAAGTGTAATTTTGATGGTGCAAGAACTCCAGCTGCTTGTGCTCAGAAGAGTGAAAATGGTAGCTGCTGACATCAAAGTTAGTGAAGAAAATCTGAAAATTGAAATAATTGGAGCTGCACAGATGTAGGTGTGTATGTGTACCTTTAAAATCTTTGTTTTTTTTAAAGCACTATCTATTATGGGCCAATAAAATCGTGTAATAAAATGGTAATATAAAACAATTGAGATAAACTTCCAATGTTTTAGGAGGCTCACATTAAAAGTGGGCTGTCTGTTTTAAATGGCCCATATTGTGCTTTTTCTGATCTATGTTCTAATGTTTCCTCATCACAAACAGAGCTGGAGTTGTGTTTTGTTTCATTCACACACGTTTAACACAAAAACCCTGCAGATTTAGGCTGACTTCAAACATGTATGAAGAGTCAATTTTGCATAATATACAACCTTTTATTTCCACGTGCATTTATTTTCATGCTCGTACATGGCTTTAGAGCAGCATTTTTCAGATCATGCAAAATGTAACGAGTGGATCAGAGTGCTGCTTTCAGCTCTTACTTACGAGTACAGTCGTCCCTCGCTATATCGCATCTTGCTGTTTCACTGAATTCTGCATGCTTTTTTTTTTTTACAGTGTATGAACTCATACTGTGTTCCTCCCCCTGCGTCCTGATTGGCTAAGAGACTGTAGACCACTGTCAATCAATCTCCTAAGTGCCGTGTCTCCTGTACAGTACAGAATGCGTTCAGATGCCAAATTTACATAAATGTTCGATCTCTAGCAGTGTGATTCTGAAGAAGTTTTCTCCCCAACAAAACCCACAATGCTGATGAAATGTTCTGCACTGACAACGGCTCCTGCGGTGGCACCCAAAACGCAGAGGAAGAGGCTAACCATTGCACAAAAAAATTTCTGGACACGCTGAAAGAAGGTAGAAGCCCTTATAGCAAAGTCCTGCACTAGGTCGGGGACTAATGGGTAAATAGTGGCTGAAAAGGCGGGTTTTAACGTTCTGGAATTTTAGGGGCGGGTATGCGAGTGCACACCGGTCCTTTCTCCTGCGGTCACCCCCGAGCCCATACCAACAGTGAGCCCTGGTTCGGTTCTGGTTTAGTCATGTTTTAGTTCTGGTTAAGTCCTGGAATCAGTCCTAGGTTAGTCCTGGTTTAATCTTGGTTCAGTCTGTGGTGTAGGCAGCACAAAAATTTGATGTAATCTCAGGTTAACAGGCGGGTGCGGTGCTGTACTGCGCGGGTGCGGGTCTCCAAAAATGGACCCGTGCAGGACCGTGCGCTGTACGGCTCCATTACAGACTAAATTAAGCGTCGGTTCGTTACATAAAGAAGGAGAAAAATAACAAAAGGACGACAGCAGCAATAAGTTTTAAGAAGGATGCAAAAAGTGTTGTAACTGTCCTGTCTGAGAAAAGTGTATAAAGTGTGTGGTGAGGGGTTTTACAGACTTAAAACAGATATAATAATTGTAAAAAATAAAGTTGACTACTTTGTGGATTTCACCTATAGCGGGTTATTTTTAGAACGTAACCCCCACAATAAATGAGGGACCACTGTACATCTCAAGACATTTGAATATCAATAGCACACAAAGGTCTAATTTTGTCTCAAATTGCTTTAAATTCAACAATTTACTCAGCAGCAATAAAGAAGTCAGATGCCCCTGCTTTAAACTCCATACCACCAGAGCCACTGTAACCATGATCAAATCCACACCCACACTGCTGTATTCCCCAATGATACATACCCCGTACACAGAGCTTTCATGTGTAATTTCAGTTCCATCACCGAGCTAATGACTGCTAACAGCTTACATAATGTATACGATGATGACACCTAATCACAAAGGAGGAGGGAGCAGAGAACAGCGTCTGCAAATAATCAAACAAGATAATTATGTCCTCTTTCTCTTCCTCTCTCCATCACTCATCAGGACGGACGACTAACTATCAGCAAGCTCAAAATCACCGCTCTGATTTAAAGTCGTCCTGTGCTGTGGGAAGGTTAAAAATATGTTAACCTTGCACACGAAGGCGGATCCACATGATGTTTGTGAGTTCACAGACCTTCCAGAATCCATCTTAGCCGCTGCTGGCGACCGTCACAGAGCGGCATTGAGGTTTGTGCAGAAGCCAAAGGTGAAGCGCCCAAACAAACCAAAACACCACACAATGCTGACAGATGTACTTCAGTCTATTTCCGTCGAGTAGTTACGTAAGATTTGGGTACGTGGGATGGGCCTGGGTGGTGCTGCAAACCAAAAAGAGGGTCTGAATAGTGCAGGAAACAAGCACAGAAGACAAAGAGAATCACTTCCTTTTCCATTGTTACCACCACAGCTCTGTGCTATTTTTTTTTTTATCTATATATTTATTTCAGAACAAACATGATACATAATAATGTTGCATAGACATTTTTCACAAATAAAAAAATATACAGATGTGGACAAAAATGTTGGTACCCCTCTGGTAATGAAAGAAAAATCAACAATTTTCACTGAAATAACTTGAAACTAAGAAAAGCAATAATAAATAAAACATTTTCTGAAAAATAGCCAATGAAAATCAGACACTGTTTTTGAATTGTTGTTCAACAGAATGATAAAAAAAAAACAAAAAAAAACTAATGAAACTGACCTGGACAAAAATGATGGTACCCCTAGAAAAGATTGTAAATAATTGGACAATTGGGACATGCTAAACTTAGGTGTGTCCTTTAATTGGCCTCCCAGGTGTCTTCAAACTTGTCCTCAGTCAGTCTGTCTGTTTAAAGGGAGACATGTGTCATTGTGCTGTTTGGAGACATGATAGACATAACACCGAACATGGACCAGAGAAAGAGAACTATGTCAGGAGACTAGAAAGAAAATGATAGACAAGCAGGTTAAAGATAAAGACAATAAGACCATCTCCAAGCAGCTTGATGTTCCTGTGATTACAGTTGCACATGTTCTTCAGAAGTTTAAGGTCCACAGGACTGTAGCCAACCTCCCTGGATGCAGCTGCAAGAGGAAAATTGATGACAAATTAAAGAGATGGATCATACGAATGGAACCAAAGAGCCCAGAACAACCTACAAAGAAATTAAAGGTGAACTTGAAGGGCAAGTGTCAGATCGCACCATCAGTCACTGTTTGAGCCAAAGTGGACTTCATGTGAGGACACCACTGTTGAGATTAAATCATAAAAAATGAGACTGAAATTTTTCACAATGCATCTTGACAAGCTTCTGGGAGAATGTCCTTTGGACAGATGAGACACCATCAGCTCTATGTTCACATACACAAAAATGAAGCACACCAAGAAAAGACGACTGTCCCTACTGTGAAGCAAGGAGGAGGCTTGGTTTTGTTCTGGGGCTGTTTAGCTGCATCTGGTATAGTCTTGAATCTGTGCAAAATACAATGGAATCTCAAAACTATCAATGTATTTTGGAATGAAATGTGTTGACTAGTGTCAGAAACCTTGGTCTCGGTTGTAGGTCATGGGACTTAACAGGATAATGACCCAGAACACACAGCTAAAACACCCAAAAATGGCTAAGAACCAAACATTGGACTGTTCTGGCGTGTTCGTCTGTGGGCCCAGATCTCAGTCCTACTGAACATCTGTGAAATGAGCTGAAACAGTCTGTCTAGAGAAGGAACCCTTCAAACCTGAAACAACTAAAGCATTTTGCTCATGTGGAGTGGGTCAAAATACCAGTTGACCAAAGCAGACGTCTTATTGACAGTTACAGAAACTGTTTAATTGCAAAGTTTGCCTCAAAACTTGTGCAACAAAATATTAAGGTAAGGAGGGTACCATCATTTTTTGTCCAGGCCAGTTTCATGATTTTGTTTTTTCTAATGATTCTGTTAAACCACAGGTGAAAAGCAATGTTTGATTTTCATTGGACAATTTTCAGTATTTTTTTATTTATTATTGCTTTTATGAGTCTCAAAGTTGTTTCAGTGATGATTGTCGAACTGTGAACAAAATCATGCGTCATAGATTATCACAAATGATCAGAAACCACGTGTTCTTTAAAGGGTTCAAACCTTTTAGTCTAAACTGCCGCTGTGTGTCCATACCGAGGAAATAAACAGCTCTTGTTTTGAGTTCATTTAATTATTCTTAATTATTGAATAAATTGTGGACAAACGGCAAATGGAGATTTATTCAAAGAGCAACGAGTGACAAAACCTACCGTTCCAACTGGGAAAGATCAATACAAGAATAATTGTTCAGATTGAGTACAAAAAAGTCTTATAAACCCAAAAAAACCATAATGACGTTATTAACATGATTGAAATAGCTCTGACTAAACTCTTGATTAAACTCATTTAGAAAGGTCACGCATAAAGAGACCACATGGGCCCTCAATCCTCCAAACTGTAATGGGAAATCAATGGAGAGTGGGGAATAATTTTTGAGCCTAAAACAGTCACTATCAAAATCGTAATTAGTACGTAAATGTGAATGTCATTATTGTTTTTACAATCTGTTAAAACCATTTAGCTACAACTTACATAACTTACAAATCTTTGCACGTAATAATAAAAATACAATAGTTTTATACATGACATTTATAGATCAGGAAGTGTGACTAAACCTGAACTCTGGGGATGGGGACTAAAAGGGAGAGTGAAGATGGGCGGGGCCTAGAGGACTAAAGGGAAAAGTGAAGGGGGGTTGGGTCTGGAAGACTAAAGGGGAGAGTGAAGGGGGGTGGGGTCTGGAGGACTAAAGGGGAGACTGAGTTCTTGAGGACTAAAGGACAGAGTGAGGGTAAGTTTCTGGAAGACTAAAGGGGAGTGTGAGGGCAGGGGTCTGGAAGACTAAAGGTGTAGATTGAGGGTAAGGGTATGGAGGACTAAAGGGAGAATGAGGGTAAGTTTCTGGAAGACTGAAGGGGGGAGTGAGGGTACATTTCTGGAACACTAAAAGGTAGGTTTTTTGGAGAGTGAGGGTAAGTTTCCAGAAGACTAAAGGGGAGAGTGAGGGTAAGTTTCAGGAAGACTAAAGGGGAGAGTGAGGTGTTCTGGAGACTAAAGTAAAGTTCTAAAAGAAAGAGTGTGAGTAAGTTTCTGGAAGTCTAAAGGGGAGAGTAAGGGTAAGTTTCTAGAAGTCTAAAGGGGACAGTGAGGGTACGTTTCTGGAGGACTAAAGAGGAGAATGAGGGTAACTTTCTGGAAGACTAAAGGGGAGAGTAAGGGTAAGTTTCTGGAAGTCTAAAGGGTACGTTTCTGGAGGACTAAAGGGGAGAATGAGGGTAAGATTCTGGAAGACTAAAGGGGATAGTGTGAGTAAGTTTCTGGAAGTCTAAAGGGGAGAGTGTGAGTAAGTTTCTGGAAGTCTAAAGGGGATAGTGTGAGTAAGTTTCTGGAAGTCTAAAGGGCAGAGTGAGGGTAAGTTTCTGGATGACTAAAGGGCAGAGTGAGTGTAAGTTTCTGGAAGTCTAAAGGGTACGTTCCTGGAGGACTAAAGGGGAGAGTGAGGGTAAATTTCTGGTAGACTAAAAGGGAGAGTGACGGTAAGCTTCTGGAAGACTTAAAGGGAGAGCAAAGGTACATTTCTGAAAGTCTAAAGGGGAGAGTGAGAGGAGGGGTCTGGCAGACTAAAAGGCGATAATGAGAGTAAGTTTCTGGAAGGCTAAAGGGAAGAGTGAGGGTATGTTTCTGGAAGACTAAAGGGGAGAGTGAGGGTACGTTTCTGGAAGACTAAAGGGGGGAATGAGGGTAAGCTTCTGGAAGACTAAAGGGCAGAGTGACCATAAGTTTCTGGAAGACTAAAGGGCAGAGTCAAGGTAAGTTTCTGGAAGATTAAAGGGGAAAGTGAGAAGAGAGGTCTGGAGGATTTGAGACGAGAGTTGGGGAGGAAGACGAATGAGGCCTGGAGGACAAAAGGGGATAGTAAGGGAATAAAAGGATTGGTTGGGAGGTCTGGAGTACCAAGGTAAGAGTGAGAGGAGGTGGGGTGGCGTCTAGAGGACTAAAGGGGAGGGGGTGGAAGGTTGGAGTCACACACTCTTTTGTTGAATTTATCACAACACAAAGCTGCAAACTGAGCTAACTTGCACTTGAATTGTAAAAATAGGCTAGGATCATTAGAGATACTACAACGTCATGCAGTTTAGCAGAAAAATTAAGTTGATTAAACCTGTCGTTCCACTTGAATAACAGAGCAGATGGTAAATGACGCACCACTAAACAACTCTTCGAAAAAAAAACAAAAAATCACCTCAAGATCTTGCTGACTTCCTGTTGGTGGTCGTGCAAACGTTCACAAGTTGCAAACTGCGCAATACCAACCACTTAAAAGGCATCTCAATGGGCATGTGTAAATCTGTGTCTCGTTAGAATTTATGAAGAAACTAAACAGCATTTTTAGATTTTATCATAACTGCAGAGCGTCAGAGGTGGCATGAAGTTGGTACACCGTATGAAACATTTTGAAATCCACTGTTATTAACAATATGATGTTAACAGACTTAAGTGTCGCATGTACAGTATGTTATAAAATGGTAATGTCAAAGTCAAGTATGGCATGAATACTGGCATATTTGGTGTAACAAAAAGGGTGTTACCAAAAGAAGTAGGCTACTGCTGAACACAGGAGTGGGCATAATTACTCAGTGCTTAGTCAGACTTATAACAGGGTTCCCACACTTTTTCACACTGACAAAATTTCAAAACTTTTTCATTACTTTTTCATGACCTAAAGTGAATTTTCCGTGACTTAACAGCACCCTACATGTGTAGAATTGAACGTGCTTTTAGGGCTAAATATGAAATGTTAACCCTTTCCACTCACCTTATGGTTTGGTATTATAGTTTTTTTTGTTTTTTTTTCTTTTACAATAAAAAACAACAACAACAAAAAACTAAACTTTGAGGGGTATGATTTCAAACAAAACTGGCTTAATTTGAGTAATCACCATGGTCGTTATGACAGGGGTATTGTAGTTTTTTAACATTTAACATACTGTCAGTGAATTTATTGTCATTTATTTTAAACAAAAGGCGCAGACGTTCGGAAATAATCATAATAGTCTAATGAAAAATTAACGGAACGCTGTAGTTGCATGAAAGAGATACTAAAATTCTATGACTTTTTCAAAACTTCCATTGAACTTCCAAAATTCCATGACTTTTCGAGGATTTCTATGACTGTGGGAACCCTGTTATAAGCAAATAATCCTTAGAAAATGCCTAAACATTAAAGGGCCCAATTTTCTAATGTTTATAATGTTTTTCCTTGTCAAAACCATACCTGGACTTGTGTTTTGTTTCATTCACAATTCAGTTTCAATTCAGTTTCAGCACTGGAATTGCCAGTTTTTGTGCTGACATGAACGGAGCATGCATCTCTCTGATTGGTTAATCTGCCTGTCAATCATGCCCTCTGGATTCGGGGAGATGAGATACAGTTCCACACCCACTCGTCTCTTTTTATCAAAGTGTGTGGTTCTGTCTGGTCAGGTAATCCGTCCACCACGTCAGCACTAAACTATCGTCTCTCTAGAACGTCTTGGCACTTTTATTTCTAACCACACGACAGCGTTACGTGTAAAAGTTTATTCATTTGCAGTGTATAAAAGCACAGACGCAGACTTGGGGGAGGCCTCATGACTGAGAGCAGAGCAATGTACGGCTAATTAAAGCATTAAAAATAGCCTGGCGTGATAAATGAGGTGTCAGCAGGTCTCAGCGGAGGTACGTGTTTGGTTATGGAGCCATACGCATCTGTGTACAAGAACACGCGTTTGTGTGCATGTGTGTGTGTGTGTCTATATTTGAGTGTGTGTGAATGTACGTGTGAAGTTATCAAACAGAGAGGCTGCTGTATTTGTGTGTGTATGTGTGTGTTTTTGTGTCTTTGTGCATATATTATTCATGTTTATATGTTTGTGTGTACATGTATTTGTGTGTGTGTGCGTGTGTGTGCATTTGTGTTTGTATATGTTTGTGTGTGTATGTATTATTCGTGTGTATATGTTTGTTATTGTGTGTGTTTGTGTGTGTGCATGTGTTTGTGTGTGTGCCGTTGTGTGTGTGTATGTTTTATTTGTGTGTATGTGTTTGTGTGTGCAGTTGTGTGTGTGTCTGTGTGTGCAGTTGTGTGTGTGCATGTATTATGTGCATGTATTGTGTGTATATGTTTGTGTGTACATGTATTTCTGTGTGTGTGGTAGAGTGTGTGTATGTGTTTGTGTGTGCAGTTGTGTGTGTGCATGTGTTTGTGAGTCTATGCGTGCGTGTGAAGTTATCGAACAGAGAGGCTGCTACATTTGTGTGTGTGTGTGTTTGTGCATATATGTGTGTGTTTGTGTGCATGTATTATTCATGTGTATACAGTATGTTTGTGTGTACATGTATTCGTGTGTGCAGTTGTGTGTGTGTGTGTGGGCAGTTGTGAGATTGTCGAACAGAGAGGCTGCTGTAGTTATATGTGTATGGGTGCGTGTTTGTGTATTTGTGCGTATGTGTGTGCATGTATTCTTTGTGTGTATATGTGTGTGTGTGAGGTTATCAAACCGAGTATGTGCAAATGTGTGTGTTTGTGTGCATGTATTATTCGTGTGTATATGTTTGCGTGTACATTGTGTGTGCTGTAGCGTGTGTGTGTGTGTGTGCATGTATGTATCGGTGCGTGTGTGTGTATTTTGTGTGTGTGTACCCGTGTGTGCGATGTTATCAAACAGAGAGGCTGCCAACATTGATCTAAGCAGAACTTTAATCAAACTGAGAGTGTAATTTAATAGAAGTCCGTTAAGTTCATTATGTTAATTAACTGTGGGCTGAGTGCTATAGGGGCGATCTGGGTTTCATCTGCGCGGTCACAGTGCACAATCACTCAGCTCATAAAACACGTGTGAGTGAGAAGGCCTGGAGTCTGTCTGTGAATCCATGTTACGTCAAGTTATAGCTGCTTCTAACAAAAACTGGATTAGATAAAAGTAATATTAGAACAGGCCAATATTTGCACTTTTATCGTATTAGTTATTGACTTTAAAGCGTCCAGATTACGATGTTTTCTGATCTATGCTATAATGTTGTTTCCTCATCACAAATATACAGCGTCTGGAGTTGTGTTTTGTTTCATTCACACATGATTAACACACAAATCCTTTATTGTTGTAGCCTGATTCTTCAGCCAGTTTCACTTCGTAGAAACCGTTTGACCTGGCAGCATTAGATTTCGTTCAGTAGATGGGTACTTTTTATCATTTAACCAACTGCTGCTGTTTGGTCATGACATATGCAATGCACTGCTAAAGGGGCGAACTGGTATATAAAATTTTTCCCAAATCCCGAAGGAAGAAGGACAATAACGTCTTTTCCCTTGATAAAATTCACCAAACATTCTCTTTGTTCCGGCTTTAAATCCTCAATCTTGGGAATCGTTGACAACACAGAATGTTTGGCTCTTCACTGATTGGCTGGTGCCCGAACTTGCACTTCCGGGGGTTTTTGCGAACCGTCTATTGTATTTTGATTCCTGAAATAATCGCTGGAGAGAAATGAAATTGAGTGGAGGCACTAGGTGGCCTGGCTAACATTTTTAAGCTGAGTTCTCAGTTTTATGATGTAATTTTGTAATACAGGAAGTGCTCCACTCTCCATGCACCTTCACCAGAACCATTTGGACAATATCAGCCCTTTAACTGCCAGTCTCTAAACTCTCTGAACTGAAGATAAAAGGAGCTCTTAACTTGAAAACTACCACTACATGACATCACAAAGTGGAACAAGGCAAGACAAGACAAGGCAAGTTTATTTGTATAGCACAATTCGTACACAAAGTAATTCAAAGTGCTTTACAGAATAAGAAATACATTACAATCATAATAAAAACTAATCAAAACATAAATAATCATAAAGATTAAAAGTAAAAAAGAGAGACCTAAATTAGAGAGAAGAGTGCGGTATGAAAAACCTTTCAGTTATATGCACAGTTAAACAGAACCGTTTTGAGCCTGGATTTAAACAGCATCACAGAAGAGTCTGTCTCACATGTTCAGGAAGACTGTTCCAGGTTTTAGCTGCGTAAATCTGAAACGCTGACTCCCCTTGTTTAGTTCTGACTCTGGGCACCAGCAGGAGGCCGGTCCCTGAGGTCCTCAGAGTGTGAGATGGTTCATATGGCACTAACATGTCAGAGATGTAATTTGGCGCTCGGCCATGGAGAGACTTGTACAAGCAGAGCTGCTTTAAAGTCTCGGAGCCACAGAAGCCAGTGCAGAGACCTGAGCACAGGACTTATGTGCTCGTACCTCCTAGTTTGAGTCAGGACCCGAGCTGCAGCGTTCTGGATGTACAGAGGATGGAACAGAGCATTTTGAGCTTTGGAAATATAGACAGACTAATAATAAAGAATTACTCAAACATGTTTTTGATGAGGTAACGACATTCTAGCATGTCTTAAAGATGCACTGTGTAACTTTATGGTTCAGGGACTGTCACCTGTGTGAAAGAATTTCTGTGTTATTTTAAATATTATGAATCATTTAAAATCATAATCATTTGTGTGTGTGATTAAAGTTATCAACAATTGCGTTTTTGGGTTTTTCCATATGTATATCATATGTCCTAGTACAAGAACTGCTGCCTCATTAAGCTAATCTACTGAGTCGCCCATGAGAAGACAGCTAAGGGTTTTTCCCCTCATGTGGTTAGCATAAGTTTTTGGGAGAAAACTGGCCAAATTGTTTATCACCTGGAGCCTGTAATCAAGTGTGAAATGGGAGGGCAGTTTAGACTAAAAAATTGTTAGTATGTGATCATGTAAACACTGTGTGATATGATGTCATGTATTGTACCTTATCTGGGTCATGATTTTGAATAAATATGTGTTCGGAGAGTTGTGGGGCAGAGTAGGCCAGAGCGTAGCCAGGGGCAGGCAGTCCCCAACTCTCCTTGCGCAAGTATTACTTTTAACCGTCTTGTTTTGGTGTGTCTTCTTTAATGTAATTTGATGTCTTAGGGTAAATTCCCTGACAACCTGCTTGTTTCTGCCTGGAATATTCCACAGTATGACTTTAAACAGTTCTTTCTACCTTACATTTTATTCAGTTACAGGTGGTTTTATGACCCAGAAATACCTTGAAAAGCAGGACTCTGCATTCTGACTATGAATGGGGAGGCCTCTCCACAGATCTGACCTGTAACTTGGTCTGGTGTGGTCTCCATGAAGACAGAAAGCAACACTCCAGACAAAGCAATGGCATCTCTATGGACCCTCCACCCGAAAAGTTACACAATGCGCCATTAAAGCTCACAAGAGTCCATTTTACTGATTCATTTTGACCAGAGGAAAGATTCAACACAAAATGTTCCTATACTGTTTTTCATGTGCACCAATGAGTCAACAATGCGATTCAGATGGTTTCCTGCACATAGTGAATAGAAAATTAAAAGGAAGTTGTGGTCTTACGGTCAAGTTTCTTGTTTCAGAGCATCAAGTTTCATTTTGAACTTTATATCAGGACAGATATACACACAAATTGCCTTCACTGAAGATACAACTGAATTTAATTTGTTTTATTTATTCATTTGACTGGATTGAATGGTTTATTTTTGTATTTTGTGCGTTTTTTGCCATTTTTGTTATGGCATTCTTGTTGCTCTGTCTCTTGCAGATCTGGTCTTCAGTGATTGCAGGTTGGCAAATGTGTTTAATATGTTGGGAATGGAACATTTTAAAATTTAAAAAAATGTTATTTTAGTTTTTCCTCTGATGTGAAATACTCATTTATTTATTAATTTTTGAATATGTTTTTAATTTGTATTTATATATTTATGTTATATTTTGATGTATTTATACATTTTTGCTCTGACTTTTATTAATCGAGTGAAAATGTAAATCGGTTCTTTTTGTTTTGTTTGTTCTTTGTAGTTCTGTGTTCTTTGTGGGTGCTTTTTTCCTGCCTTTGTAAACTGAGAGGATTTTTTTTTTTTTTAATCATGATGATAATTTCTTTTTCTTTTTTTTTTTTTTTTTTCAGAAGGCGAGGTGCGTCTGGTCAGCTCTGGCTCGGTGGCGCGGTGTTCTGGCAGGGTGGAGGTGTTCCTGCACGGTGAATGGGGGACCGTGTGTGATGACGGCTGGAAAATGCTCAGTGCGGAGGTGGTCTGCAGACAGCTGGACTGTGGAACTGCAGTAGACTTTTTATACGGAGCCTGGTTTGGTGAAGGGACCGGTCACATCTGGCTGAAAGAAGTGAAGTGTTTAGGAGGAGAGAGCGCACTCACCCACTGTCCCCATAGATTGGATGTACAAAACTGTAAACATAATGAAGACGCTGGTGTGATCTGCAGTAAGTTCAGTCAATACTTTTGCTTGGACATTGTTTTTTTGTGCTTCCCCAGCTGTGGTTCTGCTGCTTGTTTTGGTACGTCTGTGGAATAAAAGTGGAGCAGACGAATCAATATAATGCTAATTTAAACAAACTAAAATGGAGCCAACAATGCCAAATAAATTAAATACAAAATAACTTGATGAAACAATAAGACACGCAGGTTCACTCATTGAAGATGAAGTTCCTGTTTTAATTCACATTTATTAATTTCACAAGTGCTTTTAAATGATTCACATCTTCAGCTAAGTTCCTCTTGTACTTCACTTTCTTTGTTAATATTGTTCAGTCCTTTCCAATAATTTACTAAAGTAACATGTTACACAGGTCACTTCTTTATATTTTTAGACAAAGACAAAACAACAGCTCCTCAAAAGGGCTGGTGATGTCGGACCCCACACCTGGAGACAAATATTAGTTTAGTTTTTTGGTAAAAATGCGTTAAACTCATCTGTTGATATGTAGGTGTAAAGGTTTAAAGAAAACACAACTGTGAACGGAACGAAAGATAGACCACAAACATGTTTTTGCCCTCATTAGGTTTTGATAGCCTGAAAATGTCTAAATATGTTTACTGCCATAACACAGAACATTCTAGACAAAGCAAAAACAGCTCCATAGAGACAAGCAGGTGGCACCTTCACCAGAAAAGTTGTACCTTTTATGTAGTTTCGACTGCTGCCATCCATAATCGTTGATGGTCCTTTTGGTCTTTTTCAGTGAAACCTCCAGAAATCTTTGCAGAGATCTCTTGGGGTCAGATCAGTGTCACCTGCTCCATGCCCTCAGCCTTCACAGGAGGACTTATGGTTCTTCTGGATCACAGCAATAAAACTCTACAAACTTCAAAATCAAACCCTGCCACATTCACCTTCCCTCGAGGCGCCTATGACAAAGATACAGTGTTCAAATGTTTGTATCAGGAGCACATATTAAAGGTGTACACGTCCACTCCAAGTGCCTCTGTCACTGCAGTGCCACGAGGTAAGTGCACTTTAGAGGTTTTGTGTCCTCTATGTGTTAGAATATTGTTAAAGAGAGGGTACTGTAAAGAGAGTACTGTGCAATCAACTTTCTTGGAGCTTTCCACCATGTTACTTTTGAAAAAGAGATTTTGATCTTTTTTTTCCTCTTTTTTTTTTCTCACTGTTTAAATAAAGGTTGATAAATGAATGAAATATAATATAATAATATACAATAAAAACATGCAGAGGTTTAGATGTTATCCATGTATGTTTGAATTATTTAGTGATCTGTAATGGTTACCAGTACAATCCTATCCAAAGCTCAGTCCACGTTACATATGCTACAGCAAGGCAATTATCCATAAATATACAAATACATGATAGAAAACAACAAATTATATTTGTGATAACTGAGGCTAATATAGGCTAAGCTTACTGATATGGTATATATAATTAACAGTTTTTGCTCTTTTACTGAAATCACGTAAAAAATACACTGTGTATCTGCGGGAAACAGTTCGATGTGCCATGAGAATATGAGCATTGTTTTTTTTTCAATTAAAAGAAGAACATGAATCTACAATCTATCGATGTAAAATAAAAACTGGTGCGAAGACTGAATAGTGTGTCTTAATGGGACTGGAAACATTCCTAGTGCTCCAGATGTCCAGTCCTGACTCTGTCCAAATTCACCCTGTCAAACATCTAGCCTAAAATCCGACAGCTTTTTTCACCTTGGGCCTGAGTTTGGTCACTTTCACACCTCACTGTAGGGAGACTCAGTGCCCAGTCTCTCAGTGGGATTCAAGCTCTCGGCTCTGGAGCAGACCAGACTGAAAGCTCTTCGGATCAACCTGTTGTAAAAAGCCCTTGTGAGGAGGCCTAGTTTTGGATGGTGATCATGTGTGTACCTGTTTGCAGTTCCGAAGCCGGTGGTCGTCCCCTCGGCTGCTGGAGGTGCGCTGCTGCTCCTGGTTCTTCTGATCGTAGTCGTGGTGGTCTACAGGAGAAGATCCACGAGGCAGAGTCTGTTCTCACGATACACAAACTATGGCTAACCTATTGAAACTTTGCAGCCGACGTCAACAACATTCCCTGGGGGTGTAATTCTAACTGTGGGCATGCTGTGTCTGAGGCTGTGGTAGACTTTAATCTAGGCTTTTCTTTAACAGAATCTGACCCTAAATTGTTGACATAGCTCGAATAACAATATGTGAGATGATTTTTACTGCCAAACACATAAATGCGGTGCCATCATGACATCACTACAAAGTGTCAAACCAAACAAATCTATTCTCTGCTCTTAACCTTTGTTTTTTTTTTCAGTCTGCGTTGGTTGTCGAAAAGTGCAAGTCCAAGATGATTATGAAAATGTTTATGAAATTATGAAAAAGGCAGATAAAGGTACGCACACATTTATATAAACTAATATGAAATAATTTAGGTTCAATCAATGTATTAACCATCATTCAAATCTCAAACTGGTGTCATCTTTTGTGGTTTCATTCACACATGTTTGAGTCATTTCTGGATAATATCTGTAACATGTGCTCCTAGTGGGTCAAAAATGGCCGTGTAGTTACGAGTGAACCTGGGAAGCTGTCAGATGTCACATACTGGCACAAATCTGGAACATAGAGAGTCCTTCTGGGGTTATTGCAAGCTGGTTTTAGTCGTAGCATCTGGCAACCAAAAGAGAGGAGCTCATTCTGCTTTGAGAACATCATTCTATATCATGGAAAATCAGTGGACCCAACCTTTTTTGTACCACAGACCGGTTTTATGTGTGTGATGATTTAGTCCTGGTTTTAGACCTGGTTTAGACCTGGATTTAGACCTGGTTTAGAACTGATTTTGTCCTGGTTTTAGTTCTGGTTTAGTCCTGGTTTTAGTTCGGTATTGGTTCTGGTTTTGGACCTGGTTCAGAACTAATTTTATTCCTGTTTTGTTTCTGGTTTAGAGGCACGGGAAACGTGAGGAGATGCGGTCCGTGTGACATGGTTTAGTCCTGGTTTAGTCTTGGTTTTAGTCCTGATTCCAGTTCTGTTTTAGTCCTGGTTTAGAACTGATTTTAGTTCTGGTTTAGTCCTGGTTCTAGTTCTGTTTTAGTCCTGGTTTAGAACTGATTTTAGTTCTGGTTTAGTCTTGGTTTTAGACCTGGTTTAGAGCTGATTTTGGTCCTGGTTTAAGTTCTGGTTTAGTCCTGGTTAAATCCTGTGGTTGAGTCCTGGTTTAGACCTGGTTTAGAACTGATTTTAGGCCTGGTTTAATCCTAGTTTTAGTTCTGGTTTAGAGGAGTGAAAAACACGGGAAAACGCTCCTGATGTAAATGGTTTTGTAAAAGAGAAGCAAGTATTGGAGCATGCCATGTTTACTACATATCTAAGGGCACAGCTGCTGGTTTTAATAATGTAGAAAAAATAATACATAAACTTTTTTTTTATTATTTATTTTTTATTATAGACAAACACAAGAAGATCAGACTTCACACTCAACCAAACATCACATCTATACCCACTCATACTTAATACAGATCCATAAGGAAAGAATTTGTAATAATAATAACATAAAAAAACACAAATTAAGAAACTAAACTCTTAAAAAACTCTTGGCTAATTCCCAATACACAATGAATGGAGCGGGAAGCTTATTTTGTCACGTAGTTGTATTTTTTCTGTTGTGTTGGTGGACAGATGTACAGAAGCCGAGAGGGGTCGCAACAAACGCCGCAACAAATACAAATACGACAAAAAGCACAACAAACCAAAAAAAGCCACAACAGAAATGACCGCGGGTAGTTTAATGCAGACGCCGCAACAAATACAAACGTTACAACACAAACGCAAATGCTGCAACACATTAAAAAGTCACAACACATCAAAAAGCCACAAAGGAAGTGACCGTGGGACTCTATTTTCCAACGGACCGATCAAGCGGCAAGTGAAGAAGAACTACAACGTGAAACGAATGATAAAACAATAAATTACTTTTACTTACGTTTCCAACTTTTCCGTTCCTTTACTTTTCACGTTGTAGTTCTTCTTCTTCACTTGCCGCTTGATCGGTCCGTCGGAAAATAGAGTCCCACGGTCACTTCCTTTGTGGCTTTTTGATGTGTTGCGGCATTTAGGTTTGTGTTGTGGCGCTTGTATTTGTTGCGACCCCTCTCGGCTTCCGTACAGATGGGTGTAGTACAGCTTTTCACACTTATCTTTGTTTGTTTCTCAGTCGTTAGAGCTGGACGTGCAGAAGTTCACGATGAGGCCCGCTATTCTAACAGAGTTATAGAGAACGACGATGACGATTATGAAAATGCCGGTTATGAGGAGGGACATGAAGAAGGTACAGAGATTTTTGTAATTGTGTGTGTGTATATAGACAGCCGTAGGATCCGTAGCGCCTCGTGGTGGACAGAATGATTGTCGTACAGCTTTTAACCTTTCTATTTTTCAGGCTTCGTTGGTGCTGGGAGTAGGCTGGGAGATCATGATGAGGTCCGCTGTTCTAATGCAGATTCACCAAGTGGCATCGAGTATTATGGAAACATCAGTCAGGAGCTGGAGGATGGTTTTTATGGAAATTGTTAAATATCATAATTTGTATATATAATTGTACATTGATAAGGATTGTTTCTGGATTAAAATCTAACCAGGAGTTGTGTTTTGGTGTTTCTTTCACACCTTTAAGTAATTATTCTTGGTATAAATACTGTATTTTTTAACCAACAACTGCTGCGTTGCCTTTGAGGCCTATTTTCAGATCTATGTTAATGATGTTCTCATCAAAAACAACCTGGAGTTGTGTTTTGTTTCACTCGCACATGTTTAACACACAACCTCTGTATATGTAGGCAGATTTCTTCTCGGAAAACACTCTGTTTCAATTTGTGGTGCCATGTGGTAATACAGGAACTGCTCCACTGTGTTTTTAAACTCCACATAGCTTCACTAGGGTCATTAGGATGATTTTAGCCATGAAATTGCCAATCTCTACAGAACTAAAAGTAAAAGGTAGCGGTTAAGTCCTTTTTGGCTTTGGAGAGTCCAGTACCTGACTTTTGTCCATTGCCTCTGAACAGAATATTGTATAAGCAGCTCTTAAGGTCAAGACAGGATAATCAGGAAGCGTGTAGTAGCATGCTAGTTTTTGCTAACTCATAGCATACACCAGAAGAGTCATCAATGCGAGGTATGGGAGAAGACGAATCCACACGGTGTACATGAGAAGACAAGGTCCACGCAGTGTACGCAAGAAGGCACATCCACACGGCGTATGGGAGGAGACACGGCCCACATGGCATACAGGAGGAAACATGGGCCACGCAGCATACGGGAGGAGACATGTCCACTCGGCATACGGGAGAAGACGCGGCCCAAGCGGCGTACGGGAGAAGATACATCAACGCGGCATATGGGAGAAGACATGTCCATGCGGCGTATGAGAGAACATGTCCACGTGGTGTACAAGAGAAGGCACGGCCCAAGCGACGTACGGGAGGAGGCTCAGTCCACATACAAGGCAAAAAGGTGACACTCCAAACTATTAACAAATTATTAGCATGCTAGTTTTTGTTAACTTTATCGTCACAGCAAAACTCGAATCTGGTTTTGGATTGCGCTCATAAATTTATCACAGTGAATAATTCAGACGCTCAGGATACATAAGGTAAGTGAAGAATAACACTGGACCTCTGCAAACTGTTTAAAATGAACTAGTTACCAGGTACAGCACCTTTAAGCTCCACTTGCGTTTTTTTCACAGCAAATTGAAATTATGGTGGGCCACAAATGTGCTGCCAGTCCTAAAGCTGCTTACGTATAGGTTTATAAAAGAGACTTTAATATCCATATACAGACAGTGTGCAGTGGTCTCATTTTGTCCCAAAGTGTGACTAAAGTGTGTGAGCTTTTACACTCGCAAAAAATGTAATTAACTTATCTACAAGAATACAGTCCTGCAGCCCTGCTTTTATGTTAATATCTGTAACGTGCTCCCACTGGGTTAAAAATGGCAAGGCAATTACATCTGAACCTGGGAAGCCATCAGCTGTCATGTACTCGCACATACCACAGAGAGAGCCCTTCTGGGTCTATTACAAGCTGGTTTTAGTCGTAGGATCTGGCACCTAAAAGAGAAGAGTTCATTCGGCTTTCTGATCGGATATTTGGCTTGAGAATGTCACGTAATAGAGAAGAATTCAGTAGTTAAGTAAAAAAAAAAAATCAATATCTGTGCAAGTTTTAATATAAGTATCTAAAGACACAAAAACTGTTCCTTAAAGGGACTGTAAACAAAAATCAAAAGAATTCATTTCACACTGCACTTACTCTATACATTACGAGCTTCCTAATAGCTGTAGTTATAAAGTTTATAAGTGCTTTTCCCCAACTTCCAGAGGTTAGAGATGAGTTTTCGCTGCCACGGGTAATGCTCGCAACAACTAGCATGCTAATTTCTTGTTTAAATGGATAACTCTGGGCTCAGACTGCAGGCAGAACAGCTCTGGTCCAGTGGTCGTTGTAAGGGGGTCAGCACTATGTTTCCACAGCTCTATGTTCCCTCATTTCTAAGATTCTTCTCAAAATGAAACTCCAGTTCAAGTCATTTTTATTTTTAGGGATGATTCAGGGTCACATCAACTTAGGATCTTTGACACCATGACCTCTACATGACATCTGTAGTTAACTGGATAATAGGTTGTAATTGATGACCAAATTGGGAGAAATGGGGATAAAATCTGATGCAAATTGATGTTTAAGTAAATGTGAGAGAAACATACGACCTAATTTTGTAAAGAAATAAACAACAACTTAGAAATGAGGGAACACAGGGCTGAGGGAAGATAGGCACGCTCCCTTCATAAGTATTCTGTTTATTTAAAAGAAGTGAGAGGAGCTCAGACCACAGGCCGTGCAGTCCGGTGCCGGTGGAGGTGCGCTGTGTTCCGAATCCTTACCACTGGGAGTTTATTTTTGTCGGACACCAGAGGAACTGCAGCCTTTTCACTTCATAAATGAATAGTTCTCACGGTCAGACGGTGACCACCACAGTGCAGCAGTTCTCTGTTCTGAGTGTCACAATGAAAGTTCCCCAACACTACAGTCACAGCTGGACCTGGTGGACTGTAGTCTGAGTGAGGAGTTGGATGCAGACAGCTCACACGTACTTGGGCAAAGTAATGGGATACATGGAAAAAAATTGTGAACATTAGGGCCTGTTAACAGGAGAACACTTGCGGATAAAAACTACAAAATATTTTATTGGAAGTGCCTTTCTTTTGGACAGTGATGGCGTTTTTGGGGCTTAAAAACGCTAAAATCTGAAACCACCTTCTAGAGAGGAAAAGATGAATATGCTCCGACGTAGCGTTTTCGTCTACACTGCCCAAGACGCAAAACTCTGGTCAGATCTGCTCACGTCGCGTACGCATTTACGTCACATACATATACTACACAGAAACAAACATGTTGAATAATTTCCATGCGTCGAACCTTCAAGTTGCTCTGGCAGCTCTAATAAACTTACAGGAGGCTCCCAACAAATGTACAGAATATGCAAAATACAGAAGAATATCTCTCTGTATTTGTTATGCTGGTACAGCGATGAATCTGGATTTGTCCAGGCAACGAAGATACTATTAGTGGACAAAGAAGGATGCAATTACCTCTTAATTCTGGGTGCACCAGTTAGTCGCAGGCGAGTCAGGCGGATATGGACGAGACCTGGGAGATCCAGTCGGTGGTGGGACAACTTTGTGGAAGGTGTCGCTGATGAAAATGTGTGGCGTGAAAATTTCTGTATGTCCAAAGACGCCCATGTTGCTTTAAGTACAAACATACCCAGTTGAACTCCTTACACTTTTGCGTCACTGTATGCACGCAGATTTCATCCTGAAAAAGCTTGTCTAAACACAGAATAAAAAGTGAAGACGCGACGCCACTTTTGCATTTTCTGTTCAGACCGTCATCATATAAACGTAGCCTTAGTTGGAGGTATTTTTTTCTCATTTGTCAGACTTGGCTGGAACAGTATTCTGTCTGTATTACATGATCTTTTCCAGTTCCCACTTTGTAGCATATGTAACCCATAATATGCTAATCCTTTATATGAACATTAAATTATCTCCAATGGCCTAAGTCCTATCATACATTTCTCGTCCAAATGAGCATAAACTAGACTGATAGCGTGTTCTCTCCCATATGGCTGAGTGAGCTCCGGGCACGGCACTGGCCACTAGCGCAGTCTGGATGTAGCGTGTGAACAAATGAGTGTGGCATGTGACTGTGAGCTGCACTTGTATTATGAGCTTTACGGTAATGAGCCCTAATTGCACCACTGCCTTTTACCATCCGACATGATTATAGTGACGCTGCAGATATGCTAATGATGTTAATGATGCTAACGCGCTCATCGTTCTCCCTCCCCCTGAGGTTGTTATCGCGCCACAGCGGCCTAATCCAAGTTTAAAGAGCTCGTTGTATAACAAGTCAAAGCAGTCAGTTACAATCATTTGGTGATATTGGCTGGTGTCTGTGTGTTTTTTCTTTTTTAATAACCCATTGTGTTAAAGGTGCAGTATGGGTGGTCGACACCTGCTATAGTCTCCAGGGAGATATACATTTTTTTGAAAATAAAATCCAATTTTTAAAAGTGGAAACATTTTCTTAGGCTATGTTCAGACTGCAGCCTGAAGTGACCCAAATCCAATTTTTTGGCCCCTATGTGACCTGTATCTGATCTTTTAATGACACTTGGATATGTGCTCCTAAAACCGATACATATCTGATCTTTTGACATGCGACTTCAGTCTGAACGGCCAAAGCGCATTCATCCGACCTACACATTATCACCAAGCCACAAACGTCACTAGTCTGCGCTGCAGTAGGAGAAATTGTTAATGAAATTGTTAATGAACTCCGTGTCACTGAAGTGAAGCACATCGCCACTCACCACTCTTGGCTACGTCTCCACATCCACACGTTCCTTTCAACGGCCGTTGCTGCCGCTGTCCCACAAAACACCACGGCCAAAAACCTCGTCCTTCTCCTTCTCAATCTCCTCCTTAAAACAAGTAAGTTGTTCATGTTCTGGCTCTGGTACAAGAGGAACTTTAAAATCGCCAGGTGCTCAATGCTCGCGTCCATGTTTGGACAACTTCCGTAAACACAGAGCATGTTCACTGCGGTTGATGTTGTTGTGTCCTCCAGTGCGCATGCGGGACACTTTTGGGATGTTTAATGTTCACACTGGGGATCACATACAAGTCGCATTTAATTGGAAATGTAAACGACCTCGCAAAAACATTGGATTTCACAAAAAAATTCGAATTGAGCGTTAAGCCCTGCAGTCTGAACGTAGCCTTAGTGAGTGGGGTCACCTCTCCACAGATCTGACTTGTAACCTGATCTGATGGTGTGACCTGCTTGACACCATGGAGATAATGTGGAATGTGGAACATTTTACAGAAAACAATAATTTATCCATAAAAACAAGCAACTTTGAGACTAGCAGCTATTGTTTTATTGCCTTATTTAGCCTAAAATTATAATATAATCAAAAAATGAAGAAATATGTGTCATATAATCAAAAATACCAGCAGGCAGCAGTGGTCTAATCTGGTGCTTAAATCTGTAATTAAGTAGGCCTAGACTTTGTCTTGAATAATATGATTTTACTAAGGCATGTGAAGTGTGTTGCTCTAACTGTCACAGGAATCAAACCACTAACCACCTGTGCTCTCCTTTCCTCTCCTTCAGTGCAGCAGTTTAAAGGAAGCCACACACCACAGGATTTTTCATTCTTAAACAATTTTTTGAACAACTAACCAAAAATGCACACAACAGACATGAGGAGAATCTTTTACATTTCTGTTTTAAGCTCCACGTGCATGTAAATCTGCAATTTAAAATCTCTGTCTGCAGGATATGACTGTGAACCACAGGCTACACAGTTGTGATCACACCTTGTGTCAACTGTTTCCTGTCTACAGTAAAACAACTCACTTTCAAACTCTTTAAGTGTTCAAAAGATCAGACTACTGCACTTTTAGTTTACATTTGTGAAAGTACATAAAGTACATAGGATGAATAATATGTATGGAAATGCTAGAGTGTAACAACTTTGCAAGAGCTGAGTAATAATTATTGTCACTATTTCCTGAGTTTGTCTCTTACGTCTCTGTGTCTGTCACTTCGTCCACCCCTGACCTTGTTTTATTGTAGTAGAGGTAGTGGTAGTTTGTTTTCTTCATTCATGTACTTAATCATTTACTTAATAGACTTGCTACAAACATTTCACATAAAACTATGACAGAAGGGGTTTAGGCTGAAGTGAACTTACTTATGAATGCTTAACCCTATTGGCTGATGCAGTGGTGATGTTTAGTTGTACGATATGACAGAGCAGCTCAGACTCACACTGACACCACACACGAGGAGCGCAGCAGATTCATGATCGCTCATTGTTATGGGGAAAACTGGTTGTGTGGCTTATAGTTGTTGTGACCACCAGGGGGCATCGGTAAGAATGCACGATGAGAGACGATGAAGTTTATGACGTTTATTAAAAACGTTGTGTGGGTGTGTGTGTGTATGTGGTCCTGAAACGAACAGAAGGAAAAACTATAAATTATAATATACTCCATAAAATAGCTAAACAAACACGTCGGAAACAAGCGGTAGCACTGAGCATTTCATTGAAACATATAATTGGCCCTTGAACACACATTTTCTATCATCATCTACTGCTAAGAACTTCAAAACACTCTGTAAACAGCTTGATGTATATGTGCCTTTCTTTAAACCTCTACTCACTTCTTTAATACGCACACGAGACTTCACACCCACGAGCTCCACACGACGCACCGAACAACTAAAACACGTAGCACTGTCAACCAAACTGAAAACACAATAACATCTGATTGGTTTCAATATCTGTCAATCAAACATCTGCCAGAAATATATTATGTCCTTTGACACACTCATCATGACCTAAAGTTAAGTTACACCTGACATTGTACTGAAGCCAGTGTTGGGAAGGTTACTTTTAAAATGTATTCCCCTACAGATTACAGATTACATGCCCCAGAATGTAGTTTGTAACATAATCCATTAAATTACTTCAAGTGAGTAACGTAATCTGAATACTTTGGATTACTTGATTTGCTGTAAAGAAGCAAAGACGAGGAAATCTTCACATAAGATGTTTTGTCTGATAAAAGAAAGTAAAAAGTCCAGACTTTACTGAGCCGTATTAAAAATATTATTGATAGAAGACGAGGAGACACGGTCTATGCAGCATGGTTTAGTCCTGTTAAATCCTGTTTTAGACCTGGTTTAGACCTGGTTTTAGTGCTGGTTTAGACCTGGTTTAGACCTGGTTTTAGTCCTGGTTTAGTCCTGGTTTAGACTTGGTTTAGACCTAGTTTCGTCCTGGTTTAGGCCTGGTTTAGACCTGGTTTAAACCTGGTTTAGACCCGGTTTAGACCTGGTTTTAGTCCTGGTTTAGTCCTGGTTTAGTCCTGGTTTAGTCCTTTTAGTTTAGACCTGTTTAGACCTGGTTTAGGTTTAGACTAGGTTTAGACCTTGTTTTAGTCCTGGTTTAGGTTTAGACTTGGTTTAGACCTGGTTTAGACCTGGTTTAGACCTAGTTTTAGACCTGGTTTAGACCTGGTTTAGAAGGGTTTTAGACCTGGTTTAGACCTGGTTTTAACTGGTTAGACCTGGTTTAGACCTGGTTTAGACCTGGTTTAAACATGGTTTAGAGCTGGTTTAGTCCTGGTCTAGTGTCCGACAATGAGTGGAATTACCGTAAAAAAAAAAAAAAAAAAAATATATATATATATATATATATATATATATAATGTGAAAACAGGGAAATCCAATTACCTCTCACTGAAACAGTAACTGTAACCGAATACAGTTACTCATAATTTGTACTCTGATTACATAACTCCAGTACATGTAATCTGTTACTCCCCAATACTGACTGAAGCTAGCTGCGTCCTAAACTGGGCAAATAATCCTGTAGTGTGAGGTCATCTTTAAAGAGCTGTATATGCTAAATCTGCAGGGTTTGTGTGTTAAACATGTGTGAAAGAAACAAAACACAACTCCAGGTCTGTTAATGATGAAGAAACATTATTGGCCCTTTAAGTCGTGCTATTGATATTCCCCCTTTTTACTGTTATGCCCTGTTCTCTTCTCAAACTTATGTAACAGATCTTTCTCTAAAAGTCTGCACAGATAGATGAACCTCCAGTCCCACTGAAGGTTAAATGAACCCCCCGGAAATAGCACTGTACGCTCGGCATTGATCTGAACCCCAGCTCCTGCCGCTATATGGACACAACCACTAACACAAGATCTGACTCAGCAAAAGCAATACACCGAAAAAGAGCTCACAAAATGTCCCGGGACAATGCGGTACCCACATAAGCTGGAGCCTCTTCTTTTAAATGAAACCTCAGTGAGAGAACATCTAAGCGGACTTATGGAGATTTACTGTGAGAGGAACATAATGACCAGTCCCGACCATTGTTCCTGAGATGTGCAGTGTTCTGATCGATGAGGAGCCTCGAGTCTGTAAGAAAAACACAAAAGAGCGAGAATGTGTTTTATGAATTTGGAGCAGAACATGAGATAGAATGAAAATTGTCTCTTCTACAGACACAGACCGATAATAGCTGTATGTTTTATGGACAAAGGTAGGTAGTACTCGGTTATTTACTTGAGTAACCTTTAAAAATATTGTACTTTTCACTTTGCAGCATACATTTACTCCTACTTCAGTAAAAGTTTGGGTTACTCTTCCCACTGTGGGTACGTCTAGTAAGTGTTTATGGGTCAATAAAGGGACTGGACTTAAAAAGTTTCTGTTAAGTCTGCAGTGTCTATTTTTGCGTATTTTTAGTCTTTGGTCTCCCGCTTTTTTCCCTCTCCTTTACAAAACAAAAGTGCCAGAGAACTACTAACTTTAACGGCCACAAGAAATTGAGTAAATACCAGAGCCACAGCCTTAGATGGGAACAGTTAGAGGCCTATAAAACAGAAACCATTATCCATTTGTGCACAGAGTTAGGCATCAAACTAACACACTTACAGTACAATGGTGATAGGAATTTAATGAATGAAATTTTACTTATTCAGCACAATACATGCATCACAAATTTCGGACTTCCGATCATTGCACAATTCATACTGGGAAGGATTTTCCGAAAAAGTGAGCATCAAACCACCATGTTTGTTTTCCCAGTGGGATGCGTCTATTGACAAAGCCGATCTTTTCTAGTCTTTTGAACCATATCACTTTTGTTTCTGGTTCTGATATTGTCATATTTTAGTTTTGGGATTCGGACATCGTAATTATGTGGTTGTTGGATGTCTTAACAGCGGCTTCGGATGGGCTTCGGAAGTTTGCAAACTCCATAAATGCAAAAGAGAATCAGATGTGTGTGACTGCAAACCTCCGTTCAAATTGTTTCCCTTCCCAACAGAATTGAAAAAATAGTGAAAGGCGAAGGCGATGGGCAGGATTGATACACAGGAAGGACACAAAAAGGAAACCTTTGACTGCCTAAATCATCCCGAGTTTACAGTGAACATTTTGTATGTGGAGCGCCATCAGAGCGGGGTCCCATTTGTGAAGCGAGAGGTGCAGAAGACAAACAGGCTGAGCTCGCTCTTGTGGTTTTACAGCAACATCACGTCTTGGTCTCTTTGCAGTGGAAGGTGTTTCTTGACAAACAGCTGCTGCCTTTTGCTTTGGCGTTGACTTTTTAAATTCGTAACCAAGGTTGAGCGATGGATCGGGGTTTTGATGGCGCTCCACATACAATATGTTCACTGTAAACTCGGGATGATTTAGGCAGCCAAAGGTTTGTTTTTTCTTCCTTCTTGTGGATCAATACTGCCCATCGCCTTCGCCTTTCACTATTTCTCAATTCTGTCGGGAAGGGAAACAGTGTGAACGGAGGTTTGCAGTCACACAGATCTGATTCCCTTTTGGATTTATGGAGTTCGCAAAAAATTTCTTAAGCCGTTTTCCACTGTTAGGACATCCAACAACCACACAATTATGATGTCTGAATCCCAAAACTAAAATATGACAATATCAGAACCAGAAACAAAAGCGATATGGTTCAAAAGACAAGAAAAGTGGCTTTGTCAAAACTGGCTTTGTCAATAGACGCATCCCACTGGGAAAACAAACATGCCGGTTTAATGCTCACTTTTTCGGAAAATTTCGCAATGCATACTGGGAAATCCTTCCCTGAGCTACAGGTTGGAGACATCTGTCCTAGACCGTGTTGCCTTGAGTGCCCAAGTCAAGTGATTTCTCTGGCTGTTGGCAGTGTGCTCAGCTCACCTGTGAACACGAGGATACAGAGTAGAAGTGGAAATGACTGGAGTGCAGAGAGGACTTGGGTAATGGGGGAAGCTGGTGTGATACAGGCCAGGCGAAGGCAGCAGCGGCTTTTTGAAACTAAATGGAGATGACTTGATACCTCCTCAAAATCATACCCAGAGTTGCGTTTTGTTTCATTTGAGTAACCCTTTATTACTCTGTCTAAATTTGCAAAGCTCACAATGCTCAAGTTAATAGCTCCTTTTACTTCAGTAGAGTTCAGTAGCGATCGGCAATTCCAGGGCTGAGATTATCCAAATGATTCTAGCAAGGATGTAACAATAACCGAAATATCGTGATATCGTATAGTCAAAGTTCTCACAATAATATCGTGGACCATCACAATATATCGAATTACAAGTGTCTTTGCTTAAATTAAAAGTTATGGTGCAGCAATAGCTAAAAAAAAACAAACAAAAAAACTACATAGACCATGATCCTTTGCTCCATTTCAATGCAGATTACATGAAGAAATAACAGTTCTAAGCACTTTTAAGTCTTAGTTCTTTGGGTTAAATCTTGTCAAGGCATTTCAAAAGGAAAAAGTAACACATTAACAGTTTTAGCTGTTTAACCTCCACAAAATATCCCAATAAATATCATACCATGAGATGTATATAGTGAAAACATCGCACCGAGAGATTTGGGTATTGTTACATCCCTAATCATGAGTCTCCACACTATATCCTGAACTTTCCTATGATATCGCAATAAATATCGTTACACCCATAGACTCTAATGAAGGTGTACGGAGTTAAAAGAAACAATAACAACAAAACAACAACAGCAATGTAGCACTTCCTGTATTACCACATGACATCGTAAGGTAGAACACAGTGTTTGTCTGTTTGAGAAAAGAAATAACTTTGCAGGGTTTGTGTGTTGAACATGTGTCAATGAAATAAAACAAAATTCTAGGCCTGTTTTTCATGAGGAAACAACATTATAACATAGATCAGAAAACAGAATCGACCATTACACGCCCATTTCTCTTTTCTTACTTTGTTCTCCAATTGTATTTTCTTAAGTGGTGATACGAGTACGATTCAGTAGCACCTTGTAGTTTTCTGGAACAAATTTGGGAAAAAAAAAATCTGTGACTCAAGAGCGTGACTTGCAGCTATCCATCGGAGGTGCCAACAGCTGCACGTCTCTTTGTTGTTTTGACGTTTACTGTAATTTTCTAACATGGAAAACAGCAAACTTGTTTCTTTTATTAAGTCGTTTTAGATCAATATTGCGATTTAAAATGCCCAAATTATAACAGAATGATCCACTGGTGTCATAGATTATAACTATATAACCAGACCAAAGCACAGAAACTCGTCTTTAAATACTCAAATGATGTTCCAAGTAAATAAATAAATGATGGCAAGCGGATCTGTTTTTATTTATGGCAACACAAGTATTTACGACGCTCTAAAAAAACACTTCAATCTTCAAATCTTCAGTAGTTTTTTTTTTATATTTTGCGTTTTTGATACATCTATATTTTGATCCTTATAATCAGACCTCGCCGTGCTCCCGCATCCTGGAGTATCTCTTTAGTCCTCGTACAGTAGTTTCTTTTTTTGACTCCACCGCCGCACACACTGTACACAGCCACAACTTCAGCTACTTCAAATAGTTGTTGGTGATAAACAACTCTTAACTTTTCCTTAAAAAGCAGCAGCGTGCGTTTGAAGAGGAGAAATCGCTGTAGGGCATTTCAAGGTCCTGTCTGCTCCACTCCCGCCTCTGTGTGCACTAAAAGCCTTGAAGAGGGAGGAAAATATGAGTGCTTCTTCAAACAATGACACTTCAAATACACACTGTAATTTTCATACACAAACTCCTGCTCAGGAAATGGGACTATTTTTTTTAGTTTGAACCGGTGCAGCAGAACAATAGTGAAAACCTTGTACTTTCTGTCAAGAGGTGTTAAATAAATACATATGTGTTTGCATGGAAATGTGGGTATTAAGAGAAGAGCCGCTTTTAAACTTGACCACTCCACCGCACTACAGTTGGAGACTTCTTGTCATGAGGGACTCTTTTTCTTCTTTTTATTTGAAATGCACATGATTTTACGATTGGTTCACTTCTGAAGTCTTGTAAATATCATTTTAACTACTGAGTGAATGGAAATCTTTAAGGGTCACTGTGATATTAAAGAATGTCATTTTTTGCGTGATCAAAAATAGCATTTAAACGTGGTGTTTAAAGGGACAGTCTGGAATTTTGGACATAGGAGCTCATTTCCTACTTAACCAGAGTGTTAGAGACGTGTGGAGACACTTTCAAAAATATTTCATCCAGTCCTTGTATTTGCAGAGGTCACTGGTGCTAGGCTAGTGCATGTCAATGGCCATAGTTATCCTGTCGCTAAAAACAGTTTTACCCACTTCACAAAGCACCCAAAGCAAAACTATTATTACGCCAGACTGTCGATGTAAATGTCTGTGTTGATAGAATAATGTTTGAAATAAAACTGACCTTGCATTGCATGAATCGTTGCATGTTGAGGGACTATTTTCTCATATAGCAGACATTTACATCGACAGTCTGGTGTAATAATAGATTTGCTCTGGGTGTTTTGTGAAGTGGGTAAGACTGTTTTTAGTGGCAGGATAACTATGGCCATTGACATGCACTAGTCTAGCACCAGTGACCTCTACAAATACAAGGACTGGATGGAATATTTTAAAAAGTGACTCCACACGTCTCCAACACTTTGACTAACTAGGAAATGACGCCCTATGTCCAAAATTCCAGACTGTCCCTTTAAAGCTACCATCTGTGTGTTTATTTTGTATTTGTTCACTAGTAGACGACAGATGTGAAACCTGTTCCCCCACCCTCATCTCCTATCGCTCCTCACCTCCCGTCTCTCTTCACCTGGACTTTGTTCAGATCATAGAACTATAATAAGTCCTGGAAGGTGAATCCAAGATGGTGTTGTTTTGTTTTCAATGGCCTGTGCTCATTGGCACATGGTCCCCCCAAAAAATGTTCTCTTCCGCATTTACTTCCTCAATATGGATTAGCTCCTTTCAACTGTGTAACATCTGTAACATGCAAATCTTACAAAAGTAATCTTTAAGCACTTTGAGGATATAAACGTGTGAAAATTGTGATAATATAAAAGAAGCCCTACAAAATCCGACCTTTGAGAAAAACCTGACTTCTGCTTGTTTCAATCTTGTTGACATCTTGTTGCTTTGACTATAATTTTCCAGTAAGGCAAACTTATCTCTATCTAGTTTGGAAAGTGTGGCTTTAACTTTGTATTTCTGTGAAGTCATGCAGGTGAAGAAGCCAGGCTAGTGCCACCTATCGCCTCCACTCAATTTAATTTCTCTAAAGTGACTAGGTGAGGAATCAGAATACACTAGGCAGTTTACAAGAACCTCGGAAGTTGTAGACCGCGCACCAGCCAAAGAGCTGTGAAGCCATTACGTCAAACTCAAGGACCTGTCTGGGTCCCTGTGGTGCAGCACAACAGTAAACAAAGCAGTTGAGATGGATGTAGACGAAGCCATACATTCTGTGTCGGCAACGATTTCAGAGATCGAGGATTTAAAGCCAGAACAAAGAGAATGTTTGGTGAATTTTATCAAGGAGAAAGACGTTATTGCCCTTCTTCCTATGGGATTTGGCGCATTACATACGTCATGACCAAATAAAAATAGTGCCTGCCTACCGTCGAGTGAACGAATCCTAATGCTGCGAGGTCAGACGGTTTCCACAAAGTGAAACCGGCCAATGAATCAGACTACAGGTGAACTGCCGCCTCCAGAAAGTTACATATTTATCTCTTAAAAAACATTTCGATGGCCTTTAAAGCTGAATGTCCTGAGAATAAACTGAAGAATGTTACTTGACAATCCTATCACAAATAAATGTTAAAATCACTGCTCTTTTACCTCATCATTTTGAAAAGAAATAGTCTTCGTGAACATGACCAACACACTTAAAATCGCTAACATCTGTCAGAGCCATCACTACAAGCATGTTATTTAGTCCACTAATATCTGCTGGTATGTGTTACTGTTTGATCTGGGAGTTGCAAATTTGCATTTCA
Source organism: Boleophthalmus pectinirostris (assembly GCF_026225935.1). Lineage (NCBI taxonomy): Eukaryota > Metazoa > Chordata > Actinopteri > Gobiiformes > Gobiidae > Boleophthalmus > Boleophthalmus pectinirostris. The sequence goes on along the minus strand of NW_026571473.1, from coordinate 28,896,373 downwards.
TTGTTTTTCCCTGACAATATATTCTTCTGTTCTATAATTATCAGTGTGTTTTATGGTTGTACAATGATATACGGCTATACCACTTTGAGAAAACCCACTTGCGTCTGATCTCAGCTGTACAGTATTCTACAGTAGCCTCCTGCATTCTAATAAACCGCATAAATGAAGCATCTCTCTGTGTATGGCTGTCAGTGCAGCGCTCCCCGGGGCCTTTATTTCCACACATAAATGAGACACATGTGAGACTGGTATAAACACATGTACCACGAAGAACAGGACTCTGCTTCAAAACGCCACAGCTTTAACAACCAAACACAATCATGTCACTGTCAGCAGGACGTTACATCATAGACATGCAAGCACTCATGTCAGTGTACATGGCTGCAAGAGGGGGGGAAATTCAGTTTAGTTTTTGTTTTTTTCCCATCAAAACATGTTATAAGGAAATATCTGTCCCAAGAAAATATCTGAATCTGATTGTTCGTAGTCATAATTTGCATTATTTATGGGCCGATATTACTATGTTGTTTCCTCATCAAAAACATACCTGGAGTTTCATTTACACACGTTTAACTCACAAACCCTGCATATTTTGGTTGTGTTCTTTTCTCAAACAGAAGACACTCTGTTTCAACTTGTGAGATAATCCAGGAAATGCTCCACTGTGTTTTTAAACTCCATACACCTTCACTTGAGTCATTTGGGATATGTTAAGACTGCAAGTGACCCAAATCCAATTTTTTCACCCCCATGTGACCTGTATCTGATCTTTTAATGACCAATTTAATTCCAATTTTTTCAAATGTGACCCAGGCCACTTGAATATGTGCTCCTAACACCGATACACATCTGATCTTTTGACCTGCGACTTCAGTCTGAACGGCCAGGTCACATTCATCCCACCTACACGTCACAAATGTACACGAATGTTCTTCTCGTCATACAAAAATTGTGTATAAACTCCGTGTGAGTGAAGCAGTGAAGCACATCCCACCACTCTCGGCTGCGACTCTGCACCCACACGTTCCTTTCTACGGACGCTGCTGCCACTGCCCCACAAAACGCCCTGGCCGCATCCTTCTCCTTCTCAATCTCTTCTTTCAAACAAATAAGATGCACAAATAAGCTGCACATCTTCTGGCTTTGGTACGACAGCAACTTTAAAACAAACACTGTGCACGCTCGCTGCATGTGACGTCGTCGTGTCGTTCAATGCTCACACAGGACAGTCGCATTTACTTGGAAATATGAATGACTTCACACAAAAAAATCGCATTTCACAAAAAAATCCGAATTGAGCATTAAGCCCTGCTGTCTCAACATAGCCTTGGATCATTTCAGCCTTGGAACTGCCAATTTCTACTGAACAAAAAGGTAAAAGGCCGCTGATAACTTGAAAAATACTGCTACATGACATGATAAGTTGGACAGTAGACAGACTGATAAAAGAGAATTACTCAAACATATGTGAATGTAAGGAAACACAACTCTGGGTATGTTTTTTAATGAGGTAACAACAGCTTAAAGGTCAGTTTCGTGGAATATAGGACCTTTAAAATGCAGTGAGTTCTTGGATTTTATCACTAATAGAATTCATCGGGTTCAGCAAGAGTTTTCTTTTCTTTGTTTTGAAAATACCATACAATCAATAAGAAAGACTGTTCCTATATTTGTTCCGCAACACAAGCCTGCCCATTACGGTGCATTTGAACCATGAACATCAGATTCAATATTATCATGACCTTATAAATCTCATAACACAATACACAGTTCTATAGATAGCCCGCTCCATTGCATGTTATGTGAACCAGGCTCTGCACCACATCTGTAATCTCCCCATCAATACAAGGAAACGTGATATAATGTGACAATGGGCGCTACATTAATAGTGTACAATGACTAAATCCATACATAATGCATGCGGAGGATCTCAGTATTGATCCACTGCGTTCTGGGACACGTCGGAAGTGGTGGGCTGACAGGACGAGCCCCCGCGATGTGATCAAATATGCATGTCCACTGTCACATACACGCTGCTTTATTCTCCGCTATTGTCAAGATTCAAGACGCGCTGGGCAACGGCAGGAATATATTAGCTTCTCCCGTTTCCTTCACTGGCTGGAAATGATGATTCGTGCAGCTCAGTCTAAGTTGAGGCTGTGTTTGTGTGTTTGTATTGGATATTAGTGGTTGATTCCTTCCACCGCGAAATGGCTTTACACGAGAATGCAATCTTGTGGTTCTGATTCTCTTTTAAACATGCTTTTGATCACCTCGGGACACGTATTTTACATTTTCTAACTTAAAATAGTGTCTACATTATGGTCTTGAGGCACTGGAGCGCTCTCTACAGTCAGCAACAGGAATGAAAGTAAACAAATTAAGTCCTTCTCCCCTGTTAATGCTGTGCTAATTGAGACGCAACACAATTTGACCACAGAACAAGTTCATTGATGACCTCGCACAGGAAGATGGATTTTCACGATACAGGTGGGTGACCAATCACGTTGCAGTATTGGGTTTGTGCAGAAGAGAAAGACCAATCGGCCAAACGAACCAAAACAAACATGGTGATACCGACAGATGTATCGTATTTTTCGGACTATAAGTCGCACTTTTTTCACGGTTATATTAAAGTTTTCACACTGACAGCCTCAAGAGGGCGCTCTAGGCTTGTGTGTCAGTATCTGATACTCCTGTTACTCCTGTACTACTGTCACTTGGCTCTACTGTGCATGTGTCCCCCAGAAAGAGCCGCTATCCTGTTTGGTGTCATGTCAGTCGATCGCACCATTACTTCTGTACCACTGAAAATGTAACATTTAAGTGACTTCAGTGACACCGAAACCATCAGGCCTGAATAATTCTAACTGGAACATGATGCTGAGTCTGACGACAGCTACACATTTACCTCTGGAGGTCGTTGGGTTGCTCAGAAGTGACACTGAGGATGAAGAATTCAAGGGATTTAGTGATCTGGAGAGAGATAGAGAATTTGGTAAACTTGTAATGTTATATTGTTAATGCTGTAGTTATCTGAATAACTGTTCATATGTGACTTTAACAGCCTGTTGTTCTCTGTTCTGTTGTTATTACTAGGGGTGTAACGATATCCAAGTCTCACAATACGATATCGTCACGGTATGAACCTCACGGTACGATATTTATTGTGGTATCGTGGGAAAACTCACGATATGATTGGGAGGCTCACGATTAGAGATGTAACAATATCCAAATCTCTCAGTACGATAATTTCACGATATACATCTCACAGTACGATATTTATTGTGATATTTTATGGAGACTAAACAGCCAAAAGTGTTAATATTTGTTGGTTATTTTTACACCCCTAGTTATTACTATAACTTGCCTTTCAAGTTGAAATGTTGGTTCCTGCTCTCTGATTTTATAAAATAAATTTCCCCCCAGAAGTGTGACTTATAGTCCGGTGTGACTTAAATGTTTTTTCTTCTTCATTACACATTTTTTGGCTGGTGTGACTTTTACTCCAGAGCGACTTAGAGTCTGTAAAATACATTTGTGAAAATGTGCAGAAGGTAAGAGCTTTGTGCATTTGTGGACAAGGAAGACGTCTGTGCTTTTCTCTCAACTGGATCTAACAAAAGTCTGTTACTCTGCTCTGTTGTTTCAGTTGATGATGAAATGGTCCATTCCCTGAAAATATTACCTCCGGAGAGTCTTGGAGTATTTCCTCTGGAGGGTCTTCTGCCACATTTGGTGTAAAAAGCCAAAAGCATCTCAAAGGTCCATAGCTCCTTCCTACCCTCTTGCCAGTCTCTATGGATAGAGGAAAAACAAACACTTAATTTCACACAATCCATCATTGCCTTACTTTTGTCCTTTGAGCTGCACTTTGTAGTTGATTAGAATCCCATGATATGATGTTAAACTGATCTTAAAAAACAAAACCTCTGAAAATATGTACACTATGCAGCTTGGGAGGTGTGTCGCCTGCTTGTCTCTCTTTTTGGTTTAGAAATTTACTCACACGCACACACGCACACACACACAAAAGCCAAAACATATCTATATCCATGGAGACAAGCAGGTAGCAACAAAAAATATGATGGAAATCTTTAAAGAGCCTATATTACGGTATTTTCTGATCTATGTTGTTTCCTCATCAAAATCATACTGTACCTGAAGTTGTGTTTTGTTTCATTCACACATGTTGGACACACAAACCGTGCAAAGGCTGAGTTCTTTTTTCAGTCTAACATCTCTATGGATGAAAACAGGGCAGTGGCACCCCCTACCCGAAAAGTTGCACAGGTCACATTTAAGAGCTTCAGAACTTCAGTTGAATAGAGCTGAGGGCCAATAAACACCAGAAGATTCACGCCTGCTGGATTCACCTCCACAGCCTTACAATATGAATACCATGCATTAGTGAACAGTGGATATAAACAAACCTCGTCACTACTTTATGTACCGGCTATATATTCTTCACTGCCTGAGGAATACACTGTATGGTTACCGGTTCAATTCCAGCTCCAAACAGAGCACATTCTTGTTGGTTTTTGTTGGTGGTCAGACCAAGGGCAACTGTGGATATAGATAAACCATAAAACAAGAATGGACTTTGCATTCTTTAGCATCTAACGGAATAAAAATGGATCAGGAATTTTCATTTTTTAGATTTAGGGTTATTGCCGTACAGTGGAATCAAAAAGTTATACAGTGCACTTTTAAACTTGAAAACAGCAACAACAATCTACCTTAAAGGACACATAATGAAAATTTACTTTTTATTATCTTAACCTTGAAGGCTGTACCAAATGGTGAAGTTTCTTGAGTGCATCACGTGCATATTAAACACTGAATTTATATATTTGTTTGACTATTACACATTGAGTTGTTTAACCACTGAAATCTTATGTATGTTTGAAGGTACCACTATGTGAAACATGTTTGCTTTTGAGGTACTCCTTTGCAGATATAGGTTGTGTCCTTTTAAGGAATTTCATTGTAGAGCAGCAGCAGTGGAGATGGTTCAGCCTGGTGTGAAACTAAACAAACTGTTGATTTACATTGGGCTGCTGTCAACTCCCTAAACCTAAAGGAATGCAGAGATACTCCAGGGAAGATTCAAGGCGTTACCTGTTCAACATATTATTTGCATATTCATGTCTATAAAAGCTGGGTTAAGTTAGTTCAGAGGCAGTCAGGTTGCCTGATCGTAAAACCTCTGTAGCCATAGGCAGTTAGGGACAACAATCTGACCCAGAGCTCTGTATTAGAATTGTATTGTATAGGGAATAAATTGTTTTTGTTTTTAATCGATCGATTCCAGTTGTTATTTTTAAGAGAACACGCTGAATGTTTTTTTGAGGATACCTAACAACCTTTAGTAACATTGTTCCCTTGTCTAAAACGTACCTGGAGTTATACTTATTTAGCCCGGCTGCCTCCACCTAGTGCCTCCACTCAATTTCATTTCTCTCTAGTGACTAGGTCAGGAATCGGAATACACTAGACGGTTTGCAAGAACCCCGGAAGTTGTAGACCGCTCACCGGCCAATCAGCGAAGAGCTGTGAAATCATGACAGGGTCCCTTTTGTGGTACAGCACAACAGTAAACAAAGCGGTCAAGATGGATGTAGATGAAGACATACATTCTGTGTTGGCAACGATTCCTGAGGATTTAAAGCCAGAACAAAAAGACGCTATTGGTATTCTTCCTATAGGATTTGGGAAAAGCCTAATATACCAGTCAGCTCCGTTAGCGGCGCATTACATACGCATCATGACCAAATAGCAGCAAATGGTTAAATAAAAAAACCCGCCTACCATCAAGTGAATGAATCTAATGCTTTGAGGTCAGACAGTTTCCAAGTTCCACCAAGTGAAACTGGCTGATGAATCAGACTAGCACTTAGCTTGATTCATGCTGGTTTCATTAATCCTCTGTAAAAGTCCTTTGCCTCTGAGCTTCAGAAAACACACAATTAGAATTTTCCCATTATTGTTGCATCATAGGTAGAAATCCTGTGCCCTTTTAAAGTCCATAAACAGACTACTTTTCACCACCACATCATGCTTACATTAACATGTCTGTGCATGTTCATTATGCGCCAAGATTCAGTTTTTTTCCCCCATGGTAATTCCCTCTGCTGCCAGTAGAGGGTGAGCTGCACTAGATTTCAGTATGAAGAGCACTGAAGCTGAGAAATAAAATATGGTACTTTAATCAAACATAACTGTAGTTCTATAATATGAAATACCAAAAAAGTGCAATAATACAAATCATAATGTTTGTTCTTTAATAATTGTTACACTAAATACTGACAAAAATTAAAAAGCAAAAATTTGTTGTCAAAATAACACTGGTGCCAGTCAACCACAGATGTTAATTACAGATCAAAACATATTTAATTCCACAGAGCCACATGGCAATAATCTCCCAGCATGCAACTCTCAAGCTTTTTAATTACTTTAATGCTCTTGTTAATTCATTACACATTTGACCCTGGAATATCTCTGCTCCCACTACTTTGTACGCAACTGTTGCTTAGATCTGTACATCTCCCTTTATTTGCATGCAGCTTGGTTAGCGTGTGTGTCGCCAGAGCCACTTGTACAAATGAGCAGTGGGCCTATCGATCCCAGGTGTTAGCGGCGGGCTATCAGTCAGCTCATTAGCCTGCATATCCCAGCATGCAACTGGGCGACATAATCCCTCATCCACGCAAACACAGAAATCAATCCGACAAATGGAAGAGCGATAGATCGGCCTCAGACTCAGAGCACCCCGGCACTAGCTGAAGAATTGTACTCTGTGAAGCTAAAGGAAGTTGTGTATTAGTTTGTTCATTACCATAAAATCTAAAACTCTACTTTTACTATGTGAAGTTTGGGAAAAAATAATATGCAGTAGTGTGTGGTATAGTGCTGATTAGACATATGGACCCGGTCAAGCAGAAGTAAACAGCAAGGCCAAAAATTCAAGTTAATGCATGTGATATAAAAATGTATTCAACAGATAGCATATGTTCTCTAGTTTATGAAACTGTTTAACTTTTTTCTGTACCATTTTTGGTTCTAAAGTTACATACGTTTTAAACAGACCATGTATGAAACATGGAACAAAAATTATTTCATGTAAATAAATGGATGTATTTCATCATATCTTGTGTTATTCAATCTTTGAATTGTTGATGAAGGTACATGATTTTTCAAAAAAAAAAAAGTATTTAAAATGATAAAAATTTGCTTGGAAGGACTGACATTTTCTAGAAATAGTTTCCTTTCATTTTGAAGTAATATTAAAGTATTTGGAAGAAAAAAGCTGAGAAATTATGCAAAATCATGCACCTTTTACTTGCTTGCACAATTTTCCCTCCATTACTTTTCCCTCCGTTACCATGACCTTTCTTAATAAAAAATCTCATTACTCAAAAAGTAAGAGGTTTTTCAACCTAATCTTGTACCATATGGTAGAAAACTATATGAAGCAAATATTCAAACCAGTTTGTTCAGGATATGTAAGTGAGAACCACTAGCTATCACTGTTTGTATTTATTGCCCAAAAAGTGCTGCATATTTCATTCCCTCCGTTACTGACATGAGTTTTAAAATTTTTTGTCAACAACTTGAAAGAATATCACAGGTTTAACTTTACCCTGTTGGAGTGTTAACTCTTTCCTACATTCTAATACCTTACTTATTTCAATAGTCCCTGTAGTTTCTGAATAAGAGCTATTTGAATGTAAAAAATCTGCCCGTTTCCCTCTGTTACTGCTTGACTGGACCCATATATGACACACATAGAAAGGTTTAGATATGTGGATGCATGTAGTAATTTGCCTGGCCCTTTAATTTACTCCAAATTCAGCCACTCAGTCACTTGCCGATGTCCTGGTTAATGTAGCTTAATGTACACTGTATTGTAAAAAAAAAAAAAAGTCCTCCGCGTTGAGCCAAGCCAAGCCACTTTATTTATATAGCACAATTAAAAACAACAGAGCTGTACCAAAGTGCTAAAGACATAAAAGCAAAACATAATAAAATAGAGTAGAGATATAAAACAGCAACCAGACATTTGCAACAAAAAGGCATTAGTGAAACAGTAACACAAGATAAACTCCAGATCAGAGAGGTGAGTCTTTAAAAGGGTATTAAAGTGATCCATGCATGTGACTTTCTTTACATGGATCAGAAGTTCATTCTAAAGTTTTAGGGCTACGACTGTCAAGTCAAAAAGCACCAGCCCCTCTGCTTCAAGTCTTCACCTCCACTCCTGAGCCCATTCACCTCTCCTCTCCTCCCCTTTTTTTATTAGTTGATTAGGTTATGCTTCGTGTGGCCAGTAGATGGCAGCAGGAAACACAGGTGAGCTGGTGTGTCTCTGCGCTCATTTCATTAGGCCCAGGTGAACAGGCAAACCAAATCAAACCAGGAATGTGAAGGAAAACACAGAGACACGACCGGTGAGGAAATTTACCTGTGAAATTAGTTTTTAAGTTTAGTCAAAACAGTACAATGGTGGTAAAACCCATATAAAAATAATCTGTCTTAATTTAGATGTAAAATGAATATTCTGTTTAATTTAAATAAGTACAATGAGAAGCCTTAGTTAGATTCAAATGTGACTGGCTAATTTCTTTTATGAAATGCATCAATTTTAGTTAAAAAGTAGATTAATAAATAAATTCTATTTAAGTTCTTAAAATGTTAAATAAAGCTAAATTGAATAATTAAATAAGTTGATTGATAATTGGCATTTGATTGTTTAAATATGATCTGATTTATGGTAAATGGTGTAAAATGTACTAAGTTAAAGTAGCACAAAATTAAAAATATATATATATATTATTTAGCAATTACAAACAATGTATTAATTCATTAAAATTTGTCTTAAAATAATAAAATATTACATTTAACTCATTTAAAATTGTATAAAAAATTAATTGTAACATGATACATTGTTTAAAATTGTAGCTATTTAATCTGTAAGGTATATTAATACATATTATAATACATATCATATATAAATTATAGTATAATTGAAGTATATTAATTAAAATTCAAATAGATTAAATTACTAATGAAATGTAAAATGCAAATTTAATTTCATTATTACGCATATTTGTTTACTTTAAAGGTTTTCGACCCACTACTGCTACTGCTGCAGCCACTACTACAAATACTACTACTACTACTACTACTACTACTACTACTACTACTACTACTACTACTACTACTACTACTACTACTACTGAAGGAACTGAACAATTTCAACAAAAAGCTTCAAGCTGAGTTGAGCCCTGTGTCTGTTTTTCTGTTTTTTCAAGTTTGACCTGCATTTCTTAATTAAAGGCTTGACAATGACAGAAGGTCCACTGGCCTTTGGTTTTGGTTTGAAGGAATGGTCAGTGAGCGAGAGGTTGATCTGAGGCCACGAGAGGTCAGGAGCCAGGAGATCAAACCGATAACCTGGGCCTGGGATAACCTTATTGAGAGCTGTAAAACCAAATTTCAACATTTTAAAATCTATTCCAAACTTTTTAGATCTCTTTCTTTAGTACTGCCACTGTGTTTTGGACACGCTGTTATCTGCAGATGCTGATGTTGGGGGAGACCCACATAGAAGGAGCTGACCCATTCTTCACTGTCACCTGGGCGGCCTGTCTGGAGCAGTGCCATGGTGTGTAGTAGATAACAGGAGTCAGGACTAGCTGAAGGATTAGTCTAATGAGCATGTTTTACATTGATGTATGAAACTCATCCATACATGGGGCTTTCTAGCTTTGATTGTGCGTTTAGTAGTTGGAAGAACATCAGATGAGGGTGTTGGTGTACTTCATACTTTAAGCTAAGGTAGTCCTGACCAAGCCTTGAGAGGGATGCTGTGGGTCAAATGCAGAGGATATCTTTCCCTGTATTGACAATAAAGTGCACCTTAACTTTAAATTTAATCTCTGTATGGCAAGGGTCACCAAACTTTTTTTCTGGGAGCCACAATATCGACTGTGTTGGGGGCCGGGGTCGGGTCGGCCGTAAAACAAAATTGTATGACCCTGAAAACCTCCACACTTTCTTTACATATCGAACAAACTGCACGGTCCTTACACTGAAAAAAATAAAAATAAAAAATCGGTCGTCCACTCTTCTTTGAAAACTCTGCACTCTGTCAACTTTTCGTACTTTTAACACTTGACATTTTGCTGTCCTTAACTGCACTACAGAACTCTCACTGTTTGATCTCGAGCTTGTCAGGTGATGAAAATTTGGTGCCAAATGTAAATACGCTATATAATAATTTAAATATAAATACTTCATATAAATATCATTTTTTTATTGAAAAAAATCAACAAAATACAAGATGCAGATGTGTTATTTGCTGAAAAGACCCCTGCTGTACAGAAATAGTTCATCTTCATTTGACCTCAACTGTTGAACCTTAAACCTGTATTACCTTTTTACGCACGTATAAATGCCACTTAGAATCACGATCGGACTGAAACTGTGACGCACACTCTGAAAAATGATATGACATTTTTGCCATTTGCAAGTTCTCACCTCATAACTTTGAACCCCTTTGGTGTTTTCCACTTTGTTCTTTTCGAGAACAGTACGATCTCTCTCCAGTGTCAGCTGAGAAACGCGTGACTCGAGAATGACTTTAATTTGAAGTTTCTTTGTGAAACTCGTACAATGGAAAAGATGAATGAGGAGAAAGAATAATGCCATAGGACGCTTATTAATATGTTTGTGGATCTCAGATGTCGTGCAGCCATTAAAAAATGTCCACAAGCACATTTGACAAGTTTCACAACGTTTTGCCGTCACGGAAAAGCTGACAACAACTAGCATGCTAACTGCACACTTCCTGATTCTTTGACAGTAGTTCATTTTAAACAGTTTGCAGTGGTTATCTCATGAATTGAGAGCATCTTAATTATTCAACATGAGGAGCTTAGAAGTGCTTTTCATAATTTTCAGAAACCATAGCAGAGACCAGTGTTGGGGAGTAACAGATTAATGTACTGGAGTTACGTAATCAGAGTACAAATTATGAGTAACTGTATTCGGATACAGTTACTGTTTAAATGAGCGGTAATTGGATTACAGTTACTTGGTTAAAATAAATGGATTACACAGAGGTATTTTCCTGTTTTCACATTTTGGGCTATATCCCTTTTTTTTTTTTTTTTCCAGTAATTCCACTCCAGACCAGACACTAACCCAGGTCTAAAACCAGGTCAAAACCAAGTCTAACCCAGGTCTAAAACCAGGTCTAAAAAAGGTCTAAAACCAGGTCTAAACCAGGTCAAAACCAAGTCTAACCCAGGTCTAAAACCAGGTCTAAACTAGGACTAAACCAGGTCTAAAACCAGGTCTAAAACCAGGTCTAAACCAGGTCTAAACTAGGACTAAACCAGGTCTAAAACCAGGTCTAAACTAGGTCTAAACTAGGACTAAACCAGGTCTAAAACCAGGTCTAAACCAGGTCTAAAACCAGGTCTAAAACCAGGTCTAAACCAGGTCTTAAACCAGGTCTAAAACCAGGTCTAAACTAGGTCTAAACTAGGACTAAACCAGGTCTAAACCAGGTCTAAAACCAGGTCTAAAACCAGGTCTAAACCAGATCTAAACCAGGACTAAACCAAGACTAAACCAGGACTAAAACCAGGTCTAGGTCTCAAACAGGATTTAACAGGACTAAACGATGCTGCGCGGACGTGTCTCCTCGTCTTCTATCAATAATATTTTTAATACGGTTAAGTAAAGACTGGGCTTTTTATTTTCTTTTAGCAGATAAAAGATTTTATGTGAAGATTTCTTCGTCTTTGCTTCTCTACAGCAAACCAAGTAATCCAAAGTATTCAGATTACGTTACTCACCTTAAGTAAATTAATGGATTCCGTTACAAACTACATTCTGAGGTATGTAATCTGTAATCTGTAGGGGAATACATTTTAAAAGTAACCTTCCCAACACTGGCAGAGACAACAACTAGCAAGCTAACTGTGCACTTCCTTATTTCAGATTTCAGTTTCTATTTACAGTTAGATGTAGAAAGCGCACAGAGGGCTTATATTTTGACCTCGAGAGCTGCTTATACAATAAATCTGTACTGAAGCAAGACAAGTTTTGCTCCGTTAAATAATGATCTACTCGAGTTGATTATCTAATCAAAAACCCGGATGAGTTTCTTACTTACAAGGTTGCCAGATCCTTGAACAAAATTGCTCAGTATTCACCTAAACCCCAGGCCTACAGCTAATGCATTAAGCCGTTTAAAAATTCTGTAGATTCTTCAAACAAAACATGGTCTATCTATATACGGAGAATAAGAAGAACTTGTGTCAATATGTAGATTAAAGCCTTTACCCATTCTTTTTTCCAAGTCTTTGAGCAAAATTTTCCTACTCCAGCACATATATAGGCTCTTGTATAAGCAGTTCTCAGGGTCAGTTCTTGCACCGACTCATGAAGTGTTTTATTGTCGGATAATTAGGAAGTGTACAGTTGGCATGTTTGTCGTTGTCAGCTTTGCCGTGACAGCAAAACTCTAGCTTTAGTCTGTCAGAGTTGTGAAAAGTACTTAGAAACTTATCACGGTGAATAATTAGGACGCTCTGACGCTACTTTTATATGATAACGATCTGAACAGAAGACACAAAAGTGGCGTCGTGTCTTCATTTTTTATTCCATGTTTAGACAAGCGTTTTTGGGAGGAAATCTGCGTGCATACGGTGACGCAAAAGTGTGTTGGAATTCGATTGGGTATGCACGCCAGGCGGCTACGTGGTGACTCTAGGTGGTGATGTATGTGACGTAAACGCGTACGCGATGTGAGCAGATCTGACCAGAGTTTTGCGTCTTGGGCAGTGTAGACGAAAACGCTACGGCGGAGCGTATTCAACTTTCCCACTCTGGAGGGTGGTTTCAGATTTTTGTGTTTTTAAGCCCCAAAAACGCCATCACCGCCTAAACGAAAGGTACTTCTGATAAAATATTTTATCGTTTTTCCAAGCAAACATTTTTAATTTTGATGGTAAAAATCAGGTACAGCTCCCAGACAAAGTAGTATTTGTAGTACAGTTTCAACTAATAAGTAGGGATGTAACAATATCCAAATCTCTCAGTACGATATTATCACAATATGCATCTCACGGTACGATATTTACTGCAATATTTTGAGGAGGCTACCACAATTGCAGATTGGACACTTTTTCACTTTTAAAATACCTTGACAAGATTTTGGTGTGAATTTTTTCCGTCATAATCCCAAGAATTCAAGTGAAAAACATATGTCTTCATGTTGTCTGCACTGAAATGAATCATGGGATATGTAGTTTCCAATGTTCATAAGATGTTACTACAAAAAAACATGCATTTAAGCAAAGGAACTTGTAATTCGATATATTGTGACAGTGCATGATATTATTGTGAGATGACTGAATATCAAGAGCACAACTTCTACCTTTAAAGGTCCTATAAAATTGACTCTTGTGAGCTTTAAACCATGTTAGAATGTTTTTACCTCATATAAAACATAGGAGTTGAGTTTTAATTCATTCACACACGTTTGAGTAACTTTATTATGTCTGTCTTTATCTCCAGAGCTCAAAATGCTCTGTTCCACCTTGTAGTTTTCAAGTTAACAGCTACCTCTTACGTTTTGTTCAGTAGAGATTGGCAATTGCAGAGCTGAAATTATCCAAATGATTCTAGTGAAGGCGTATGAAGTTTAAAAACACAGTGGAGCACTTCCTTTATTACCACAGTGAAAGAAGAACTCATTCTAAATATGCAGGATTTGTGCTTTAACCATGTGAGAATGAAACAAAACACAACTCCAGGTGTGTTTGTGATGAGAAAACACCAGAAAATAACATAACACGGGCAGCTTTAAATACAAAACTATAACCTAAGATGATTATAACATTTTGTCTCGGCTTGTATGATCATTTTCAAGTCTGTTTTTCTTCCCGCACATGTGACAGTGACTCCACGTTTCCCTCTTTGTACGCTCCCCGCTGTGTGTGCTAACAGGGACCTCCCGGCAGGCTCCACGCATTTTCAAACTTCTAACATGTTTAAAATTAAAATCTGAAGCTCTGGTCTGGACAGGAATACCCATGTTTCTGATAAATAAGTCACATGTACGCGCTTGGAGATTTAGAAAAAAAATTATGAAAAAAGTGAACGCTGGGCTGACACATTAAAGACGCCAACAGGCTTTGAAATGACAGTAATCTACAGGCTCATTTTCACAGAATTATGCATGCTGTTACTGCTGTTACTTCACAGGTTTTGCAAGATAAACAAGGGGATGTGGAGAAGTGTGCCACAGCCTGAGCTTACGTAAAAGATGTGTTTAATTGTATGAAAAAAAGAACTGTTTGTATAAATTAATTGTAAAATGCATAGAAAGAAGTAAAGAGTTTAGCCAAGGCAGTATCTGAGTTAGGGTAACTTTTTTTATTGGGTCTGTCAGCTTTCTGTTTCCATGGAGATGTTATTGCGTAGAATGTTTCACAGTATGGCATTCAGACAAGTATGTGGCAAGACTGCACTGTCTTTAAAGGTTGTATAGAGGATTTTCCAAGGAACGAGAAATCCAGCGACTGTTTGTCCTTTTTCAAATGTTGCGCATGCGTGAAACCACCCCCCTCCCCTACAGCTCCTACGTAGAAACGCCTTCCTCCCGCCTCCTCTTTACGCCAGAAACAGGTTTGTTTACAGCCGGTGCGCTGCACATGACTTGTAAACAACTAACTACAGTGTTGGTTAGGCAAGGCGGAGAAGTGAGGAGCGGGGAGAGGAGAGAGGAGAGGGGAGCGGTGCGCGGAGATTCCATGCCCGGAGAAGTGAGGAGCGGGGGAGCGGGTGTGCGGACATTTCGTTCACGGACGAGAAGTGAGGAGCAGGGAGAAGAGCGGAGCAGGGAGCAGGGAGAGGGGAAAGGGGAGCGGTGCGCGGAGATTCCATGCCCAGAGAAGTGAGGAGCAGGGGGAAGAGCGGATCGGGCAGCAGGGACAGGAGCAGGAAAGGGGTGCAGAGAAGGTTGCGCGGAGATTCAGTGCGAATGAACTAGCTACAACACGCAGCAGCAAGCGGACTCTTTCTTTGCCTTGAAAATTACGTTTTCAGACATAGGATATCGCTTTCGTGTCCTGAAAAACGTTTGACTAGCTCTTGGAAATAAAGTACGTGTTCATAATAAGCAGAAGTGACCTGTCCAGGAGTAATTTGGCGACCAATGCGTCAGTCTTTAGACCCTTCGTCTGCTTCAGTTGCGCCATCGCTGGAATGAATCTTCAAGAATCACCTTAGTTTGGCTTCGCTGCTTTTCCCCTTGTCTTCTTCTTTCAGCGACCTCAAAAACGAACTTTCTTTTGCGGCTAACTGCTCCTGGATTCTTGTCGCCATTGCAACAAACTTTGTGTGAACTGCGAGGAAGATATAGGTCAAAAAAAGCCGCTAAGAACTGTTGCGTTGGTGGAGTAAACAGCGTCTGTGCGGCTTGCGTCTGTGGACTGCGTGACAGGCGTACGTAAACCACGTACCGGCGGCGCAGGCAAGTCAGTTACGCTAGAAACATAGGGAGTTTGATTGACAGCCTGTCAGCTCAACAGATAACGAGGCAGTGTCGTTATCTATTGGCAAATGTTTAGCCCCACCACGTCCAGAGTTGATGAATTTTTATTCTCTTTTTTTTGGTCATCATAATTACAAGGCTACTGCACCTCTATAATGCTATCATTGACAACTTGAAACAAAAAAAAATCCTCCATACAACCTTTAACTGACAAGACAGCACAACACATACCATCTCAGCACCACTGTAGCACCAATCAGAGCACAGTCTCGCTGATCTATAATACACAGGAGTATATTATGCACATCTGTAAACACAGGGGAAATGGGCAGGGCTTGCATTCTGTGCCGTCTTGTCTTCTGCACTTATCCTTATCCTGGGACACCTGGGAAAAACTCATAGTAACCTCCAAACAACTTCATCAGTCAATTCTTTCAAGACGTCCCAAAAACATGCTGGACCAAATAGGCTGCTACATATCTGCAAGGGGAGAAAGGCCAAGAATAATCATCCTTCTCCTTTATGCCACAGCATCTCAGTGGAAATTACCCAAATGTTTCCTCAACCAAGAGAAAGCCCTCTGGAAACAGTTCTTCTTCTTTGGGACGGGGACAGCTAAAACACGGAAAAAATGAGCAATTAGCAAAACTATCTTTTGTGTTTAAAGTTACGCTAAAGCTGAGCACGTCTTACCTGTATGAGGCCCAAACACGGCAGTGAGTGGCCCAATCTGAATTGGCCTGGGATTGTCCACCTCCTGAGGCGTGGTGTTTTCAACCGCTCTGATCTTCTTCTTTTTTCTTCTTTTTCTTCTTAGGCCTAGAAGGGAAAGTTGTAAATCACTTGTTCAAAATGAAAATATACTGTTACCCAAAGAAGAAATGAACTAGTGCTCTCTGATACTTAATTTTGGTATCTTTTCTGTCAACAACACTAAAGTCTCATTGCTGCGCTGCTACTTATCCTCCCCAAAGTTAACAAATAAACAATTACAAAATGTCTACCCACAAGCCCATCCTTCCTCAAACAGAAACCTTAGAATGACTTAAAGCCAGTATAAACACATTTCAGGTTATAACTTCTTCTTGAGGCAGGACTAATCTAGTTCCCTTTCACTCTGGGCAGTAAACATTCTTGTGTCTCAGACCAGTACCTTCAGATTGAAAATTGCTTTTGGCAGTCAAAGCATCTGGAGTTCTAAAACACTGCCCAGATGACGACCTCTGAAACCTTTTTTATCAATCAAATAAAAAGCTCACCTGTCACTCTGCAAAGCATTTTCAGGTATTTTCATTTAGACATGGGAGAAATCATTGGCTCTTGTTTAAACTGTACAAAGTAATTGGATACATTCTACTTACTGAATAAAAGGATGCTCCAGGATCTGAGCTGGGGTGATCCGCTGGCCCCGATCCATGGTGAACATTCTCTTCAACAAGTCGATGAAGTCCAACAGCTCGATTTGGCTGTAATGGCCAGTCCGATCAACATAAGCCTGGGAAAGAAAAGTAGTGTTAGGATTTGTGTTTTTGTTCTCTCCCCCTCCCTTTTCTGTTTCAGAGCTTGAGTGTGGCAGGGGGCGTGGCTGGCTTTTTCCGGAGCAGACGAGACACACCTGCAATCAATCCCTTCATCTACCTCAGTATTTAGCCCTGGTCTTCTCATCACCACTTTGCCAGATAATTCCGTCCTGTTCGGTAGCGTCACCAGGCTCTTGGATTTATTCCCGTCTTGCTTATTGTTTGCCCTGGATTTACCTACTCCTGTTTTCTCCCAGGTGTCTCCTGGTCGTCTGCCGTTGCCTCCGGAGAAGTTGGCCAGCTCCCTGCCTCCTCAGCCTGCCTTCGTTTGTAGAATAAACTGCTTAAACTTGACTGTGTTCTGATTCTGCTTTTGGGTCCCTCGTCCCCCACCTTAACAAGTAGGATTTTATATCACTCATGGAAACACAGAAGGGTAATGTTGTCTTCATTTGTACATAGTAGATTTAACCTATTGAAAACATACCTCAATCATTCTATTCAGAGACCTGTAACGGTCAGGGCTGGATAGTCCCGGCGAGGCAGGTCAGAAGAGGCTTCATACTTCTTCCTGGTCTAAATAAATAGAGACATCAGATATATTAGCATGCTTAAAAGAGCAGAATTCAGAATTCAAGAATTAACAATGTTTTTTACCATTATCTTCCAACTGTCACCGACCGCCTTGAAAAACTGGCTCGTTTTCAGGGCTGCACTCAGCATATGGTCGGGAGGCTGACCAAAGAACGCGATCATGGTCTTCAACTAAAGAAACAAAAACAAAAAAATGGAATTAGGCAACATTAATCAGGATTTTTGTAGTGTGTAAAAGTAAAAATAGAAATAAATAATTGGCTTACGGTTTCATATTCTGTCCGACTGGGAAACATGTTGGACGTTACCAGCATCTGGATCATCATGCATCCCAAAGACCAGACATCTATGGCCTCGTTAAAAGGAAGTCCCAGGATAATTTCTGGAGCTCTGTATTCAAATATAAAGTTATGAATACATGTACATATATTCTCAATCAAGCACAGTCACAATACGGCTCACCTATAATGGACTTGTTGGATAGTCATTCCGGGTACTGCCTTCTTTCGCCGTATAAGCGCTCGAAAATCAACCAGTCTGATTTGTGGAGGCTGATTCTTGTTACTGCAAATCCAGATGTTCTCAGTCATGACGCCGCCATGGATGAGCCCACTTGACTTCATTTTATTCAAAGCCATGGCTGTCTGAAATAGTCAAACGTATTAATTATAGTATGTTTTAATTAGAGATTTTCAGGTATTTCAAATGCACATGACAGGTACACTACTCATTTAACTAAAGCATGGTTAACATAATTAGATTTAAGATCTTGCCTATTTAACTAAAATTCTTGCCTATTTTTTACTAGTTTATCATTTCACTTCGTGGTTGGACATAGACAGCAGATGGGCTTATGACATAAGTAGAGGTAATTTCATAACATTAACCTAGCAACTGATAATCTGTCATATGCACTTAACTTCTACACTAAAATTAAGTTCTTACTTGTTGGACAATGGCCTGGATGTCACGAAGCGGCAAAGGAGCGTGTAGCATGTAGCATGTAGTCGCCCAGGCTCATGTTCAGCTTCTCCAAAACCAGGACCTTCCCACGACTGGTTTCCACAACATCCTTCAGTTTGACAATGTTGTGAGTGGAATCCCAGCGTGCAGTCTTCATCAGAATAAGAGCCTAACAGGGACAGACAGAGGGTTAGTGGGACAACAGCATTTGACATTTTAGTTGCTAGCTCAACATAATTCTTAGTTTGACACTTACCTCCCTCACAGTCCTGTTGTTGGAGTATGGCAGTTTGAGAGACACAATCTTCCTCGTGTTCAACTGCCTACATTTGACCGCCTGCCCGAACTGGCCATCTCCGAGCACCTTCAGAGGTTTGTAGTCTTCAGGGAGGACTTCCTTTATCTCCTTGGTCGTCAAAGGCTTGTCGAAACACACGCTAAGGACAAAAATGAAAACAAGCATTTACACACTGTTCTGATTTTTTGGTGGAATATTGTATGCAACAGGATTTTCTTACCTAACATGTTCCTTGTCCTCAGCAGGCAGCGCTTCAGCGGGAGTCGGCTTCACTCCAACATCTGGACATGGTTTCAGTGACGAGCCTCTACCACTGTCCTTCCTGGTGGCACAAGAAGTTTAAGATTACAATAGAAGTCAAACAAAAATACCTCAATTCCATCAAAGGAGCTAAATGTAAGTTTTTCATTTTAAATTTCAAAACTTGACGCATTGGTGTTTGGGCAATTATCCAGTCAGAAAACAGAATGAGCCTCATGCGAGTCTAATTGGGTTGCCAGTTTCAGTGGTGAAATCCAGTTGGTTTAAACATTGCGTTCAACTCGGATTGGCCCAAGGATTCCAGTGACACCTGATTTTTGAAAATCAGACAAACGGGTCAATAGTTATAAGCGTGAATGCATGTCCAACTTTGACCTGTTGGTGGCGCTAGATCTCTTGACCTATTGACCCCAAATTGGCTGTGAGGGACCATAAGCCTGTCCTGAAGCAGTGTGCAGATTTCACAACTTTTTACCAAGGCATTTTATGGGCTGCCATAGACACCAAAGACAGAAATATAATAATAATAATAAAAAGATTGCATACTAAAACAATGGAGTCCTGCAGGTCTCCAATAATTACTGAAGTAACGAAGAAACACACATGGAAAAGTCCAAACTATTAACTGGTAACGTGACAGGAGTTAGCAACATTGAGAGTTAGTGTCTTTCAGCAAACAAATTTTGTCTCACTGTAAACATAGAAGCATGTTGTTGTTTGGGGTTAATCAAAGGCCTGTTGTAGAACGTGCGTTTCCTCTGTTCCGGTGTTGTTCTCAGGAGACGAGTGATGACAGAAAAACTGGGCTTTGTTTGAGCCTCAGCAGGTGTTTCTGTTACAGGAACATCTTAAAACTGTGTACGGGACGTGTCAAGAAGGTATGATTTCCAATTCGTGACTTCAAAAACAAGCTTCAATTCAGAAACGTTGCCGTTGTTGTGCATCTGTAGCAATTCTGTGCACACAAACTCCTGACTAGGGATGGGCATGATTAATCGATTAATTGATAATTGATCAGTAAGAATTTCATCGATTACGTTAATTTTAATCGACAATCCGAATGTAGGTTGCTGGGCGTAGCGTGACCAAACAGGGGTCCGTACATGTGGCTCTCTGCACTCAGAAGGATTGAGCAAACACAAACATTTGGTCAGACTGCAGCGTACCGAAGCACAAATACGTATTTAATGATGACTTGTACAAGAAATTCCACACTTTCCGTTGCATTCGGGACAAGTGTGAGTCCATGTGCACAGTGTACAAAGCAGGAACATATGTCTCAGTGTCCAGTGGGAAAAAGCTTTACCAGGTGAGAGTCGCGCAATGTCGATGACGAGTCCCCACCTCCCTCCCCCCGTACGGTGTCCTGGTTTTGACAAACGCAAATCTGGTCACACTAACCTGTATTCCACTGAGTCATGTCTTTTAATCCAACAGAAACTGACCGCATCAGTGACACAAGAGCTGCAGTTTTATCTTCGCTTAGTTTATGCAAATTAGCGATGCGGTTTTAAGTTTTGTTTCTGTGAGAGTTGCGCCAAACTGCATTAAACACATTATAATGTCAAACGGGCTGATGTGGCTCTAGAGTCGTTACGGTTTATATGTCGTAAAGTTGAATTTATTTATGCAGATTAGTAGTGCAGATAAAAACATTAATGATTAATCGATAATCGATCGTTAATTCTTCCGACGATCGATTAAGAAAATTTCATCGAATGCCCATCCCTACTCCTGACCAAGGCTACTTTATTCCCATCAACAACTTTTGGCTCTTCAAACCTTATTAACCTCGGTATTACTTTAAAGAACATATGCATATTATAGGAATTGTGATTGACTTTTGACCTGGAAAAGTTTGAGTATGATTTCAGGACTTAAAAACTGTGCAGGGTTTCTACCTTTGATGCAACAATCCCAGAGAAATTCAAAAGGCTCTGTATTATTCAGAACTGACTCTTGTGACGTTTAATCCACGCCAGAGTCCATTTTTGGAGGCCCACACCCGCGCAGTACAGCACCACACCCGCCCAGACCTGATAACTTTCCACCCGTTACCTGCCCGTGCCCGTGATGAATCAGGGTTAGACCATTAGTTTGACAGCTCAATAGTCCAGGACTGAACCAGGACTGAACCAGGACTGCACCAGGACTAAACCAGGACTACCAGCAGGACTAAACTAAAACCAACCGGACTAAAACCAGGACTGAACCAGGACTAAACCAGGACTAAACCAGGACCAGGACTAAACCAGGACTAAACCAGGACTGGAAACCAGGACTAAACCAGGACTAAAGGACTAACCAGGACTGAACCAGGACTAAACCAGGACTGGACCAGGACTAAAGCAGTGTCATTAGCAGAAATATATACACGCCAAAACTGAAGAGCCAATCGCCAGGACTACACGAAGACTGAACCAGAACTAAACCAGGACTACACAAGGACTGAACGAGGACTACACCAGGATTGAACCAGGACTAAACCAGGACTACACCAGGACCAGGACTGAACCAGGACTACACCAGGACTGAACCAGGACTGAACCAGGACTGAACCAGGACTGAACCAGGACTGAACCAGGACTACACCAGGATTGAACCAGGACTGAACCAGGACTGAACCAGGACTAAAGGACTGAACCAGGACTACACCAGGATTGAACCAGGACTACACCAGGACTAAACTAGGACTACACCAGGACTGGACCAGGTCTAAATTCAGGACTGAACCAGGATTAAACCAGGACTAAACCAGGACTAAACCAGGACTGAACCAGGACTACACCAGGACTACATCAGGACTGGACCAGGTCTAAATTCAGGACTGAAACAGGATTGAACCAGGATTAAAAAAGGACTAAACCAGGACTAAACCAGGACTAAACTAGGTCTAAACCAGGACTAAACCAGGTCTAAATCAGGACTCTTATCCACGTTACTTCATCAAAAACATGACTTTTGTTGTGTTTTGTCTTCACATGTAACATAACCCTTTATTATTGGCCTTTTACATCTTCAAAGCTGAAAGTTTTCAACCTTTTACCTTTGGTTGAGTAGAAATTGGCAATACCAGAACTGAAAATATCCAAATGATTCTAGTGAAGGTGTGGGGAGTTTCAGAAAACAGGGTAATATGGACCTTTTAACATGAAGGAACAAGTCCTTGCTTCATCTTCGGGGCTCTCCTTGCAGCATTCTGGGTTTGGGCTGGGGTCCCGTGTTGTGACAAAAGCAGCGTGTCTCTCTTTGTGCGGCCTGATGGAGCGCGCTGTAAACAAGAGAACATAATGAAATCTGTTATCAGTGCAGCTCAGCGCCTCGGGGGACTCCTGTTGTCTCCTGCACCAATTAATTCTGCAAATGACTTATGAGTGCGTTAGGCGGGGCGGCGAGGGCTATTACAGGGGAGCTGATTGCATTATGGTGCTGGTATAATTGAGACGCCAAACTGCTGAGGAGAGAGGCTGAGGCAGGAGCCAGGGCTGCACCAACATCCATCCAGGAGTTTACCGCATAGAGGAGCTTTCACAGCGCCCGATCAAATGGTTTTGGTCGCTTATCAAGATTAGTTTTTTGAGATTTTAATGTGGTAGTTTGCAGTAGTCGGTTGTACACGGGGCTAGTATCAAGTATCCAAACTATACACTTATTTGAGCAAGTATCG
Source organism: Boleophthalmus pectinirostris (assembly GCF_026225935.1). Lineage (NCBI taxonomy): Eukaryota > Metazoa > Chordata > Actinopteri > Gobiiformes > Gobiidae > Boleophthalmus > Boleophthalmus pectinirostris. The sequence continues at coordinate 28,873,496 of NW_026571473.1, read as the reverse complement.
ATGCTAAAAAAGTCACATTCACGGGACAGAAATTAAACGTAGAATGATCTTGAGAGGTATCAGAACAAGTATAATGTTTCCTTAACTTCTTAGGTTCTTTTTAAAGACAGTACAGTAAAGTGTATTTACCTTGTTGACATTTTTGGGCTGCTAGCTGCAAGCCATCTTCAGAACTGTCACTGGTGTTCGTGGTGACGTGTCGTATATCAGCTGTTGTTGCTTCCCAACCTAAGAAGTTCAAGTACATAAGAAGACAAAATGAACATCTTTGGCTTTATCATGTTTCATGTTGAAAATCACATTCTATTGTCTAAATAAAGAATGTTTATAATAAGTGTTTTTTTTTTCATTATCATCGTGGTGTCAAAATCAGTCGAAATTGAGTTTGAATTAAGATACTCATTTGAGCAGGTATCAATACTTAACAAGTCACATTCACAGAACAAAAATGAACCTTTCCTAAACAGCTGTTACATCCTGACAGTTACTCTTACTTTTTCTTTAGTAATATTATTTTGAAGTAATGCTACTCTTACTTGAGTAGAATTTTTGGCTACTCTACTTACCTGTGCAAACCCTTCACCAGAAAAGTTACACATCACCTTTAAAGGTTCTATATTAGGCAAAATATACTCTTGTGAGCTCTAATCTATGTTAAAATATTGTTACTTCATCAGAAACGTACCTGAAGTTGTGTTTTGTTTCATTCACACATGTTTGAGTAACCCTGTATTAGATCCAAATGCTACAAGCTTGGGTCTAGTATCAAGTATTGAAAGTAGAAACTCATCTGATCAAGTATTAATGCTAAAAAGTCACAATTACAGGACAGAAATGAACGTTTTCTTTAGATTGATCTTGAGCTGTATCAGAACAAATATAAGAGCTCATAGACTCGTGTACGCCCATGGACCACAGTATCAAGTCTATTCCTTAGTATCGAAATCAAGTTTGAAGCTAGATACTCATTGGAGCAAGTATCCGTGATAAAGAAGTCACATTCGCAGAACAGAAATTAACCTTTTTTCTTTAATACATTCTGTTGTTTTGAATGGTATCTCTAAGTGCAGCGCTTTGGAAACTGTTTCGTTGAGAAATTGTGCTATACAAATAAAATGGGTTTGGCTAGAATGATCTTGACCAATATCAGAATAGACCACGAGTCCACGAGTTATATGCTCATTTCACCAAGTATCGATACTAAAAAAGTCACAGTCACAGGACAGAAATAAGCCGTTTCTTTAGAATAATCTTGAGCTGTGTCAGAACAAGTATAAGAGCACATAGGACCACTGAGGGATTACACAGATACAAGACTACATGGTAATATAAAATAAAGTACTGCAATTATATTCTGTGTCTGAATAAAGAGTGTTTTTTATCATCATGGTGTCAGAATAGGTATTGAGCACTGATGCTGTGTGCTTCATCCTGAGGCTCCCACCAGACAGTATTGCACACTAATACAACAGTAGCTATTTTCACCCATTTTTCTTCTGATCCAATTTCTTTTCTTTTTCTTTCAACTTCTACTCTACATAGACTAAAGTTAGATTTTGTTACAGGCTATAAGGGAGATAACCCGAAGCTGTCCTAGCATTTTTCAAGTTTTTCTAGCCTAACACGCACATGTTTTTAAGCATTACCACCTGTAAGAATAATTGGACTGGCTACTCACCGCAAAACATAGCCATAGTCCATCCCCACACACGAGTCAGTAATCCTTATATTTATATTTTCTCTTTATTCCTATTTATATTGTTGTTTTTTGTTATTTTAATATATTGGGATGTGTATTGGTGAAGAAAGCCCAGCAACGCCTCTACTCCCTGCGGAAACTCAAGCGGGCAAGTGCCTCACCACCCATCGAGACCACATTCTAGAGAGGAACCATTGAGAGCGTCCCTTCCAGCTGCTTCACTGTGTGGGGAGGAAGCTGCGCTGACCACGACAGAAGAGCCCGGCAGCGCAGAGTGAACACAGCCAGGAAGATCATTGGTGCGCCACTCCCCTCCCTGCAAGAAATCGACACCACCCGCCTCACCCGCAAAGCCACAGAACTGTGAGTGATGCAAGTCGCCCCGCACACAATCTGTTCAGCCTCCTGCTCACTAACAGCTTAACCCTCCAGGCTGTTAGGATGCTGAACTCTCTCCCCTCTCTAACCTCCAGGCGCCAGGAAACTACAAATCTGCGTCTCCCTAAAGCAGAATTTAGGACTTTTCCTTTTATTTTATTATTTAATTTAGAAGATTGAGAGTGAGAACATGGTTAAAATTTTTTCATAGGGAAATTTGACAATAAACTTTTTGAATTTGAGGTTTGAATTGATGTGTGAGCCACTGTGTCCAAATAATTTCCCTTGTGGATTAATAAAATCTGTCTAAATCAATCCGCAGTATCTGCTGGTACATGCAAATGTACAGATCCAAAACGAGGACGACCACTCGACCCACTGAGCCAGAAACGTCAGCCGGACCAAGCCAAGTTCTTAGCCTGATTCATCAGCCGGTTTCACTTCGTGGAAACCGTCTGACCTCGCAGCATTAGGATTTATTCACTCGAACGGTAGACGGGTACTTTTTTATTTAACCGATCGTTGCTTTTCCAAAATCCCATAGGAAGAAGGGCAATAACGTCTTTCCTCTTGATAAAATTCACCAAATATTCTCTTTGGTCCGGCTTTAAATCCTCAGTGTCACAGAATGTATGGCTTCGTCTACGTCCATCTCGACCGCTTTGTTTACTGTTGTGCTGAACCACAAAAAGGAACCCAGACAGTCGCTTGAGTTTGACGTCATGGCTTCACAGCTCTTCACTGATTGGTCGGTTGCGTGGTCTACAACGTCCGGGGTTCCTGCAAAATGTCTAGTGTATTCCGATTCCTGACCTAGTCGCTGGAGAGAAATGAAACTGAGTGGAGGCACTAGGTCGCACCAGCCTGGCTACCAAGTTCTGCTTAGAAAATAAGACCGATCCAACACTGTGGCCTTAAAGGTGCACTGAAGACCTCTTTTGATAAGTCCAGGTTTGTTCTAAAAATATTCCACAGTATGGCACATCACAAAGACAAGTTACAGGTCAGATCTGTGGTGAAGTGGACCCACAGACAGAAATATTGCACGTTCTGAGGTAGTTCTGAGAAATATAAACAACTGTAATTAAATAAATGCAAGATCTATTTGTTTATTTCAGTACTGTGGAGCATCCCAGACAAAGCAATAACATCACCAAGGAGACAAGTAGAGACGAGTTAAATGACCTCATCTTCTCGTATAGCTCAGTAAATCCTTAATACCATGCTGTCTCCACTTGTCACGCACTTGTTTCATTATAGTACTCCAATCTCTATTTTTTGTCACTCTTGGAAACGCACCATGACAGAGAATCAAGTCTGAGATAGTGTCAGCCCGTGGTTTTCTCATGAGTCTTAGAAACAATGCGCCTGATTGGACAGAGAAGGTGACCCTGTCTGCGGTATCTGTAGAAAATAAATACGTTATGTTTTAGAGCCTTAATATTTTTTCTTATTTAGCAGCTTTTACCGTATAATTCACGGTGTAAAGAGAATTTATCCTGACAGGAATAATTTAAAGGTAATGACTTGTTGCCGTAATGATGCTATTGCTTGGCCAGAAATATTTCATAGTATGGCATTAAAGGTCCTATTTTATACACAATGGACTCTTATAAGCTTTAAGCCATATTAGAATGTTGTTATCACATCAAAAACAAACCTGGAGTTGTGTTTTGTTTCGTTCACACAAGTTTGAGTAATCTTGCATTATTGGTTTGTCTACATCTCCAAAATCCGTGTATCGTTCGTTAATTAATTTTTCAAAATAAAACCAACAATAAGAAAATGAAAAAACAACTATTTTCTTAATTATTTGTCTCCAAAACCAAAATGAAAAAGTCGATCACGATTTGTTTTTTCAGTTTTCGATTTTGTGTTTAAATGAAGAATGGAAAAAACGGATAACAGTTTAAGTCCCGTTTTTGTGACTTAAACTGTGATGCCGGACTTTTGCGCCACATATGGACTGAACCAGGACTGAATCAGGACCGAAACAGGACTAAAACAGGACTAAACCATTTTCAGTCCTGGTCTCAGTCTTTGTCTCAGTCCTGGTCTGCTCCCGGTCTGGTCCTGGGCTGGTCCCGATCTCAGTCCCAGTCTCCGTCCCCATCTCAGTCCAGGTCTCAGTCCTGGTCTCAGTCCCGGTCTCAATCACGGTCTGGTCCTGGCCTCAGTCCTGGTCCTGTCCCCGATCTCAGTCCAAGTCTCAGTTCTGATCTCAGTCCTGGTCCTGGTCCTGGCCTCAGTCCTGGTCTGGTCCCGGTGTGGTCCCGGTCTCAGTCCCGGGCTGGTCCCGGTCTCAGTCCCGGTCTCAGTCCCGGGCTCCGTCCCGGGCTCCAGGTCTCAGTTCTGGTCTCAGTCCTGGTCCTGTTCCCGGTCACAGTCTTGGTCTGGTCCCCAGTCCGGTCCTGGACCTAGTTTAGTCCTGGTTCAGTCCGTATGAGGCGTAAAAGTCCAGCATCTCAGTTTAAGTTTGTTTTGTTTAGATTTTTTGTGCCTTTTTGTTTGTATCTGGGGTTTGAAGAACTAATTAAAAAAAAAAAAAAAAAAAAAAGATTGGACTGAAACAGAGCAAAGGATCATGGTCTATGTAGTTCTCACTATTTTTTAGCTGTTGCTGCACCGTAACAATGAATTTAAGCAAAGAAACTTGTAATTCGATATATTGTGACAGCCCAGGATATTATTGTGAGACTTTTGAAGAAACAATATCACGATATTTTGATTATTATTACATCCCTAGGGCTAAAATAATACAAATGATTCTAGTGAAGGTGTATGGAATTTAAAAGTGTGTTTTGTGCAGGGTTTGTGTGTTAAAAATGTGTGCGTGGATGAAACAAAACACAACTTCAGGTATGTTTTTGATGAGGAACACAGATCAGAAAATAGCGTAATATGGGTCATTTAAACACATTTATCTTGACGTTATTGCAAGTTTATTTATTGCAATAGCTGGCTCACCTTTCCATGGATCATACCAGTAATGCCTCGTCACCCTGTTGTCTCCATCGCGATAGAAAAGTTTAATTCCATACTTAGACGGTCTGTATTATAACGTCGTCTCCTCATCACAAACAGCCCTGTTCTATTCTCCATTACGTTGCTTGGATTTTTACAGCGCAGTGATCTTTACAGCTGATCATTTCTGTACGCAAATTGCCTCCGTTAATCAGCGTAAGACGTTTACCCCGAGCGAGCTTTGTTTTTCAGCTGGTTACAGACCCAGGTAGAGAGCAGATGCAGGTCTAGCGCCACCTGTTGGTCGTTTTTTTATTTATGACTGCTTTTCATAATGGGCTAAGGCTGGATGTATTTGTATCTCCTCAGCACTTTTTAACACGATTAAAAGTTGTACCAAAGTAAAATGCTCTGGTGTACGGTACAATAATTACAAGAAAGCCCCAAAAATGCATAATGTACAGTATAATGGCTAAAAAGTTATAAAGTTGAAAAATAGTTGGCAAAAACTTTAATTATTTGCAGCAGGAGTTTATAACGAGTTTTTTCCACATCTTTCAGAGAACCAGTGTAGAGTTTGGGTATCACTGCAATAATAACAACAAACTAGCATGCTAACAGTGCACCTCCTGATTACTGTACAATAAAAAGCTTTATAATCAGATGCAGAGAGTACACATCGGACTTGACTGGACTGAGAAAATGGCAGAGAAAAACATCTAGCATACTAGTGTTGCAGCCTTACTTCGTGGTTTGAGAACAATAAAAACACTTGTAGTCAGCACACACGCCGCAAAAAGTAATATCTAGTAGGGATGGGCATTCGATTAAATTTTCTTAATCGAACGTCGGGAGAATTAACGATTGATTATCGATTAATCATTAACGTTTTTATATTAAAATTGTCATCCTTATTATTACTATCTGCACTACTAATCTGCATAAATAAATTCAACTTTAAGACATATAAACCGTAACAACTCTAGAGCCACATCAGCCCGTTTGAGATTATAATATGTTTAATGCAGCTTTGTGCAACTCTCACAGAAACGAAACTTAAAACCGCATCGCTAATTTGCATAAACTAAGCAAAGGGGAAAAAACAGCTCTTGTGCGCTGATGCGGCACGACTCAGTGGAATACAGGTTAGTGTGGCCATATTTGCGTTTGTCAAAACCAGGACACCGTACGGGGGGTGGGATGTGAGAACTCGTCATCGACATTGTGCTACTCTCACCTGGCAAAACTTTTTCATGTTTTTGGTGTCCTGGTGAGCTTTTTCCCACTGGACACCGAAACATATGTGCTGTTTTGTACACTGTGCACATGGCCTCCCACATGTCCCGATCGCAATGGAAAGCGTGGAATTTCTTGTACAAGTCATTATTAAATACTCATTTGCTCTTCAGCACGTTGCAGACTGACCGACTGTTTGTGTCTCGCTCCTTCTGAGTGCAGAGAGACACATGTACGGACCTGTTTGGTCACGCTACACACAGCAACCTACATTCGGTTTGTCGATTAAAATGAACGTAATCGATGAAATTCTTGATGATCAATTATGGATTAATCGACTAATCATGCCCATCCCTATTAGCTACTGTTCAACAACAGACTCCGAGCTCCACGGGCTCCAAGGTACGGTTCTTGGGTCTTTCTCTTTCTTCTCCTTCTTTCAGAGTTCAGACGCCTCCGAGGTGTCTAAATACAGGCGTCCAGCGCGTTTTTGACACTGTGGTCTCACTTATATTTGCTATCACAGGGTATTTGCGAAGGCCCAGAAGATGTCGTGATATGACCCCGCCCATAACTCAATGAAATACAGTATGATTGGCTAAGACAAATGTCAAACTCAAACTCATCCCCACATTGATAGATAGATAGATTTATTTATTGTCATTGTATGAAATACAACGAAACTTCAGCAGAGCAGATCTGTAGCAGTAAAAATTTACAAATATACCCACATCCTCACATCCATACCAATAAAAAACATTTATTAAATAAAATAAATAGATTATTGCACCGAGTCCCTTCAGGTCTTTTATCTGGGCCTGTGCCCTTTTAGCACGTCCACTGCTCGTGGATAGAAGCTGTTGCGCAGCCTGTTTGTGCGTGTGAGGGGAGTTTGAAGTCTTCCTGAGGGGAGAGTGTGGAAGAGGCAGTTCCCGGGGTGTGTGGGGTCCTGCAAAATGTTGGAGGCCCGTGTGTGGAGACGTGAAGAGTAGATGGTGTCCAGGTTCGGGAGTGAGGAGCCCACCACCTTTTCAGCTGTTCTCACCACTCGCTGCAGGTCCTTCTTTTCAGCAGCTGTGCAGGCTCCATACCATGATGTACAGCAGTACGTTAGAACGCTTTCGATGGTGCACCGGTAAAAGTTGGTTAGGAGCTTCTGGGAGAGCCCGTTCTGGCGGAGTGTTCGTAGAAAAAACAGTCTCCGCTGGGCACGCTTTATAACGCTGATGGTGTTTAGGCTCCAGGTTAGATTCTCACTGATCTCCACACCCAGGAACTTAAAGTTGGAGACCCTCTCTACCTCTTCTCCGTTGATGTAGAAATTGACTTGAAATGGCCTTGAAATGGCCTTCGTTCCAGCCACCGAAGGTCCTGCAGGTGTTTCTTTCGTTCAGTGCCTGCAGGAGGAGTCACTGATTTACCCAGATACCACTGAAAGAAAAACTGTGATTGGTTCATTTCCATTCCATTATATTAACCCTTTGTTTCCCAAGATTAGTCCAAGTTTCTAACACCGATCTAAAAATGATTACTAGTGTAGTACTAATGTGCATTTGGTTTCTTATATTACATGCAAAAAGTTGTTGGTTTTCTTATTTTAAGTGTAGCAAAATGTGTTTTCATATTTTAAGTACAAAAAGTCAAATCATGTCAAAACTTTCTTAATTCAAGTCAACTTAACTTGGCTAGATTTAGTTTTTTGCAGTGCAGCGGTCTCAAAATCCTACCCATGCATGTTTGAGTAATTTAGCGATCTCTCCCGGGCCCTATCCAAACCTCCCTGTACGATTTTTTGCCACTCTCCGCCAACTATGCTCCCACACGACAATTTTCCATAAATATACAAAAACAAGATACTAAACTGTACCCAACAATTTGACAAACCTGAAGTGATGTGCAGTAGTGCTCTGAAGGGGCGGTGACCAAGCGCAAAGAGCAAAAGGAAGGGACTCAGAGCATCAAAAACAAAACTGAGTTGATTTAAAAGGTAACATTGTGATCAAAATATATAATGTGTCAGCAGTTAATACCACATAGAAGTAAAATACCCCCTCTTTAAAAAAAACATCAGAAAAGTACAGATTGTTATGTTTACAAACCAATGTTGTTAAAATCTTATCAAATTCTCTGTGAAAAGCAAAAGAAACTAGCTACATGTGCGCAGCTAAACAGCACTTCTAAATGTAATAAGTCTGGACACGGGAGCAGAGGCCTTTTATTAAATCTGGGTCTCGGTGGAAAAGCATACGGCAAGTGAGAACTGAAACAGTCCCTAAGGAGCGGGGCCGAAAGGAGCATTCTGTTAAATTAAACCCGGAGTGCTTTAAAAACGTGCTCTTTTTACAGTTGCGTAAGAGTTTAGGAGTGTAAAACGTGGCATATTCTAGATTCATGTTTCCGAAAATGTGCTGAATTTCACTTCCTATTCTTTACTCGCTTTAGATTGTAAATTCATAATCAGCAAAAAGTGGAGTGTTAAAATGGACTCTCACAGAATCTATTTTAACATTTTCTCAGGGTTTATATCCGTCCAGTCTGTTCTAGAGTTAATTTAACACTTTTGGAAATGTTAATTAAGTAACACTGGACCAAAGTTTCTGTTTAACCCCCAATATCAAGAGTTATATTAATGTTTTGAGAGTAAACAGATAACTCTTTGTAGGGTTATCCTGATTTAGCTAAACAGCACACAGAGGTATTTTATTTTTACACTTTATTTTAGTTAATTTAAGATGAAATTATAAACAAAACAGGTTCAAACTGGTCTTGTCTCACGGGAGTTTGAAGTGGTGGGAGGGAGGTGCCAAATTAACACTAGGGAAGTTGACTTAACTCACTTTTACTTATCAACTCTGGCAAATAACCCCAACTCGAACCCCCATTTAACTTTCAGATAGTTAAAATGACACTTTTTCTGTTAAAAACAACAATTTTACCCTGAAATTTTAACCCTCCTGTTTTTGCTGTGTATGTTTTAAACTTTCCATCAGTTTTTGTTTCATATGGATTGGTTCAGTCGAGAGTTTAAAAACTTTTCTTGTGGAGGGTCCTTCAAATGCTTTTCTCCATGGAGATGTTATTGCTTTGTCTGGAATGTCTCACAGTCATCTTCATAGACCCCAAACCAGACCAAGTTACAGGTCCGATGTCATATGTTCAGAACATATGTTTTTGTAGGTATTTTTAAGCTATAAAAATATCTGTAACTTGAATAAATATAAAGTAGAGCTGTTTAATGTCACACTGTGGAACATTCCAGGCAGAGCAATGACATATCCATAGAAACAAGCAGGTGACGGACCCTCCACCAGAAAAGTTACACAATGCACCTTTAACAACACTGGAAAAAAACAACATCTACGTAAATTAAAATGACTTAAATTAACAACATTTCACTTTATTTGAGTCGTTTCAACTTGACAAGTAAAATGATCTACCAATGGAATAAGTGTGTTTTTCTTTATTGAAACAACACTCAAGTGCAAAAGGTTGTTGTTGTTCTTATTTTAAGTGTAGCAACATGTATTTTCATATTTTAATTACAAAAAGTCTTGTTCCACTGGCAGATAGTTTTACCTGTCAAGTGAAATTTACTCAAATCATGACAAAACTTTCTTAATTCAAGTGATTTTAACTTGGCTAGATTTTGTTTTTACCTTGACATGACATTGGCTTATCATTTGTTTTTAATCTATGACATAAGAAAATTCATCAGAATTATTTTCCTCATAGGGATTGATCTAAATTTTTGATTTGATTTTAATTTGTCTTTCCAAAAATCTTCCCAGTTGATCTTAGAAGTGATTTCATGAACATAAATACATAAAATCTCTCGACATAAAAACATCATTAGAAGACTGGTCAGATCCACGGACGCACAGGTTGATGGTGCGATTCCAGGTCCCACAGATGAACGTTGTCGCTGTGTCCTTGGGCAAGACACTTAACCCATCTTCTGTGTGTAAATGAGTGAATTTGTAAAATGTTTTGAGCGACTTGAAGGTGGAAAAGCGCTACACAAAAACGTGACCATTTACTATTTCTGTTACTGATCCAAATAATAACCACATTCCACCTCTTTTTCTCTTCTTTTTTACTTTGTAATTGTTTTTGTATGTTCTCGTGTTTGCTTTGTCTCCAGCTGAAGTGCAGATCCACCTGGGTTTACTTGTGTATTGTGTGGGTGTGCCCTGGGCCCTGAACAAAGCGTAAAGCTGATTTATTGCAACGTCAAGCACAAGTAATCTCTTTAATCAGTGAGATCTTATGGGCTGATGAGGAAATCATTTATCCACCGGCCTCTATGTGTGTGTGTGAGGAGAGAGAGGGAGGAAAAGAGGGAGAGAGAGAGGGGAAAGTGGAGAGAAATTGAGAAGAGGGAAAGAGAAAATGAGAGGGTGAAAGAGAGAAAAGCGTGAAAGAGGGTGAGGAGGGAGAGAAAGGAGAGAGAAAAGGAACACAAAAGCATGAGGTAAAGAAAGAGTGAGGAGTGTAGATTAAGAAAGCGGGGTGGAGGGAGACAGGGAGAGGATGCAGAGAGGGAAAAGAAAGAGAGGGATGGAGAAAGAAACGACTAAAACACCAGAGCGGAGGAAAAACGAGGTCTTTTCTGTGGTGTTCAGCTGGTTCCCACTGGACGCTGCTGCAGAACACAGAGGAGGTGAGAGGTAGACTGAGGGAGAAAGAGAGAGAAAGAGAGAGAGAGAGGACAAGAGACTGAGAGAGAAAAGGGAGGGGGGCAAAAGACAGAGAGAAAGAAGACAAGACTGAGAGAGAGAAAGAATACAAGACACACAGAGAGAAGAAACGAGACTAAGAAAGCGAGAGAGGACAAGACACAGAGAGAAAAAGGGAAGAAGCAAGAGACTGAGAGGGAGAAGACAAAACACAGAGAGAGAAGACAAGAGACAGAGAGAGAAGGCAAGACACTGAGAGAGAGAAAGATACAAGAGACAGAGAGAGAGCAAGAGAAGACAAGAGACGGAGAGAGAAGACAAGAGACAGAGAGAGAGAGAAGAGAGAGAGAGAGAGAAAAGAGACTAAGAGAGCAAAAGAGAGGACAAGACAGAGAGAAAAGGGGAGGGGTTCAAGAGACTGAGAGGGAGAAGACAAGAGAGAGAGAGAGAGGGAAGACAAGACGCACACAGAGAGAGAGAGAGAGAGAGAAGACAAGAGACAGAGAGAGAGAGAGACAGAGAGAGAGAGAAGACAAGAGACAGAGAGAGAGAGAAGACAAGAGACAGAGAGAGAGAGAGAAGACAAGAGACAGAGAGAGAGAGAAGAGAGAGAAAGACAGAGAGAGAGAGAGAGAGAAAGAGACAAGAGAGAGAAGAGAAGAGACAGAGAGAGAGAGAGAGAGAAGACAAGAGACACAGATAGAGAGAGGAAAAGAGACTAAGAGACCGAGAGAAAGAGGATAAGACACAGAGAGAGAAACAGGAGGGGACAAGAGACTGCGAGAGAGCGAGAGAAACAAGACACACACAGAGAGAGAGAGAAGACAATAGAGAGAGTGAGAGAAGAAAAGAGACTAAGAGAGCGAGAGAGGACAAGACACGGAAAGAGAGAGAAAAGGGGAGGGAGACAAGAGACTGAGAGGGAGAAGACAAGAGACTGAGAGAGAAGACAAGGCAGAGAGAGAGAGAGAGAGAAGACACAGAGAGAGAGAAAACAGACTGAGAGGGAGAAGACGAGAGAGAGAGAGAGAGAGAGAGAAGACGAGACTGAGAGAGAGGCCAGAGACACAAGAGAGAAGAAGAGACAGAGAGAGAGAGAAAGAAGAAAAGAGACTAAGAAAGTGAGAGAAAGAGGACAAGACACAGAGAGAGAAACGGGAGGGGGCAAGAGACTGAGAGAGAGGGAAAGAGAGAATGAGAGAAGACAAGACACACACAGAGAGAGAGAGAAAACAAGAAACAGTGAGAGCAGCAGTAAAAACTCAAAAGGGACTGGCGCTGTATAACAATAGAATAGACAGAGTGGTAAAAGTGGTAGGGAGGGAAAGAGAGAGAGAGAGAGCGTAGAGCGAAAAGGAGAGGCGTTATAGAGAGAAAAGAGAGAAAGGGAGGAGGGGGTTAGGGTAGGTAGAAAAGAAGACAAAAGGGAAGGACAGAGCGCGAGACCACATAAAGAAGTAGAGTGAGAAAGAAAGAAGGTGGAGAGAGAGAAAAAACGACAAACAGAGAGAGAGAGAGAGAGAGGAAGCCGCAGTAAAAATGGAAAAGGGCCTAGCGCTGTATAATAAAGCTGATTATAATGCACAGTATAAAGTGGTGGGATGTTGACATTATTACAATACCTGCTGCTAATGAATGAGAGCCCAGGGAGAAAGTGCATACTGGGAGCCAAATAGACCTAATATGCACTAATCATTCACACACACTATTAGACGTTTGTAAGTACTTTCATTTGTGCGTGCGGAGTAGAGCCCCGCTGTGGTTCGAGTGGGCTTCTACTTCAATTGTGTACCACTCAGTATTATGTATTATGTAAATATATTGGCTATTAGTAACAGCATTTAGTAAACGTGTGCAAAATGACGATCAAATTACATCTTTAAAAGGAGCTGTGCCTGATTCTTACTTGTTTACGTTTTTAAAAAGGTGAAAATTAGAGGTCCCATATTACACAGAATTGACTCTTATGAGGTTTACGCCATGTTAAAGGGACAGTCTGGAATTTCGGGGCCTGATTTTCTAGTGAGCCAGAGTGTTGGAGACGTGTGGAGACACTTTTTTAAATATTTCACCCAGTCCTTGTGTTTGCAGAGGTCGCTGGTGCTAGGCTAGTGCATGTCAATGGCCATAGTTAGCCTGACACTAAAAACAGTCTTACCCACTCCACAAAACACCCGAAGAGAATCTGTTATTACTCCAGACTGTTGATGTAAATGTCTGTGTTGATGGAATAATTTTAGAAGTAAAAACAACCTTGCATTTGAAGGATTTATGTCTGAGCAGCAGCAGCGAGTTGTACTTCCTGATAGAAAGCTCAGCAGCGGCGGACTGATATCACCGAGCACAGGAGTCTCCAGCCTTTTTCCTCTGGTGAACTACTTTTATAAAATGAAAATGCCAGAGAGCTACTGTATTTTCTGCACTATTAGGCGCTCTGGATTATAAGGCGCACTGTCATTAAATGGTCTACCTTCGAACTTTTTTCACAAATAAACCGCACCGGACTTTAAACGATGGAATATTTAAAAAAGTGTCAAGTGTTCAAGTCAATGGGCCGAGCTCATGGATCTATTAAAATAACGGTCGATCTCAATAGTGCGTGATCCCAGATCACCTAGCCTAGCCTAGCCTTTAGCCCAGCTAGGTACGTCTGGTGGCTGTGGGCCGACCGAGCATGCGCAGTAGAGCTCTATTCTCCCACAGGCACACGCGAACGTAACCAACCACACACGGAGCGCGGGTTCGTGTATCACGTGATCGCTTTGACCAATTAGAGCGATTTAGCAATTAGATAACGATTATAAAGCGTTTTTTAAGACAACTAAAGGGTTTTGAGCTGAGAAAAAGTTTATGATCTAAAAATAGGTAAAAATCGCCAAAAAATCCAACATTTTTGAGAGTTGTAGGTGCCCTGTCAGACAAACACGAGCAGTTTGTGATTACATTGCGCTCTATGAGAAAAATCTTCTCTCGGCCCATGGGTTTTTTCCGCTGAAGTTCCAGTGAGTGATCACGACGTCAACTGAAGGCAGCTACAAGCAACAATACTGTATCCAGTTATTTTAATAGATCCATGGGTCGCCCCCACCCTGCGTCCCAAAGACATATTTAGGGCTAATGGAAATAGGCAGAAGCAACATAATGACGTAAAATGTTCTCAAAACTTCAGGCTCTTCTGTAGACCTCCATTAAATCAAATTCCAAACACATGACTCAAACAAAGTGAGCACATTTAACGTGAAAAATATTTCTATGCAGATACACATAAAATTTTAAACAAAATATTAAACATATAGCCTAATACAAAATAACGACTTTATATATATATATTTTTTTTCTTTTTCTTAATCTAGGTCAAGATTGGGAGTGCGGCACAATTGCGCCCTCTATTGACCAGCCGCCACTGACCCAGACTAAAACAACCACCAGCACGCCTCATTGTCTAGAAGAAATTACAAACCCAGCACAGCCATCCACAATACTGTATCAACACATAATTCCTGGCACAAATTCGTTTATCGTTGCCAGTGGTTTGCAAAACTAGTAAGTACTTCACGCTGCTTTAATTAGAAATACCACAGATATTCCATTTATTAACTGCACTACAGTACTCTGCACGTGCGTTGACTGTCACTGTTTGATCTGGAGCCTGTCAGGTGACGAAAATTCAGCGGCAAATGTAAATACGTCATGTAATTATTTGAATATAAATATAAATACTTCATATAAATAGCATTTTTAATTGAAAAAATCAACAAAATACAAGATGCAGACATGTTATAATTTGCCAAAAATTAATAAAAAAAAAATAGGTCATGACAACTTTTGAAGATTGCCTCATAGGGCCAGTTCAAGTGGTGGGGGTCAGAGGGGCTGGGCGGCCGGTCTAAGGGACGTGGAGGTCCAAAGTCGACCCGCAGGCCTAAGTTTGATGACTCCAAAGGGATAACATCTCCATGGAGACCAGCAGATAGAAAAGTTACACAGTGAAGTTATAGGGAACATGTTTACTGAGACTGGAAGAAGTAAACCGAGTAGCACCTTAAAGTTTGTTAAAAGAACAACTTGAGAATAGCTGTACAAGTTGTAGAATTGTTGTTATTTTAGGAGGGAACCGAACACAGTAATAATATATTGTATACTGCATCAAAATCAATAAGCAATGTGAGACCCTATAGAACACCGCCTCAGCATTCTGTAATATTACGATTGCAAATGGAGTGTCCTTTTGTTGAAATTGAACCAGAGAAAAATATACAGAAATACATCAAATCTTATCGGACGCTATAGGGGCTACAAATCCTAACACAATTTCCGAGTCTATTGACCAAGACTTGAATCAATAATTTAGTTTAGAGTTAAGTTATCCAGAGGACAAGCTGCATTTCTCACATGAATTGGAAGCAACCATCTCTGAAAATCCAGGGTTAATTGTCCCCCTATGGAAATTTCCCGTATCTGACTCATCCTTCATCGGAACTTGGGTCTCGAAATGATGTAATCTCTGAGTTAAAGGTCCAGTATTACACAAAATTGATATGTAATTAGCTTTTAAAGTGCCTTGTGTTACTTTTCTGGTGGACGTCAAATGCTTTTCTCCATGGAGATGTTGTTGCTTTATCTGAAATGTTTCACAGTATGGGATTAAACTTTTCTATCTTCACGGAAACCAAACCAAACCGAGTTACAGGTCAGATCTGTGGAGAGTCACAGTCAGAATGCCTGTTTTTTGTAAATTAACGCATGTAAGGTAGAGCTGGTTAAGGTCAGACAGAACAGAATAAGGATGTAACGATATCTAAATCTCTCAATACGATATTTTCACGATATGCATCTCACGGTACAATATTTATTGCAATATTTTACGGAAGCTAACAAAACTGTGAATATGCAACTTTTCTTTTCTGTCATATTCCATATAATTAAGATTTAAACATGCTTAATAACAGTTGTTTTATCATGTAGATTGGACTAAAACAGAGCAAAGGATCATGGTCTATGTAGTTCTGTCTGTTTTTAAGATGTTGCTGCATCATAACAGTGAGTTTAAGCAAAGAGACGTGTAATTCTATTGTGATGGTCCATAATATATATCACAATATTTCAGTTATTGTTACATCCCTACTGAAGAATATTCCAGGCAGAGCAATGACATATTCATACAAACAAGCAGGTGACAGACCCCCATTGAAAAAGTTACACAGTGCACCTTTAAAGCCATGTTATAATATTGTTACCTCATCAAAAACATACCTGGAGTTGTGTTTTGTTTCATTCACACAAGTTTGAGTAACCTTGGTTTATTAGTCTGTTTCCTCAAAGCTCAAAATGCTCTGTTCCCCCTTGTGATGTCATGTAGTGGTAGTTTTCAACATTTGCCTTTAGTTCAGGAGAGATAAATCATCCGAATGATTCTAGTGAAGGTGTAGTGGAGTTTAAAAACACTGTGGAGCACTTCATATATTATTTCATGACAGAAGAACTTTGCCTAAATATACAGGTTTGTGTGTTAAACATGTGTGAAATGAAACAAAACACAACTCCAACAACAACATTCCAACATAGACAATGGATACACATTCCAGTTGTCAAGTTGGAAAAAACAATGTCTAGTAGGGCCTATATTACAGTAAAAACAAAAAACTAAACTAAAAGATGCTCCAAATCAACCAAATTGTTTCATTTTGTGTCATTTTCTGTAATGTTGGCAGAAGAAAACTTTAAAACTGCAGAGGCTCGACATCTCTGTAGGAGCAGGTTCACAGGAGTGGGAAGACAGTGTGGTGCAACAAAAGGGAAAAGTACTATCAATATTTCAACTGTCAGAATTTTAATTTTCACCAAACGCAGGGTGCAACTGTGTCGGATTGTCTAACTCGGGCTCTGACTTTGCGAGGAGAAATTGAGATTGCAGGGCTTCCCCGTTGTCATGTACAAGTCCGAACTTGGAAAATCCAGCCTCCAAGGATAATTAGTCAGGGAGCCAAAGTCTCAAAAATGGGTTGAACCTGACATGGTCTGCCATACATTTTATTTGTGTGTTTTTTTGTTAAATGTGACCCTAAAGACCAATAATTTAAAGGTCTGCTCTTCCGGAAATAACGTGAAAAAAAACATTGTGGCCATTTTAGTGTATGTGACCTTCACATACACTTTACCTCATTGGCAATCAACTATTCACCCAAGTTATGACATAAGCCAGTATGCCATTTCTTTCTCCAAACAGTAAACTCATTTCACTGAAAAAAAAATATATATATATAAAAATCCAACCAAAATCAATGGATCTGTGATGATTTCATTACTAGTTGGCCATCAACAGGCCCAGAACCTCAATAGAACGTTAGGCTACTCTCAACATTCCAAAATCATCACATAGGAATAGTTGATTGCCAATGAGGTAAAGATGAAAATCATGTAGAAATGTTTTTCAGGAATTATTTTTTCACTGAATGTTGTCACCACATGTGTTCTTTGCATCTGGAATGCATTTATTGACAGCTTACCCAACCCAGTGAGGATTTCAGGAAATTTTCATTTTTCAAAATTTTCTATCAAAAAATGAAGGTCACATACACTAAAATGGCCACAGTTTTTTTTTCCGCGATATTTCCAGAAGAGCAGACCCTTCAATTATTGGTCCTTAGGGTCATAGTTAACAACAACAACAAAAAAACAAACAAACAAACAAAAAAGTATGGCAGACGATGTCAGGTTCAACCCATTTCATTGAGCTTTTGAGACTGTGGCTCCCCAACTAAATACTCATGCTCCATTCTTTCAGAATTTGAAAAAATAGAGCTGTTTCCATAGTAAATATATTAAAATTCAAAATAAGAAGCATCTATCTGAAGAAATTAATGTTTAAAGTTGATGGGGGAGAGTGCTGTACCCTGAGGAAACCCACCCAGAGACCCCACAAACTCCACATAGAAAAGCTGAATAGTCCCAGAAATGAACCCAAAATCATCTCGCTAACAACTTTATCACTGTTTTGTGCAATGTAAGTGGAGGTAGACCGATATATCGATCAAAATCAGGCTTACACAATAGCAGTCATTATCGGCATCATCCAAGGCATTTGAATGGTTCTAGTCCCATCCGAATCGTCCAAGTCTGTAAAAATTCTGTAAAAATTACCTTCAATCGTACCTCGTGTAATTCTGCAAACTCAGGGCTCCTCAGGTGAGATTCTAGTCTCGTGTGAATGCTCATGTCTCAAAATTGCCCCATTTTTCGTTTGTACACCGAAGCTAATAGTGATTGTAAACGTCTCTACGGCGCATTTTGAGTCCAGATACAAACTCAATTGGCAATATTTACCACAGACAATACGTAATCCAGTTATTGTTTGCTTTTTATACAGTTAAAAAGTAAAAAACATAAAACATACTGGAATAAAGATGCGTCGTGGCAAGTGAGGACCAGCAGCATGGAGTTTGGGAGCTTTTGGTGCGAAGTTTGTAAAGTTTGGATGGACACGCTTTATCAGTATGAATGGATTAAAAGAGAAACTGCGACTGTTTTATAATAAATCTGATTGTGCAGATGTCATTGTGTCAACGATTGCATCAATGTGGTAAGAAAACCGGAGTTTGACGCTACAGCGCAGGTGCATTCTGCTAAAAACAAACTTAAAACAAAAGCAACGTTGGCGACATGATGAACTAAAAGGTTCTTGTCTAGTTTCGGTGTGATTATCAGTCCAACATTTCAGAAGAATGTTTGCTTATTCCATGCGACTGCACACAAAAACAGAAGGTAAAACTAATCCTGTGCAAATAGGGCTTAAACTACAATGATAAAACAAGAATATAGCGTACACAATGACAGTGTTTTCTACATAAAGCTGGAAGACATATTGAAAAAGATCAAATCACCTTAATTTAGTTTTGAAGGTATCAGCATTTTAGTATCCAGTAGTATCAGAAAAATTAAAAAGTATTGTTTCATACAAAGACAGAAAGTTCTATTTTTGCACTCTTGAGTTTAGATTGTAGTACTTTTTGTGTAATACTTGTACCTCAACATCTAACTGTAATATATGTAGATCACTACTTTACATTTTGTTAATTGTAAACTGCAATATTGATCTCAAATGGCCAAATACTGTAATAAAAGGGTCTATGTTCTATTCATCTTCCAATAGAATTAAATAAGGACTCTTCAAGTACTGGGGACTGGGTGTGTCAATTTTGGCAGCAGTGGTGCTATAAATAAAACAAAGCATTAACTATATATTGAAAATAAGAATAGAGAAGTCAAATGAACAACTTTATGGGCGTGTGGCAAAGCAATAATGAGGGGTGAAATTATTGAGTTAACATCGCAAAT
The DNA here is from genome assembly GCF_026225935.1 of Boleophthalmus pectinirostris. Taxonomy (NCBI): domain Eukaryota; kingdom Metazoa; phylum Chordata; class Actinopteri; order Gobiiformes; family Gobiidae; genus Boleophthalmus; species Boleophthalmus pectinirostris. The sequence continues at coordinate 28,854,209 of NW_026571473.1, read as the reverse complement.
AAAAACTAAACATTAACAAAAATTGCTGAAGGATGAAAAAAAAAAATAAAAAAACATGCCTAAATGTTTGAAAAGTCAGTCAGGTTAGAGGTAAAAAGAAAAAAATATATATATTAAAGAATTAAAAAGAAATTTAAAATGCCATAAAATATATGAATCAAATGGATCTTAGCATGAATAAAGACTGATGGCTCATTCTAACGTGTTAAACATGCACATATTTCAATTATTCACTGTATTGAACACCAGTCTATGGCCCTCGATCAGCCCTCTGCTTCGTTTGTGTTTAGATATGTGGCCCTTGATGAAAAAAGTTTGGACACCCCTGTGCTAGATGGTTCATATGGCACTAACATGTCACAGATGCACATTGGTGCTCGGCCCTGGAGAGACTTGCACAAGCAGAGCTGCTTTAAAGTCTATTCTGTGAACCACAGGCAGAAGTGCAGAGACCTGAGCCCAGGACTTATGTGCTTGTACTTCCTACTTCGAGTCAGGACCCAAGCCGCAGCGTTCTGGATGTTCTGCAGCGTCTCACAGCTCATTTGGAGAGGCCAGTGAAAGGTCATTACAGTAGTTTAACCCACTGGAGACAACCGCATGGATAAGTCTCCAAGTCAGCTTTAGACAGTATACCTTTGATTTTTGCTCTGTTGTTTTGCAGTTTTTTGTCACATGGCAAAAAAAAAAAAAAGTGGGCCCATAGATTCCCATCACAAGGGAAATCAAAACATACAGAGATAATGACTTTTTGCCCACATCACCCTCTACTTCCTCTTTCATTTTAGGTAAGTTTTCTGCTGACTGCTCCTCTCCTCGCATCAGTATTCTCTCACTCCGCACCTGATCACAGCCCGATTGCTTTGGACAACATGATACATTTTGCATGGCCCAGCTGCGTCTGAGGCAGCCTTAATGTGCTGTTCTTTTATCTTCACCACTTTGCAGTTCACTCACTCTCCTGCATTATTCACACCACCAGAGCCGTAATGGTGAAACCTCAAGCTGCTCCCAGATCTGCTCGGGACGTGAGAGTAGTTTAAGAAATTGACTGGGATTTCTAAATGCACGTCTCAAATATGGAGAAAAATAAGTGCAACCGGTTGAAAGTGCATTATGTAACTTATGCGTGCTCAGGGGCCTGTTTGTCTCCATGGAGATGTTATTGCTTTGCCAGGAATGTTACACAACGTGACATTAGACTTCAGTCAATTTACTCAATTACATTTATTTTATTTTATTTTTACTGGAAAAAAATAAAAAATAAAAAAATAAATAATAAAATAAATACATAAAATAAAATAAATAAAATTAAAATTAAATAAATAAAAAAAAATAATAATAGTGCTTTCTTAATGTGAGTGGGCTTGCCTCTCCACAGATCTGACCTTTAACCTGAATATACAGTATAATTCTGTCAAATTGTATTCTTTAATTATTACAATTATGTATTTGCAAATCCTTTAAGCAAGAAATAAAGACAAAATTACTGAAAATGAGAGTAAAAATAGCCATAATTTCAATTTATCTTTTGATTAAAATGTACAGTACAAAACCAGGTGAAGCAAAATTATAATGAAACGAATTTGCCTAATTTACACATAATGCAATGTTTTTATCCATCAGTCTAATTAAACTGTAATTGCCTTTGTCCCAACATAACTGGGTCAACATTTCAGTTTTAGAATAAAATAGATGAAAATTCAAAGTGTTGTTACTGTGAATCTAACTGCTGTATTTGCTTTGACCTGAAAATTAAATGTTGAGCAGATAATACTTTCTGCATTTTGATTCATTTTGACACATTCTTAAAACTTTTTGACCTGACAAAGACTGATACACAGTGTTCCCTCGTTAATCGCAGGGGTTACGTTCTAAAAATAACCTACGATGCGGTGAAATTCATGAAGTAGTCAACTTTATATTTTACAATTATTATATCTGTTTTCAGGCTGTAAAACCCCTCACGACACACTTTATACACTTTTCTCACACAGGACATTTACAGCCCTTTTTGCATCATTCTTTAAACTTATTGCTGCTGTCGTCCTTTTGTTATTTTCCTCTTTATGTAACGAACCAAAGATTAATTTAGTCCATAATGGAGCCCTACAGCACAGAGTCCTGCATGGGTCCATTTTTGGAGACCCGCACCTGCGCAGTACAACACCGCACCCGCCTGTTAACCTGAGATTATATCAAACTTTTGCGCTGCCTATGCCACGGACTGAACCAAGACTAAACCAGGACTAACCCAGGACGAACCTAGGACTAATTCCAGGACTGAAGAGGAGGACTAAACCAGGAGTGAACTAGGACTAAAACAGGAGTAAATCAGGAGTAAACCAGGACTAAACCAGAACTGAACCAGGACTCACTGACGGGCTTAGAGGTGACCATAGGAGAAAGGACAGACGGAAAGCTCCGCGCCTAGGTAAGCGCAGCAATTTCCCAATCTCGCTTTGCAGACACCCTGCTCGGGGTTCTCTCTCTTAAGTCCAAGATTAGTCCTGGTTTAGACCTGGTTTAGTCCTGACCCACCCATGTGTAATTACTACACACCTGTAATACGCAATAAAAAAAACAAAACAAAAAAAAACAGCGAGACCGCAAAAGGTGAACCACAATATAGCGAGGGACGACTGTATAACATTTTTTTGCGCATTTTACATACATTCTTAAAGTGCAAAATGTCTCTTATTCCTTGTTTCCAATGCCAGAATGTCTGACTCTCCAATGAGAAAACCATCATCTTTACTTGAGTTTACAAAACACCGCAGTAGCATCCACAGCCATCCACAATCCAACATGCAGAGGACGAGCGAACGTAGTCTGGACCCTGTGTAGCGCCGTCATCTTTTCATCCTGGACGCTATAAAAAGTCAAAACCCCTGCTTCGTAATCCAGGTAGACCCCGATCCTCGACTCCACCGGCCCCATCACCTGCGAGCTTTTCCCATCATGCCAAAAGTTATAACTGTTCTGCCTACAAAACAGAGCCCACGACTCCTTATTCCCGCCGAATCCACAGAGTATGGTGTCACCGTAGCGTTCGATACTTGGGTACGCCATGGCAATGTAAATCCACGGACCGCTCCACTTTAATTCAAAGTACGATCTCCCGGTGAAGCTTTCAGCGCTCAAAACTTGCCAGAAAAAATTAAACCTACTCGGGTTGTCTTGGTAATGTTGAGATTGACCCATATTCTTAACTTTCGTGTTGCCTTCGGATAACGCCAAATCTTTGTACGCTGTGTCAGGATCTAGTGTGATTTCCTGCGAATATTGAACAAATTCTTCCTTTGAGTTATAATCCGGTTGTATCGGTTTAACTTCTGCTTTCTCAACGGGCTGAGAATTTTGAATTTCTTGTTTCTCTTGCATATCTCCACATTCAAATAGAGTAGCGATTAGCCACTCCATTTCAGACTGAGGGTAGTTTTCTCTGACTTTTTGCTGGTCCAAGTAGGTTTTGATGCAGAAGACAAAAGTCCAAAAGTGCAAGAAATAGAGAAGCAGCATTTTATAAGGTGTAAAGTGTTGATTTGACAAAATTTAAAGTGAAGTGGTTAAAATGACTGCGCAATGCAAAGTTTGAGGCGAAGGAGGAGGAAATGGAGGAAATGTCAGGCCCTCCCCGAGCTACCTTTCACTTTTGGTTCTGTAGAGATTGGCAGTTCCAGGGCTAAAATCACCCAAATCATTCTGGTGAAGATGTATGGAGCACTTCCTGTATTTTCTGTCTGAGAGAACTCATCCTAAATATGCAGGTTTTGTGTGTTAAACGTGTGTGAATGAAACAAAACACAACTCCAGGTCTGTTTGTAATGAGGAAACTACATTATAACATAGATCAGAAAACAGTGTAAACATTGGATGTGCATTCCAGTTGTCAGGTTGGAAAATAAACAATGACTAGTCGTTCTTACACTACCGGTCAAAAGTTTTAGAACACCATAATTTTTCCAGTTATTTATTGCAACTCAAGTAGTGCAAGTCCATTGAAGAGCTTGAAATGGAACAAAGGTAAGAACTGAACAGACAGACATAAAAAAAAAAGAGATAAAAAATACAAAACACAAGTCCAAGCTCTGCCAAAACTACCTCAGAAAAAAAGAACAAGATGGTAAAGCTTGAAAACAAGGAGTGTCCAGCACAGTCTCCAGACTTAAATCCCACTGAGTTGGTTTGGGATGAACTGGACAGAAGAGTGAAAACCAAAAAACCTGCAAGTGTCACACATTTTTGGGAACTTTTGCAACAGACTTGGGAAGAACTTTCTGAAGAATATTTGATTTCTACTGTAAAAAAGAATGATCCATGAGTGTGTTCAGCGGTTATATCTGCCAAAGGTGGAAACTTTCATGAATCAAAAGTTTACAATATGTTTTGATCGAAAGTAAACAGTGAAAAAAATGGAAAAAGTGTGGTGTTCTAAAACTTGGACAAGTAGTGTATATTACAATAAAGAAAGACAAAAAAGTAGGAACGTGCTCCAAATCAAACAAAATGCATTTCCAATAAAAAATGTAGTACATTTACGAGTGACTTTCTGCTGCTGTTGACATGAGCTCAGTGTAATTTTTTGAAACAATAGCATAAGAGCACATTTAAAACTACAGAGGCTGAACACCAGGGCGTGAGTTCACAGAAGTGGGAGGACAGTATGGAGCAACAAAATTATAATCAATATGTAACCAGGTGAAAAATGTGGTACATGTGAAAAATTGTAGATTGTAATGTAAATCTTGTTTGTATTTATTTATTTATGTTCAAATGAGGGTCCCTTCCCCTTAAACAATCAATGACAGCTTTAACAGCAAAGGTCCATGCGTTGCTCCTGAACGACGCCTCTACATCTTGGGAATCAGTGTCCTTCTGACGATCACCTCAGCTGATGTCCTTCAAAACCACAAACCGTCCACTGGGTATTTTGACTGTGAAGTTTTTGATTTTCACCAAACCCAGGATGCAGACGTGTTAGATTTTCTAGCTCAGGCTCTGAAATGTTCTGTGACTTTCACAAATCGCAGGACCCATTGTATCCATGAGTTTCAGAATTATGAAGAAATAAAACTATTGCTACAGTAAATGAATTTAAATTCAAAACAAGGAGAATTATGAAGTTGAGAGGGGAGAGTGCTGTACCCTGAGGAAACCCACCAAAAGACCCCACAAACTCCACAAAGAAACGCTGAACAGATTCCCAGAAATGAACCTAAAATCATTTTACTGACAACTTTTTCACTGTGTTTTGTAAAGTAAGTAGAGATCGACTGACATACTGGCTGGTTGATATACACAGGATCAAACTCAGGCTTGCACAGTAGCAGTCAGTATCGGCATCGGCTAAGAAAAAAAAAGACATATTGGTTGATCTTTAAATGTAAATAAACTACAATGACAAAACGAAAGAGTATAGCAAACACAATGACAATGTTTTCTACACAAAGCTGGAAAACACTAGTCAGGCTGGCGCCACCTAGTGCCTCCACTCAGTTACATTTCTCTCCAGCGACTAGGTCAGGAATCAAAATACAACAGACGGTTCGCAAAAACCCCAGAAGTGCGAGTTCGGCACCAGCCAATCAGCGAAGAGCCATATATTCAGTGTTGTCAATGATTATCGAGATCGAGGATTTAAAGCCGAAATAAAGTGAATGTTTGGTGAATTTCATCAAGGGGAAAGGCGCTATTGCCCTTTTTCCTAGGGGATTTGGGAAAGCTTAATATACCAGTTACATTACATACATCACGACCAAATAGCAGCGATTGGTTAAATGATAAAAAGTACCTGCCTACAGTCGAGCAAACAAATTCTAACACTGAGAGGTCAGACGGTTTCTACGAAGTGAAACCGTTTGATGAATCAGGCTAGGAAAACACACTGGAAAAATTATAATCATTTATTTTAGTTTAGAAGGTCTCAGCATTTTAGTAACCAGTAGTATTGTATAAAACCAGAAAAAGACATTGTGATGTATTATATCATACAAAAACTGACAGTTCTATTTTTGCAGTGTTGTGCTTAGATTGTAGTACTTTTTGTTGACTACTTGAACTCTCAATCAAGACATTTTCAGACATTTAACTATAACATATGTAGATAATTAGTTTATATTTTGGCAGCTGTAAAATGCATTATTGATCTAAAATTTCTAAATAATATAAAGGTCCATGTCCTGTTCTAATCTGCAGAACTCTGGACTTCATCTTGATTGAAAGTTCATAGTAGTAAACAGCAGATTTTCATGCATTTGTTTTTATTGTTGAAAGGTTACCCGGAGTCAAAATACAACTCTAAGAAAGTTAAGGATGTAGAGCCACTGTTATAACTTGTTTAAAGGCTCATAAAAGTTCACATAGCGTCTCCCGTTTAAAGAAGACATGTTGTGCTTGTGTCTGGTCGTTAAAATCTAAGACACCCATGAATCATTATGTTATAATCCGCAGACTTCTGGGGTGGAAAATTGTGTTGCCCAATGGGATATTAGGAGCAGATTCTGACCTGTAACTGTAAACGTAACAAAAATCACACCAAAGAGTCAGTCAGATCACACTAGCGAGCTGCAGATCTTTTTAAATTTATGCCTAAATGATTACATGACACTACAGATTCCTAAATGTGTCACTGTTTAAGACTGACAGGTGGATTAACCAATCAAAGAGACACATGCTCTGTTCATATTAAAAACAAACCTACTAATCTTACAAATTAGCTGGTAACAATGTCAGGTCTGAAATCATCCAAAAAAAAATACAACTCCAGGTAAGTTTGTGATGAGAAAACAACATTATAGTATCAGTTTGTACAATCTCATGGGTGTTATTATTCTTTAATTTTTGCACATCATTTTATAAAAGAATATTTTCTACATTCATCATTTAATATTTGCAAATCCTTCAAGCAAGAATAAAAGAGAACCTTAATAATACACAATTTGCTTCAAATCTGCAACACAAAACCAGCCAACTAAAGTGCAATCCAACATATAACAACTAATAATACAAAATAAAAATACTTACAGCGCATTTTTAAGGGTCCTTTGTTACGCACAATTGAGCTTTAAGTCATGTTGTAATGCTGTTACTTCCTCAAAAACATACCTGAAGTTGTGTTTTGCTTCATTCACACATTTCAGTCATCCTTTATTATTAGTCTGTCTACATCTCCAAAGCTCAAAATGCCCTGTTCCAACTTGTGATGTCATGAAGCGGTAATTTTGAAGTTAACAAAACACAACTCCAGGTATGTTTGTGATGAGGAAGCAATTGTAGCATAACAGAAAATCGTGTAATATAAGCTCTCTCTCTCTACGTTCTTAAAGTGCAAAATGTCTCTTGTATCTGAAAGTCCACTGACTGTCCGGTGAAGAAACCATCGTCTTTACTTGAGGTTACAAAACACCGCGGTAGCATCCACAGCCATCCACAATCCAACGTGCAGAGGACGAGCGAACGTAGTCTGGACCCTGTGTAGCGGCGTCATCGTTTCATCCTGGACGCTATAAAAAGTCAAAACCCCTGCTTCGTAATCCAGGTAGACCCCGATTCTCGACTCCACCGGCCCCATCACCTGCGAGCTTTTCCCATCATGCCAAAAGTTATAACTGTTCTGCCTACAAAACAGAGCCCACGACTCCTTATTCCCGCCGAATCCGCAGTTTTTGGTGTTGCCATGCCGTTGGATGGTCTGGTACGCCATGGCAACGTAAATCCACGGACCGCTCCACTCCAGTTCAAAGTACGCTCTTCCGGCCAAGCTATCGACGCTCAAAACTTGCCAGAAGAAGCTGAACCTATCAGGGTAGTCCAGATAACGTTGAGATCGACCGATGTTCGTAACTCTTGTGTTGCCTTCGGACAACGCCAAGTCTTTGTACGCCGTGTCGTGATCCAGCGTGATTTCATGAGAATATCGAACAAATTCCTCCCTTGTGTTAAAATCAGGTGTTATCGGTTCAACTTCAACTACCTCAACGGGCTGGGAATTTCGAAAGTTTTGGCTGGACACTCTTCGTGACCCAGGTCTTGATCTTTGTAGCTCTAGCTCTTCGAAGTTAAAGTTAAAATTGGAATTTTGAAGTTTTTCATGAAGCTCTTGCGCATCTCCAGGTTCAAATTGGGTAGCGAGGAGAAAATCCACTTCAGACTGAGGGTAGCTGTCTCTGAGTTTTTGCTGCTCCAAGTAGGTTTTGATACAGAAGACGCAGTAGCCGTGTCCACAAGAGCAAGAAACAGATTCCAGATGTCCACGACGCGACATTGTTCTACGGTTTAAAATGTCTCTTTAGTTGAAGTTAAAACCAAGTGATTAAAATGGTTGCACATTGACAAGTTGGAAGAGTGTGTGTGTGTGTGTTTTGGAGAAACTGTCAGGCCCCGCCCCCCCGCTCTGAGGGCACATGATAGGAATGTTGTCCCACACACCCTGTTTCCACTGGAGATGAATCACGGATTGTTTTGATTGGTCCAGATTTAAAACTGTGTCAAAAAGATAGCCTACTCGTGGGGTTTAGCTTCCTGTTTATATGAGGCATTTTGAGGACTTTTAATTTACAATTTAGAAGATATATTAATTTGTTTTGAATTGTTAATTGCGATGGAAATGGTGCTAGGTTTTCATCACTCTGAAACCCACAGGTATAAATAAAACACTCATGAAGCAATGAAAAAACATGCCATACATTTGATGTAGATGTGATTTTTTTTTTTTTTATCAGATTTTTATCTGGCAGATACATAAGCATGTTCTACCAGTTTTAACCATGTTTTCCAAGTATTTTTTATGATTGTCATTATGCTGACCTTGGCAGAGTACACAGTTTCAAGGATTCCCCCTGGAATGTGTCGGAATTTCCTGGACTTCCTGTGAAATATTGGCAATGTTACTCTAAGTCAGGGGTGTCCAACTCAAATTCACAGAAGGTCAAAATTAAAAACTGGGACTAAGTCGTGGGTCAAACTAAATATTTATTGAAAAATTTCAACAAAATCTGCATGTTTTCTTTTCTTTGGAGATATGTAATGTTAAATCTTTTCTTATTAAAATAAATGTTTAATAATAGTTTTGCTTAAACATTTGATCCAGAAGAAGCATAATATAAAGTAATAACAAAATTTTAAATAAATAATGTCTCTATAGGCTCTCTGTAGCCAGTGGACCAGCTCTAATACATATTTGATATAATCTCACGGGCTAAATATAATTATATCGCAGCCAAATTTGGCCCCCAGGCCTGAGTTTGACATAAGTTAAACTGAAATATGTGGCACGCGTATCTACAACAAAAGGGTGATTTGCAAGGCCCAACAAATAATGTAATAATTAATCTCCTTCCTTCTGGGCGGCGTTTGAGAATGTCCTGGATCAGAACTCAGAGAGCTCAGACGTCTTTTATTTGTGATGCCATAACTATGATGAATGCTTTGTTATAGCCTGGAATCAGGTGAAATGCAGTTATATCTCCTTTTTTGTTTGTTTTGTTTTTGTTTTTGACGATTTTAAAGGGAATGCATGTCGGCCTCGTTGAGCTATGCTTAAGCTGTGGTTTAGTGTATTATTGAATTATATTGTATGCATAGAGTATCACACTGCTGCACAACCATTTCATTCTGGAACAATAATAAATTTGAAAGCTGAAAGTTGTATAATCTCAGCATATAATGTTGTGATATAAGTAAAGGTGTATATACCCAACAGAGAAACTGCATTTTTGTTTGTCAGCTCTTGTTATCTTGGCCTATTTCATCAGATGTAAATGCACCAGTTAGGTAGCTGCAAAGCTCAACTGTAGTCCCTGGGCAAGGTGTAAAAATGCTGACAATGGCCATATAAAAAACATAATATTATAAACATTCATTGTAAAATTAATAAGCTATAACAATAAAAGTTAGTAAAGGTGACTAAGCTGCATAAAAGTTCTTCCACACAAGATGCAAAGGTACAATAATACTAACACAGACATGATACACACTTTGTTGCATTTCTGTTTTTTCTCTTCTGGTGATTTCTCTGCTGTTCATGTCTCTGGGTCCACTACAGATAGTAAATAAACTTCTCCTGCGTTAGAACTCCTCTCTTCGTACAACTCTTCCTCTTACTTCAGTTTATTCTACAACATTTGTAGTTGGAAATACACTGGATCGCTGCCACATGAACTAGTCGAACAAGTCCAATCACACGGAGCTGCCACATACTGAGGACACATCATGACAATCAGAGCCCTTTTGGTTTGTGTTTTTTTTGGCAAACACGTTTTAGTCATGGCAACGGCAAGCCAAAACAAAGAAGTCATTGTGCTTTTATGTTGGAACATTGCCTTGAGAACTGAAACAAAAACCCTGCACATCACTCGTAGTTTATAAGGTAAGATTTAAAAACACTTTTTTTCCCACCGCAATGCGACTTTTGCTGTTAATGTAAATGCATTATTCCAACAAGATAATTAGAAAAGAATGATTAAAGTCTGTCTATTTTTATACATTTTATTACTTCCAGAGGGGAATTTGTCCTCTGCATTCTCAATCAGGACTACCTTAGCTGGAAGATGTGAACCCAGAGGAAACCCACCGAAACACGAGGAGAACATGCAAACTCCACACAGAAAGGCCAGGGAATCGAACCCAGAACCTTTTTGCTGTGGGTTTTCTATAAATTACTGTATTTTCCGGGCTATTAGGTGCACTCTTTAGCCTCCAACTCCGTCGAAAAAACAGCCGTGCGCCCCGTAATCCAGAGCGCCCTAAACACGAATCCACTCAGGTATCCCAGCACGACTTCAGTAAACTACAAAGCCGCATCATGTGCAGCGCATGCAAACACAAACGGAGCAGACAGCGACCGCGCAAGTGAAAAAATCCGCAGACACGCCGACGAGGAATGGAATGGAGGAAAGAACCGAAAAAGCGAGTGCAATGTGCCACTTCTAGCCACAACTGAACAACTGAGTCACAGCGAACACGCCGACAATCCAGCGGTCCCAGACAGCACCCTCCCTACAAGCAGTGTTGGGAAGGTTACTTTTAAAATGTATTCCCCTACAGATTACAGATTACATACCCCAAAATGTCGTTTGTAACGTAATCTATTAAATTACTTAAAGTGAGTAACGTAATCTGAATACTTTAGATTAGTTGGTTTGCTGTAGAGAAGCAAAGACGAGGAAATCGTAACATAAGACGTTTTGTCTGATAAAAGAAAATAAAAAGATCAGACTTTACTTAAACATAGTAAAAATATTATTGATAGAAGAGGAGGAGACACGGTCCACGCAGCATGGTTTAGTCCTGTTAAATCCTGTTTTTGACCTGGTTTAGTCCTGGTTTTAGACCAGTTTTAGACCTGGGTTAGACCTGGTTTAGATCTTGTTTAGATCTAGATTAGACCTGCTTTTAGTCCTGTTTTAGTCCTGGATTTAGACCTGGTTTAGACCTGGTTGAGATCTAGTTTAGACCTGGTTTAGTTTCTGGGAATGAGTAGTTTAATAGTTTAATAATAATATAGCTCAAAATGTGAAAACAGGAAAATACCGCTGTGTAATCCATTCATTTCAACAAAGTAACTGTAATCCAATTATCACTCACTGAAACCGTTACTCATAATTTGTACTCTGATTATGTAACTCCAGTACATGTAATCTGCCTACACACCACAACTGAACAAAGCCCAGAGTCACCGTGAACTCACCAAACAAAGTCCAACTGACCCATCCAACTGCTGTGTTTCGTTTAAAGTCCGGTGTGATTTATTTGTGAAAAAAGTTTGAAAATAGACCATTTAATGACAGTGCGTTTTATAATCCAGAGCGAATAATAGCCCGGAAAATAAGGTACTATTACTCTATCTTGGGAGAGGCCTAGTTTTATATTGAAAGAAAAATATAACATGAACTATTTTTTTAAGTTGTTCTTGTAAATGTACTTCACTTCTTCTGATGATTCATTATTGAGTGAACTTCAATGTCGTTCCGAATGACATTTCCAGATGTCTATTTGTATATATTGAATGAACACTACAGACAGCAAAACAAAGTACAAAATTCGCATAGTCACAGTCGTATTATTTCGATTTTAAAAGTACATTGTGTAACTTTGCTTTTCTCCATGCAAATGTTATTGCTTTGTCTGGATGTGTCGCAGTATGGTATTAAATATTTCGATCATCATGGAGACTAAACCAGACCAAGTTACAGGTCAGATCTGTGGAGAGGCGACTCCGCTCACAGTCAGAATGCCTGTTTTTTTCTCGGTATTTTCGAGCTATAAAACCACCTGTAATTGAATAAATGTGAGGTAGAGCTGTTTAATGTCACACCGTGGAACATTCCAGGCAGAGCAATGATATCTCCATAGAAACAAGTAGATGATGGATCCTCCACCAGAAAAGTTACACAATGCACCTTTAAAGAACATAAGCACTTGCCCCGCTTTAGATTTGGGCGAATCTAAGCCCTGATTGTTTCTCTCACTCTGTGCCTTTTTCCTTTGATAAAATGAATTATTATCCTGACTTCTTAATTATAAATTCATGATAATACAACACAGTTTTTTGATTCTCTCTTGGATGTGAACAAATCTTAATGAACTGACTCGCATTAAAAGGCCCGTGTTACCCTATTTTCTGATTTATATTATGTTTTCTCACTGCAAACATACCTGGAGTTGTGTTTTGTTTCATTCATGTTTAACACACTAACCCTACATATTTAGGCTGAGTTATTTTCTCAAACTGAAAACACTCTGTTCCACCTTGTGATGTCATGTGGTACTACAATAAGTGCTCCAATGTGTTTTTAAACTCCATACACCTTCACTAGAATCATTTAGATAATTTTGGCCCTGGAATTGTCAGTTAGAGATCTGCACAGGACAGAATTTTTAGTTCCGCTCCTGCCCACACCTGCATTGTCCAGTCCTGCTCCCGCTTGCACCCGCAAAGAATTGTAATTTTCATTCTCGCTTTCACCTGCATCTGCGATATTTTTTCCCACTCCCACCCACAAATCCCGCAAGATGGGGACGTTCGCTTTCTTAAGCTCTGCCGAACACGGAGAAGCGGAAAGGAATTGTCTAAAATGTGCCCGAGATTAGACCACATCCGCAAGTTTAGGCTGCTTAAAATGTTTTTATTAATGCCAAATAAAATATCCAGCACAAATGATGTATGATAGGTTTACATTATTCATTTGTTTATTTTACTTTACACTCATATTTAGTTTGCGGGACTCCAGTTTATCATTCCTGCTCCCGCAAATGCCCGCAATGAGCTTTCAAAATGTGTCCAGCGCCACACTGTTTTGTTACTGGTCCCGCAAGTCCGACAGTGCAGGGCTCTATTGCCAGTCTTTACTGAATGAAAGGTAAAGAGTGGCTGTTGCTTTGAAAACTACCGCTTCATGACATCACAAGGTGGAACAGAGCATTTTGAGCTTTGGAGATGTCGACAGACTAATAACAAAAGGTTACTCAAACATGTGTGAATGAAACAAAACAACTTCAGGTCTGTTTTTGAGGAGGTAACAGTATTATAACAAGAAGAAAAATCCATTTTACGTAATATTGACCTTTTAAAGTACAAAATGACCCATCACTGTTTCTCCCTGTTCCTTCCATTCATTCATTTTTTTTTTTTTTTTTTTACAGAACCTTCAATATCCAGTAACGATGGTCAGCCTGGGGTCAGCCTGACCTCGGTCCACCTTCTGGGGCTCAATGCAGGTCCATTATGTCCCTCCGGAGAGCTCTGGTGCGCTGGAGAATGGGCCAAATGCAGCGCAGCACCTGGCTCTCTCTCATCAGCTCGTCATTGTGGAGTCTGGATTAAGCGTGACAGAGGCCTGACCGGAGCGAGCGCTAATGCACTCAGCACCTGCAGTTTATCAGGCGGCGCGCGGATGACACTGGAGGATACTGTCTGTGATGTAGCGAGGAGACTGGAGAGTGTCAGGCGCCCGCTTTTCCATCAACAAGAGAGGGCTATTAGCGAACAGGAGCAACTGAGGAAGAGGACACCTGGACCTGGAATGGATTTGATACCAATTTTAGAGCCATTTAGAAGTTGTGTTTTTAGGAGTTGTGTTTTGTTTCATTCACAAATGTTTGAGTAATTCCTTATTATTAGTCCGTCTACATCAAGTTAAGCTCCTTTTACCTTTAGTTCAGTAGAGATTGACAATTCCATGGCAGAAATTATACAAATGATTCCAGTGAAGGTGTTTTTTGTTTGAGAGAAGAACTCAGACAGAGTATTGAACATTGTATTAAACATGTGTGAATGAAACAAAACACCAGGTCTGTTTTTGATGAGGATGATGTTTCCCTTGAGATCAAACATTCTAGACAAAACATTAACATCTCCATGAAGACAAGCAGGTGATGGAAAAGTTGCACAACGCACCTTAAATATGCTGAAAAACAACACATGAGTAATACATCATTAAAGAACACACATTATAGAAAATTGACTTTTTTGGACTTTTAGCCATTTTGTATTGTTATCCCCTCAGCAAAAACATATCCAGAGTTGTATTTTGCTTTCAAAGTGATAAAAAATGTTTGCGTTTTGCCTGGATTGTTGTGTCACAGGTAAAAATCTGATATTCTTCTATGCAGTTTTTAAGACTGGACAAACTGTGTGTACAACTGTTACATTCCCTTTGCTAGGGGAGAAGGAAAGTAACAATAAAAAAAAAAAAAAAAGATGTTAAAGGTTGAATTAAAAATTGTGAATTTATGAATTTACAGTGTTTGGAGAAAAAAAACAAAGAAAGGTTGTGGTGAAATAAAAGAGTTAAACAAAAATTAATTACGAAACTGTAGAGCCCTAACTAAGTATAACGTAAAAAAGAACCTAACTAAAGTTGTACTACCAACAAGCAAGGTGTCTCAAACAAAAGGAATTTACAAAGGCATCGGTTGGCATAATTAATGAAAAATGAGACACAACCGAAAAAGAAAATAACCCAATAAAATGGCGAGCTGGAACGCAGGTGTCCAGTTGTACCGAGCAGAAGGAAAAATGTCCTTTTTATACTCCGCGCCCCACAGGTGGCATCCGTGGATTGGTGGGGGCGGAAGGGTGTCTGGCCAATCCAAGGAGCGATCCAACGCCCATCCTCCGTCCGGCGATCTCTGCTCCTGCGAATCCGAGTCCAGAGCTCGAAGACCAGATTGCATATGCACAAAAGAAACAAGAAACAATGGGAGCAGGAATACTCAAATACCACAAGAAAACAAACAAATATAATACCTTATTTTCTGGGCTATTAGGCGCTCTGGATTACAAGGCGCACTGTCATTAAATGGTCTATTTTCGAACTTTTTTCACAAATAAACTGCACTGGACTTTAAACTAAACACAACACTTCAATGCGTCAGTGGGACAGCCTGGATAATCAAGAGTTCGCACCATTTTTTAGATATATTCATATGTATCTTATACAAGCTCATATACTTATGGCTCTAGCTCTCTCGTTAGCTCTCTCGCGTGGCGGCGGTCTGTGCATGTAAACACTGCCGAACAACTGAAGAAAGTGATGGATCGGTGCGCGGCTGTCACCTGGCGGCCGCGCGCAGTGGTACGTACGGAGAGAAAATAGCACCAAGCGATTATGAGATCTGACTTTTTTTGGCGACGATGGTTTTGTGATGCAAATGTATCACTCTTTTGAACACATATTGCTTTGAGAAGAAAAACCGCTTTAGTATACAGTCCCCACACAACTTGCCGAACTACTTTCCTCAGCACCAAAACGGGCCAGTATCTCGGCTCACCGGACGCTTTCGGGGGTAAGTCGGTGTGAATGCACAACACTGATGACGGGGATGACATACAGATTTATGTCAAAAAATCCGAACTATCCCTTTAATCATTAAAGAGACAGATTGGTTCCTTTTTACTTGGCCAAGGAGTAGAAGAGAAACTACCTGTCTCATCCTAACTGAAGCTCTCTTCTCTCCACAGCCCTTTTATTGAGCATCACACAATTATCACACAATAGGTTACATTCCTTACATTACATATTGTTCACATGTTATCTCATGACTGACAAGCTTCCGCTGACACAGCCCCCAATTACACACTGATTTCATACTCCAGGTGGTAGATAGCCTCTAGTCATTCCCCAGAGTCCTGTGTTACACTCATGATGTTTACCATTAATAGTTGTTTCTCCCGGTACATTATTATTAACAATCCGCTGGATTGTCGGCGTGTTCGCAGTGATTCAGTTGTTCAGTTGTGTCTAGAAGTGGCACATTGCTCTCGCTTTTTTGGTTCGTTCCTCCGTTCCATTACTCGTCAGCGTGGAGTGATGAGTGTCGCTGTCTGCTCCGTGCGTGTTTGCGAGGGCTGCGGGTGGTGAACTGAAGTTGTGCTGGGACACCGGAGTGGATTCCTGTATAGGGCGCTCTGGATTGTGGGATGCGCAATCTTTTTTTGATGGGGTTGGAGGCTTAAGAGTGCGTCTAATAGCCCGGAAAATACAGTACTCTACTAGCCTGGCATTTGCATGTATTCAGTGCTTCATTTGTTTATTTCGTGGTTGTTCATTCCTGTTGCTGACAGCAGAGGGAGCTCCAACACCTAAATGCCTCAATTGAAATAGACGTATCGTTTTTATACCGTAGTTATTTTATTGCTAAAAAAATACCTTGAAAAAATTCTTGCTTTGAAATCTCGACTTTTCGTGATGTGATCTGTTAACTTGACCTGGTGGTGTTGCCATGTTTGTGGAACCTTCCAGGCAAAGCAATAACATCTCCACGGAAACGAGCAGGTTGTGAGCTCTTTATCCAAAAAAATTACACGATGCACCTTTAAAGCAGACCTATTACACAAAATTTACTTTTCAGAGCTTTTAACCATGTGACGGTTTCTTCATTCCTAACCATCTTGAAGTATTTGGAGTGATTCGTGTATGTCTGAGTAATCTTTAATCGCCTATTTTCAAGACGCCATTTTTGCCAACCATTATTTTCGCCAACGCTGGCACACGCCCACTGCTTTCTACAAATTCTAGGATACAGCAGCATCGCATGATCATTTTGGTACAAATGATAAAAACTAAACAATAAACAATTTCAATTATTTACACTTTTTTCCCTCAATTATTTCAGATTCCAAACCCAAGAAGATATTGCGCCATATACACTTATTTCCCCAGTGCTCTTCTGATATTTAACTTCGCTTTCGACTGCATGGTAATTTACGCAGAGCACATGAAAGCAGCATTATCCTGAGCAGACCACTAATCTATTTAAACGCTGTGATGAGATTGAGAGTGTAGCGTGCTTTAGGTGAGACTGTCTCTGTGCACCTTGATGCCTGTGACTAATGGGCTCTCTCCTCTCCAGATGGCCCTTATTTATTCAGCCCAAACGCTCGTGTTGTTTTCTTCCTCTAATTGTTAAAACGGGACATTTTTTGGTGGCCCAGATGTTGTTATGATTTCCCATGACTTTACACTGCAAATTAAACAGGTGGATGTGCTGGGGTCTGCACACACACACAAGATGAATGTGTTTTTGATCCTCTAAAACTGACTAGAATGCTCCAAATGTTCTAAATGTGGTTTCATCCTTGCGCTTATTTTGTTTTCAAATGTTTTTGTTGGTTTTCAGCTGCACAAATATTTAACTGAACCATAAACATAAAAATAATAGCGTAACCTTTGGAGCAGTATCTATAAAGGTGGTCTATTATTTGACAATCCACTTTATACTGTATTCTCGTAGTTAGATGCGATGCAAGAGCACAAGTTAGCTCAGGCTGTGGTTAAACAAGACACGTCTCAATATTTTAGTTGGATTAAAGGCGAAAAAAACACTCATTGATTCAAATTTTGAGCTTTGACGATAATTGTGCGGCTGTGTGTAAAAGAGGCCACCAGCTCCTTCATTGTCTGAGAAGCTTGTCCTTTTACCATGTAGACAGAACTGTGACGGCACTGTTCTATAAAACGTTTATGGAATAAATTTTAATGGTTTCATTGGTCTACTAAAAACAAGAACTCCCTGAATCAGTTGGTTTAATGGGCCAGTAAGGTGATTGTCCATCCTCAGAGCCGCCTGGACTCCCTGTACTCGAGACAGTCCCAGAGGACGTCCCAGAGTATTTTAAAAGACGTGCAACATCCACTAAATTCAGAGTTTCAGCTGCTTCCCTTTGGTCAGAGGCTTTTAGTCCCAAGATCTAGAACAAATCATTTTAAAAGGAGCTTTGTTCTGGCTGCTATCGTACTTATGAATAAACTGTAATCTATTTATCTAAAGATTTTGTGTTTTTATATATATTTAATATTTATTGTGATTTTAGTCAAGCGTGATGGATGAATTTAACGAATTGTTTATGGAACAAACCATTCTGCACTGGAGCACTTTATTTTGTAATTGTGTTTTTATACATGTTTATTGCACATAATGTGAATGAATGAAATGTGAAATGTGGGACCAGCCTCTCAAATCTGCAGAACAAATTTACCTACGGGTACGAATAAAGCGACCTAACCTAACCTAAAGAAAAGGTGAGGTCAGGTGTTACAGGCCTGAGTGTTGTCTGGAGTCTAGAGGGTCTGTCCGTCATGAGCCGCAGAGGGCGGGGCTCACCCACAGGATTTATATTTATCAGCAGCATGTGTAGCACAGGTTCAGCTGGTTAGGTCAGCTCTTATGGTAACACAGGTGGAAATCTGTCATGTCACAATTACAAGTGAATGTCTTTGTTATTCAAGTGACACTTCATCAGTTCTATTTTTATGTCCTGAATAAACAGAAGAAACAATGAAATACAATACAGTGGCATAGAATCAATAGGCCTAGTGTTATTTCAATTTCAAAGAGCAAAAACACCTGGAGAGTTAAATTATTTAAATCAAATCTTTTAAAAATAATTTATTATTGTTTTATTGTTTTCTTGATTTAACATATATATTATAAAAATGACCCAGTCTTTTGATTGGCTCTTTGGATATGATGATCTTAAAGAACTGACTCGTGATAATAGTCTCATGGACGACAAGCGCAAAACCAACTGATAGGTTACTTCATTAACAGATTAATTATTACCTCCGCCAAGGAGGTTATGTTTTTGCCGGCGTTTGTCTGTTTGTTTGTTTGTTTGTTTGTGTGTTAGCAACATAACTCAAAAAGTTATGGACCAATTTTGATGAAATTTTCAGGATTTGTTGGAAATGTGAAATGGAAGAACTGATTTCATTTTGGGGGTGATCCGGAAGAAATCCTGGATTCTGGATCACTTTGAAATTTTAGTTAACATTGTGGTAAATGGGGCCAAAAATTGTGTTTCTCAATATCTCGGTTAATTATTGACCAAACCCCATGAAATTTGACTCAGGGATGGACAATGGGATCCTCTTTCATATTCCAAAGGCTGATCCGGATCTGATCCAGAAGACTGATTTTATCGCAATTTATATAAAAAATGGGGGTAGTCCTTGGCGGAGGTCTGCGCTCTCTGAGTGCTTTTCTAGTATAATATTGTTTACTTTTTGTATGATGCACACTGCAAAAACCAAACAGCACATCTTTATTAGAAAAGGTAAAATGGAATGAGAAGTTGCATATATGACCTGCCCCACAGAGTCTGGGCAGGTTCACAATAAGTGAGAGGTGGTTTCATTTTTCAGTTTGCAAAATGTACAGTCTGTGTCCATTGCCCTTCTGAGATGATTCTTTAGCAAATAACAGTGATGTAAAAATCTGTAGCAGATTTCCCTTTGCTTGTTGGTGATGACATATTTGTGAGGTCATGTCTAAACATGTTTCCATGGAAAATGGAATAATAATAATATGAATAGAGCTCCGTTTGGGAGGTTCACTTGTCACTTTTTTTCCACGGCGACTCATTATAAGTCAAGTTTAATTGAAAATGAAGCCAAGTAAGTTCCTTTTGAAAAGTTTTTCAAAGTTTGATGAGCAGCGTCTTCATGTCGGCTCAAGTCGCCATCTTCGGATGCTGGCCCTGTCCTGCCACTTCCCTGCTAAATACATCTCAAAACGTCTAATAAACAAAAACTAAAACATGTTAATTTAATACTATTGAGTTTGGAAAAAATAGCAAAATAAATGTATATTTTTGTTTATTAAAATAAAATGGCAAATATTGGTAGGGACTATTTTGTCTTCCCTAAATATGTCCCCACCGTCCCTGTCCAAACCTACGCCCTTGATGGAGAATCACTATAACCCCAGAGGTGCACCTGTGTTTCCTGACCTGGAGGACAAGGACCCCTGGCATGACTTCAGGGGGTCCTCTAAGCTTTGTCTGCTCAGAGGACCAAATCATCAAAGAAATTATTAGTGTAAATTAAATAGAACAAATCTCCCACAAATGATTGTAGAATGGATATGGGAGCATAAACACCAAAACTGCAGTATATTTGTATTAAATAAAAAGTAAATCAATAACAAATGCTTGGGCAGTTTTAAAAGGGGGGGGGGCTGTGATTCTCTAGTTCACACAGAAGGGACTCAGAGGAGAAAATGTTGGTAACCACTGCACTACATCAGGCTTTGAAGACGAACAGTAGAAATAAATGAAAGAGGCGTGTGCCCCAGTACAGCTGAATGTTTGCTGATGTCTCTGTGCATTTGAACCAAACATAATGCATTTGAACACGAGCGATGCCAAAGGGTTTGTGATAGACGTGCTGTAGGAACAAGGAACTATCTTCATCTTTTTTCACAGTTTGAAATTGAAGAGGCTCTGCTTTAAATAAACAGCCTCAGACAAAATCGCTTTAGTTGAGATGTAGAGGCAGCTCCTCACAGGGAAATGAGGCTGAAAATCATAGTTAGAGAGAGACACTTTTTGAAGTATAATTCTCTGTTTTCTCCGTTATGGTTTGTTTTGACTAGACTTTTCGACGCTTTGCCCTCTGCTCTGTTCATGACATGTGAGACTACGGTGGCCCCAAAAGGTCACTCCTGAAGCCTCGGCAGCTCTTTTTGCCAGAGGTGTTTGTTGGGGCCAAACTCATGATTAAACATGTGAATAATTGAACCCATTTTATAAAGCCAACAGTCTCACACATTTGGACAGCCCTGGACTCTTGGTTCTTAATTAGTTGTTTTTGCCTGAGGCCAGTCAACAGTTGGCTCTGTCCCTTTAATTGTGCAGACAGCTTGACTTTACAGGCGCACATCCTTGCACTCTTTAGTTTATTGCATTTCATAAGCCCTGAGGAGAGAGTAAAAGAATGTAAAAATGAAACTTCAGCCTATCACATAAAGTCATTAGGTTCAGTGGACTGGTACTTCACAGAATACAAATTTCTGAAAATAATTGAAGTGTGTAGGTTTTTACCTTCTTGTCTTGTAAAAATGCTGTTACTTTGCCAAGAATGTTAAGATGAAATGGTGGCTGAGTGGCTAGAACTCACACTTCACAGCAAAGAAGGTTCTGGGTTTGATCCCCAAGTTGCCCGGCCATTTCTGTGTATGGTTGCATGTTCTCCTTGAGTCTGGGTGGGTTTCCTTCAGCCACTCCGGTCTGTTAGACGGTTTGCAAGAACCTCGGAAGTTGTAGACCAGGGGTGTCAAACTCATTTTGGTCCGGGGGCCGTATCCAACCTACTTTGATCCCAAAGGGGCCGGATCAGAAAACTCATGGCATATAAACCCCAAAAATAACAATAAGTTCACATATTTGTGCAGAGAAAGCAAATCTATTACAGAAATCTTTTTTAATTGATGAACTCTTTCTTTTACAAAATATTATAATATTATGAACAACCTGAAACTTTAAGAAAAATGCAGTTTCAACACTAACATTATCTTGTATGCAAATTTCAACACAATGTTTCAACATGAACTTGTATGTAAACAGGAATAAGTCAATTTTTCTTGTAAAATCCTGCACTCGGCTCTACTTTTCTCATTTTGGACATTTTTCTGATGAGGGTGTCACAGTCAACAGTCAAAACGATCGTCCTTTAAGAGCGTTTGGAAAGAGACAAGTCTTCATTTGTGCTGCTCTGGTGGGAGGGGCCACGTACAGAGACGCTGGAGACGCTGCTGTGATAAACACCACAGAAAATTACCAAGATTTTAATAGAAAATATAAATAAAATGTTTTAGTAGAAAATCAGCCGAGGGCCAGATTAAAGGTCTTGGAGGGCCGGATCTGACCCCCGGGCCATATGTTTGACACCTGTGTTGTAGACCGTGCATCAGTCAATCAGTGAAGAGCTGTGATGCCATAATGTCAAACTGAAGCACCTGTCTGGGTCTCTTTTGTGGTACAGCACAACAGTAAACAAAGCGGTCGAGATGGATGTAGATGAAGACAGACATTTTGTGTTGGCAACGATTCCCGAGATCGAAGATTTAAATCCGGAACAAAAAGAATGTTTGGTGAATTTTATCAAGAGGAAAGGCGTTATTGCTCTTTTTCTCACGGGATTTGGCGCATTACATACGTCACGACCAAATAGCAGTGATTGGTTAAATAAAAAAAGTACCCGCCTACTGTCGAGCGAAAAAATCCTAATGCTGCAAGGTCAGACGGTTTCCACGAAGTGAAACTGGCTGATGAATCAGGCTACCGGTGTCTACCATCAACCCTAAAAATTCCCCATTGGTAATTCCTCCAACTAAGACAAGCAATAAGATCAAATAGATGCATGTTATCCCTTTGTTTGGGTTGGTTTCTTCAGGGCTCTCCGGTTTCCAGGTTTCCACCATCAACCCAAAACATGAACCATAGGTCAAATCCTCCAGCTAAGGTGGTCCTGACCAAGACTAGCTCAAGATCTGCAGATGGGTCTGAGAGCACTGTGCTGCTCACTGCTCCTGAAGAGATGTCCTGGATGAGTCAAATGCAGAGGACAAATTTTCCTACAGGGTCAATAAAATGCACCTTACACTCAACTTTATTACACATCACCTCAGCACATCACCCCGGTCCTTTTATTTCTCCATTGGCTTCACCTCAAAATATAAAATCTAGCCAAATTAAGATGACTTGAATTAAGGAAGTTTTGTCATGATTTGAATAAATTTCACTTGACAAGTCAAATTATCTGCCAGTGAAATAAAACTTTTTGTACTTAAAATGTGAAAATACATCATTCTGCCCGTAAAATAAGAAAGAAAATCAAATGTTGCTTGAATTAAGAAAAACACACTTATTCCACAGGTAGATAATTTAACTTGTCAAATTGAATCAACTCAAATAAAGTAAAATGTTCTTAATTTAAGTCATTTAATGTACCTAGATATTACTTTTTGCAGCATTCCAGTTTCTTTTAGAGTTGATCACAGACTTTGGCTTGTTTAAATCCAGCATCAAAACCTATTTTATCTATTTTATCTATTCTATCTATTCTATCTATCCAGACTGACTTTTAACATTTAAAAGTGCAGTGATGCTTTGTACAACTTATTTTATTTCATTGTTTAATGTTTTTATATTGTGCTGGTTTAATTGGAAAGGACTTTGGTCGCCTTCAAAGTTGTAAAAGACTCTATAAATAAAGTTAGATTGATTGTTTGAACTCCAAATACTTTTTGGAGCTTTTTTGATACAATTTTATTTGGAAATCTCAAATTATTTATTGTCCATTCAGGAAGTTTGCACTAGCATGGTAGGTTTTAGCATTACCATGACGGTCAGTGTTGGGGAGTAACAGATTACATGTACCATAGAGTTATGTAATCAGAGTACAAATTATGAGTAACTGTATTCAGTTACAGTTACTGTTTAAATGAGCGGTAATTGGATTACAGTTACTTGGTTGAAATAAATGGATTACACAGAGGTATCTTCCCGTTTTCACATTTTGGGCGATTCCCTTTTTTTTTTTTTTCCTCCGGTAATTCCACTCATTGCCGGACATTAAACCAGGCCTAAAACCAGGTCTAAACCAGGCCTAAAACCAGGTCCAAACCAGGTCTAAACCAGGTCTAAAACCAGGTCTAAACCAGGTCTAAACCAAGACTAAACCAGGACTAAACCAAGACTAAACCAGGTCTAAAACCAGGTCTAAACCAAGACTAAACCAGGTCTAAAACCAGGTCTAAACCAGACTAAACCAGGACTAAACTAAACCAGGACTAAACCAGACTAACCAGGTACAGAACTAAACCAGGTCTAAACCAGGATTAAACCAAGACTAAACCAGGTCTAAACCAGGACTAAAACCAGGTCTAAACTACGTCTCAAACAGGATTTAACAGGACTAAACCATGCTCTGCGGACCGTGTCTCCTCCTCCTTTTCTATCAATAATATTTTTAATTTAGTCAAGTAAAGTCTGGTCTTTTTATTGTCTTTTAGCAGACAAAACTTCTTATATTACAATATCCTGGTCTTTGCTTCTCTACAGCAAACCAAGTAATCCAAAGTATTCAGATTACGTTACTCACTTTAAGTAATTTAATGGATTCTGTTACAAACTACATTTTGGCGTATGTAATCTGTAATCTGTAGGGGAAAACATTTTAAAAGTAACCTTCCCAACACTGGTGACGGCAAACTCCAAAAAGCTCTTACAAACTCATCACGGTGAATAATCAGGACACTCGAAATTAGGACTCTCAGGATGCATAAAGTAAGTGAGAAATCGGATCACTTTCGCACTTTTAAGACGATAAAAATCAAGTAGCCTATAGCGTCTTTAAAGTCAAATACAATTACTAATTTTTCTTGTATAATTCACGACAACAAACTCTTTTTCCTTGGGTATAATTACATTAGGAGGCTTGCAGAAACTGGCCATGTGCTGTGCCTGATGTGGCCACGCTCATTACCTAATGCAGCGAACGCAACACGCAACACTGTGCTAGCTTAACCTGCGCGGAGGGGATTAGCGCCTGTGCTAGCGGGACTGCTGCTGTGGTCTATTCAGAATAAAACGTAATGTTGATGAGCAGTTTGGCCTTTGCACTGGATTAATCAGGCTTATGCTATGCTTATGTTTTGCTAATCTCCATATTGAACCAGTCCACCACAACAAACAAGCACAGACACAGACTCCAGAGCCTCGTTTTAGTGAACCACACACCACATGTTTAGACCACAGCTCAAGACTCGCACTTATGTCATTAATAAGAAAGGCCAGGTTCGATTCCCGCCATAGATACGTTTTTGTGTCGAGTTTGAACGGTATCTCCCACACAGCAAAAAGTGGAGTGTTAAAATCGACTCTCACGCAATCAATTTTAACACTTTCACATTTTCTCAAGGTTTATATGAGTCCAATCTGTTCTAGAGTTAATTTAACATTTTTGGAAATTTTAATTAAGTAACACTGGACCTGTTTAACCCTGAAATTAAGAAGTATATTAACATTTTGAGAGTAAATGGATAACACTTTGTGGGGTTATCGTGATTTAGCTAAACAACGAACAGAGGTGTTGTATTTTTACACTTTATTTTAGTGAAAGGGCCCATCTCATGTAAAATCTACTTTTCAGAGCTTTCTACATTCTAAGAGTGATGTGTGGGCCTTGTATATGTAGCCGAAGTGGTTTTTAGATTGATTGGGCGTTTTTTTTAAAAACAAATTACAGCGTATTTCTGCCACCCTCCCACGTGACAATGAAGTAAAGCCGCTACAACAATGACACGGCAGCTACACCTATGACGCGTTTGACGTAGTAGAAAGTGCACTGCACACGTCCGTGTACACGATATAAGTTTATCTAATAGGGTTTATTAATATTTTACCAATCGGTAATTTGCAGCTGATGCCAATGTGGTGCTGCCGCAGTAATACATAGAACATGCATAGAAAGCGAAAATACGTAGCTATAACACAAAAAGTAAATATTTCTTTTCTATAATAATAAGTGAAAATAAATGTCATGCAGATTTTTTTTACTTGTGTCCGAAAAAGGGGTGGGAGGAAGTAAATACTTATTTAACCCCACCCCACCCCTTATTTAAACCCACCCACTTCTCATTTCCTGTACAATATAAGCAATATAATTGCACAGTTCCCGCATTTCATTACAAATTATACGTATATAATATATGCACAGATATAACATTCATCATGAAGGTCTCTGCATAACAATTTTCCTTAATTACACACTCGTCTCATAATTTTATTATTACCAGCCACCAAAAAACGGGGATGTCCCAGTTTTTTATTTTGAAATTCATATCACCCTATCGCCGGGTGCTGCACAAGCTGACTGAAGGTGGGTCAAATGCAGTGGACACATGTCCTACAGGGACCATAAAGTGTATGTTAAAGGTGCACTGAGTTAAGTTACAAATCAAATCTGTAGAGAAGTAGGCTGCAAGAATACATCTTTTTCTATTTTTTCCTTTTCCCAATGAAAAACCAATGCATGGGTTTCAGAATGATGCAAAATTAGGACTGTTTCCCAAATTGAAAATATCTTTAAAATGGGAATAAGTCCTCAAACGGTTGCATAACAGGAAGCTGAAGCCCATACATAAGTGAACGGAAGACATGCAAGTTTAATGCCATTCTGTGACACATTCCAGGCAAAGCAGTAATAACTCCACCGACACAAGCTGATGGCAGACATGCTGCTGGAATATTTTCATAGTGCACCTTTGAACTTGAGCATTTTTTTCTTTTAAAACGACGTGTCTTAGCGTTAGTGTTGTAGTTTATGTGTGAAACTGTTGTCCTTTATTTTAAGTCAAGACTCAGGGATTACTGAAATGCTACAACAACATGAGGAAACAACACTGGCATAACACATGTAAGACCTCTAATGTTATATATTTTTATACGGCTTTGCGGAAAATATATTAAAAGAATAAAAAAATGAAAAGTTTGATGGGTCCGAGACACTTTTGCTGTTGTGTGTTTTAGCTTTGTTACACTCCTGCTTCAACTGTTTCCACTTGTTTCTGATTTGGCTGCATACCCTCCTTGATCAAACCTTTCTGCTACCTCTACCTCTACCTCTTTGAAAAGGTTAGTGTTTTTATGTTTTGTGCTATCTACTCTTTTCATTATTTGTAGTTCTTCCAGCGCACTTATTTAAAAATTTGTTTCGGCTCAAGTCCAACGTTTGCTCTGGGCAAATCTTGCAGTGCGTCATCATGTCAGAAGGGCGACCCAACGAGCATGCGCTGAACATCCTTTAAAATCAGAATAAACCACCCACAAGTATTTTAAATTCCAATGTATTTTTTTTACATTCAGCTATCGTTTAGATCAGGGGTGTCAAACATACGGCCCGGGGGCCAGATCCGGCCCTAAAAGACCTTTAAACTGGCCCTTGGCTGATTTTCTACAAAAATATTTTAATAATATTTTCTATTAAAATATTTATAATTTTCTGTGCCGCTTAGTATAGCAGCATCTCCAGCGCCTCTGTACGTGGCCCCTCCCACCAGAGCAGCACAAATGAAGACTTGTCTCTTTCCAAACGCTCTTAAAGGACGAATGTACGGAACCCAAGAGGGGTCACAACAAACGCAAACGCTGCAACAAATACAAATGCGACAACACAATAAAAAGCCACAACAAAGCCAAAAAAAGCCGCAAGGGAAATGACCGCAGGACTCTATTTTAATGCAAACAGTGCAACAAATACAAATGCTGCAACACAAACGCCGCAACACATTAAAAAGCCACAACGGAAGTGATCGCGAGACTCTGTTTTCCAACGGACCGATCAAGCGGCAAGTGAAGAAGAACTACAACGTGAAACGAATAATGATAAAACAATAAATTACTTTTACTTACGTTTCCAACTTCTCCGTTCCTTTACTTTTCACGATGTAGTTCTTCTTCTTCACTTGCCGCTTGATCGGTCCGTGGGAAAATAGAGTCCAGCAGTCACTTCCGTTGTGGCTTTTTGATGTGTTGTGGCTTTTTAATGTGTTGTGGCTTTATAATGTGTTGCAGCATTTGCATTTGTGTTGTGGCGTTTGTATTTGTTGCGGCGTTTGTGTTTGTTGTGACCCCTCTCGGCTTCCATACAAATGTTTTGACTGTTCACCGTGACACCCTCATCAGCAAAATGTCAAAAATGAGAAAAATTGAAAAATTGACATAGTTAATGTTAAAACATTGTGTTGAAATTGCATTTTTCTTAAAGTTTCAGGTTGTTCATAATATTATAATATTTTGTAAAAGAAAGAGTTCATCAATTAAAAAAGATTTCTGTAATAGATTTGCGTTTCTCTGTACAAATATTTGAACTTATTGCTATTTTTCACGTATATATGTCTTTTTGGGGGGATCAAAGTAGGTTGGATTCGGCCCCCAGACCAAAATGAGTTTGACACCCACCCTTGGTTTAGTTAAACAAATCCCAGTATCTTCGGCTTTCTCTCTCTCACCGTCTCCATTGCGAGACCGGCATAATACCACTCTATAACACCACGTTGTTTATTGAGGACCAGCGCATGTATCCAATTACAGAAGCGGGCATTTTGATGGTAGCATTAATACACTGGCACGACTCATTTTGTACATCTGACACAAGCTGATGGCAGACATGCTGCTGGAATATTTTCATAATGCACCTTTGAACTTTTTTTTTTTTTTTTAAACGTGTCTGTTTTAGCTTTGGTGTTGTAGTTTATGTGTGAAACTGTTGTCCTTCATAAGACAAGACTCAGGGATTACTGAAATGCTACAACACACGTGAAAAGAAACTCTAGGAGGGAACAACATTAGCATAACACGTGTAAGACCTATAATGTTATATATTTCTATAGGGCTTCGTGGAAAATATATTAAGAAAGAACAAAAAAAAAATCAAAAGAAAAACTGGAAATTCTTGGAAGCCATGTCTCGGTGAGGGGTGAATTATTCATACCCTGAAGCTTTATTAGCGCACCTCTTTGCACTACTTCCTGTAATTTTCCAAAGTGGCCCTTAATTAAAGAACACTTGTAATTCCACTCCCGTACCGGTGTAGTACAAAATAATGACATTTCCTCTCATCACACCTCATTACACATACCACCGTAACTCTTTTAAGATTCACGTGGGCCGCTGGTCTACGTGGGTGTACGCTACTTTCATATGCACGTTTCCCGGCTAGGATGAATCATATATACGCTCGCTTGTATGTCTTCTATCCTCCGGAGAAGTGGCAAATGAGATCAAGTGCAGGGAAATTCCGTCGACGCAAACACATCAATTACACGCGGCATCCTTGCCCCGTACCCGGCTCTCCATCTAAACCCCGCCGTCCCTCTGAGCTCCTATAGTTTTTTTCTCGTTCTCTCTTTGCCGCTCGCTGTCCGTCATGTTTGCGCGGTTAAAGAAACTACGGGGAATTAAATGAACATATGCAGAAATGAGTGCGGAGCTTTAAAAGGGCCATTCTATATGTAAATTAAACATGCGAAACAGAGTGGGCTGGAACCGCCTGAGTGAGACAAGGCCCCTGGGAGGTAGAGCTGTGGCTTTCATCTGGGTTTAAACCACGTTGGCTTTGTGTAAGTGGAAAAACATGCCTGGAAAATATGCTGGGATTTCACTATGGATTCTTTGTAATGTATGTTTATTTTTTATTTGGTGTAATCTTGTAGCCCATGTGTAATCGTGTTAAGTTTTCTCCCATAAATGATAACTGAATTCCCGACACGGAAAGTAGGGATTGGTATGGTATGATTTTATTTTCAGTTCTTTGTAATTGTTTCTTTTACAAAATGTATATCATTTTTATGCCTCTATGTCACTACCAATATCATTTCTATTTATGTACCAAAGGGAGAGTACATATAAATTAAAAGTATGTCTTAACCACTTGCTTATTTCCAATCCGACATGACCTAATTATAATTATTTAAGTCCACTGGTAAAGGGACAGTTCTGTATTTTGGACATAGGAGCTCATTTTTCTAATGAGCCAGAGTGTTGGAGACGTGTGGAGACACTTTTTTAAGTATTCCATCCAGTCCTTGTATTTGCAGAGGTCACTGGTGCTAGGCTAGTGCATGTCAATGGCCATAGTTAGCCTGCAACTAAAAACAGTCTTATCCACTCCACAAAACACCTGAAGCAAATCTGTTTTTACACCAGACTATTGATGTAAATGTCTGTGTTGATAGAATAATTTTAGAAATAAAACCAACCTTGCATTTGAAGGATTTATGTCTGAGCAGCAGCAGCGAGTTGTACTTCCTGATAGAAAGCTTGGCAGCGGCGGACTGATATATGAGAAAATAGTCCCTCAATGTGAAACGATTCATGTGATGCAAGGTTAATTTTATTTCAAACATTATTCTATCAACACAGACATTTACATCAACAGTCTGGTGTAATAATAGATTTGTTTTGGGTGTTTTGTGGAGTGAATAGGACTGTTTTTAGTTGCAGGATAACTATGGCCATTGACATGCACTAGCCTAGCGCCAGTGACCTCTGTAAATACAAGGACTGGATAGAATACTTAAAAAAGTGTCTCCACACGTCTCCAACACTCACTAGGAAATGAGGTCCTATGTCCAAAATTCTGAACTGTCCTTTTAATTGTAACATGAATTGTGATTGATTTGTGCATTGCATAGTATCGATAGTTTGCAGTGACATCATGCTGGGGGTGTTCTACATGGATGCAGAATCAGTTCATCAGTTACCATAGTGACACAATGCACACATTAGCAAACATAGCCAATTTTTTTTTTTTTAATATGAAAACTCAAGAAAAAATAAACAATACATTTTTAGAAGCCTGTGACCAATATGAGCTCCCGTGGTTCTATTTAGGACTTCGACAAAAAGGTGAAAAGGTGAAACTTGCCACGTTTACATGTTTTTTTCATTCCGAATTATAGTGTGGAATAAAAATATTCTCCTTTGAGTTTACATGGAAATAATAATTCCAAATTGAGGTTTACATGGAAAACATGCCTTAATTTAATTCCGCCTAATGTCTGAGTGTTGGGAATACAGGGTTACCACAGTCATGGAAATCCTGGAAAAGTCATGGAAATTGAAAATGTCATTTTTCAGGCCTGGAAAAGTCATGGAATTTTGTAAATTCAATGAAAGTTTTGGAAAAGTCATGGAATTTTAGTATCTCTTTCTCGCAACTACAGCATTCTGTTAAGTTCTCATTAGGCTGTTATGATTATTTCCCAATGTATGCACCTTTTGTTTAAAAGAGACGACAATAAAAACACTGACAGTATTTTGAATGTTAAAAAACTATAATACCAAACCATAAGGTGAGTGGAAAGGGTTAACATTTTATATTTATAAAGGTATGGTCAATTCTACACATGTAGGTGCCGTAAAGTCATGGAAAATTCACTTTGGGTCATGAAATGGTCAAGGAAAAGTTTCAAAACACACACTTCAGCTGCTATCGGCTTTTTTGTCATCTCAGTTTGTCATTACGCCTGGACACAAACATGATACAAACTTTTTTCCATCCACCAAGGACTCGGTCCATCTCTTCACCAAATGAAAAGTTTGATGGGTCTGAGACACTTTTGCTGTTGTGTGCTTTAGCTTTGTTACACTCCTGCTTCAACTGTTTCCACTTGTTTTTGATCTGGCCACGTACCCTCCTTGATCAAATCTTTCTGCTACCTCTACCTCTACCTCTTTGAAAAGGTTAGTGTTTTTATGTTTTGTGCCATCTACTCTTTTCATTATTTGTACTTCTTCCAGCGCACTTATTTAAAAATTAGTTTCAGCTCAAGACCAGTGTTTGCTCTGGGCAAATCTTGCAGTGCGTCATCGTGTCAGAAGGGCGACCCAACGAGCATGCGCTGAACATCCAGAAATATTTTTAAGAAGAATAAATGTTTACATGATCGAGAAATAAATGAATTCAGCTTTAAAATCAGAATAAACCACCCACAAGTATTTTAAATTCCAATGTAGTTTTTCTTTTCTACATTCAGCTATGGTTTAGATAAACAAATCCCAGTATCTCTGGCTTTCTGTCTCTCACCGTCTCCATTGAGCGACCGGCATAATACCACTCTATAACACCACGTTGTTTATTGAGGACCAGCGCATGTATCCAATTACAGAAGCGGGCATTTTGATGGTAGCATTAATACACTGGCACGACTCATTTTGTACATCTGACAAAGCTCACAGTGCACGCATACAGAGAGACCGCCCACACAACCCTGAGACGGGGAGCACACAAAGCCACAGATACAGAGTGGGAAATAAAATAAAACCTGAAATTAAGCAGCAGAGAAGGTGTCTGGTGAAATGTTTTAGTTCAGTGAATTATATTACAGTATAGTCATCCGCTCTCGGCTGTATCTAAAAATCACCAGCTTTTAAGCGTCAGAATTTTGCATCAATCCGTGTAACATTTGTTCATTCGTTTTTCAAAATAAATAAGAAAACAAAAAAAAAAAAATTCTTCATTATTTGTCTCCAAAACCAAAATGAAAAAAATGGATAACGATTCATTTTTACAGTTTTCGATTTTGTTTATAAATGAATAATGGAAAAAAAACAGACCGTTTCCCGTTTTCATGACTTAAACTGCGATGTGCCACATACGGATTGAACCAGGATTAAACCAGGACTCAGACCGGGATTGAGACTGGGACCAGACCAGGACCAGACCGGGACTGAGACCGGGACTGAGACCGGGACCAGACCAGGACTGAGACCGAGACTGGGACAAGATTAGGACCAAACTGGGACTGAGACCAGCAGTGAGATCGGGACTGAGATTGGGACCACACCAGGACCTGATCGGGACTGAGACCGGAATCTGATTTAGTCCTGGTTCACTTCTGGTTTAGACCTTGTTTAATCCTGGTTTAGTCCTGTTTTAGTCCTGGGATCAGTCCTGATCCAGTCCTAGTTCTGGTCCCAGTCTGGTCCCAGTTTCAGTCCGGATCAATCTATGCGGGCATAGCTCCAGGCTCATCCCGACACTCCTGGTTCAGTCTGGCAACGCACTTTAAGTCCGTAAAGTGAAACAGGACTAAACCAGATGCTGGTCTCAGTCCCAGTTAGGTCCTGGTCTGGTCCCAATCTCAGTCCCGATCTCAGTCCTGGTCCCAGTCCCGGTCAGGTCCTGGTCTGGTCCCAGTTTCAGTCTCAGTCCTGGTCTGGTCCCAGTCTAAATCCTGGTCTCAGTCCTGGTTCAGTCCTGGTTTACTCCGTATGCGGTAGAAGGTCGGCATCGCACTTAACGTCCGTAAATGGGAAACGGTTGTTATCCGTTTTTTCCATTACTCATTTAAACACAAAATCAAAAACTGGAAAAACGAATCATTATCCGTTTGTTCATTTTGGTTCTGGAGACAAATAATGACGGAATTTTAAAACTTTTTTTTTTCATTTTCTTATTTTTGGTTTTATGTTGAAAAATGAATGAACAAATGATACATGGATTTGCATCAATATTGTAAAAATAAAGCAAATTTTGTACATATATCAAACACAGTATATGACAAAACCAAAATGCAGCATCTGTAGACTCTTCCAGCGTTTGCAAACAGAATCCCTACATGAAAAAGGCTGGTAGTGTCGATACGCTCTAATGAATTTTCAATGGGGGAGTTAGCATTATTTGGACTTTTCAGCGTATCAGCTATCAGACTTCTACACTACAGGCCGATATTCTGTTTTTTGGTCGAACTGCTCCCCAAAGAATACACACAAAGATTTCTTTTAACACTTAAATGTGAATAGATAACTATTCCTACACTTCCTTTACAGGTTTGTAGTAAAAAAAAAAAAAGAGGCTGTGGATGAGATTGTAGTAATTGGTAAATTTGATTATTTGTAGAAAATAAGCCAACTCGGCCTTAGATATCAATAGTACGGAAATCAGGAGGGCTCATAACAAATGCAAATTCTGCAACAAATACATATGTGACAACACAACAAAAAGCCACAACAAACCAAAAAAAGCCACAACGGAAGTGACCGTGGGACTCTATTGTAGCAGAGTGACGTAATTTAAAGTGGACTTCACTTCACTGTAGTAAATGAACCAACAACCCCACCTGGTAAAGTCAGGACACAGTATTTCCCCACCCACTTTAGGCACACAGGTTCGTTGAGTGAATATGGCATGAAACTCGAATATACTTTACATTGAATTTATTACTCATTTTTGCAAGGGGTTCATCACACACACATATCCTCGACCAATCCTGTACGTTCATTATCCATTCGGTCGCATGGCCTCGTTTGCTATGGATTACCTTAGGGCCATTATCACAGTCAATATTGCACCTCGCAGTAGCGCTTCCCACAAGACGAAGACTTCAGAGAGTGAGTCCTTTCACCAAGGGCCACGACCAAAGAACGGACCAGGTACACAGAGAAAGAAAAGGGGAAGCTTCCCGCCAGCAGGAGCCTAGACTAGATAACAAGTTACATTTAACATACAATACACATTTGACATGTGTAACAGGGACACAAAATAAACCATAGCGACACACCATATAGATTTCACCAACAGCAACAGTAATCTTAGTGCGCCTAAACGTGGTCCACTCTGGGCTTCGCGTCTTGCGTCAGCTTGGTTCCACCCGCCTGCGACGTCAGCGGTCAGAGTTCAGGAGGGAGGGGTGAGCGTAACGCATAGCACCCCTTTTTATTGGTGGGTTTGTGATCAATAAACCTGATACTATTACACTATTTTAATGCAAACGGCATAACAAATACAAACGCCACAACACAACAAAAAGCTGCAACGGAAGTGACCACAGGACTCTATTTTCCAACGGACCAAACAAAGCATTAAAGGACCAAGAGGGAAGTGAAATGGGAAAAGCTGAAGAAGAGCAAAAATGTGAAAAGTAAAGGAACGGAGGAGTGAACGAAGTTGGAAACGTAAGCAAAAGTAATTTATTGTTTTGTGGCCAGGATCGATGTCACTTGGCCCGTCAGAAAATAGAGTCCCACGGTTACTTCCGTTGTGGCTTTTTTTTTTTTCCGGTTCATTGTGGTTTTTGTTTAATGCAAAAAAAGATGTTGTGGTGTTTGCATTTGTGTTGCCGCGCTTGTATTTTTTGCGGCGTTTGCATTTGCTATGAGCCCTCCCGGCTTCCGTACAACAGAGCTTATCGGCGATCGGTTCCGCTGGACGCCAAATAAATGGTATCGGCATAAAAAAAAACATATATCAGTCAATCTCTAATTAGTAATAGCCTCAAAACATTAACAACTACGAAAAACCAGCACCATTCTGACAACACGTGATTAACATCCAAGCCTCATTAGAAAACAGTGTTGATATTATTGCATAGTTTCTTGACATAGCAATTAGTGCCTAAATTAACATAACAGTCATGTAATTTAATATTTCTTACATCCAACGTTATTCTCGACAAATAGCACGAAAAATATAGCGTGTAACAAAGGGCTGAACTTTAGGTCAAGCTGGAAGTTGGATATTGACTGTAATTAGCCTCATTGGCAAATATAATGAACAACAACAGAATTATTTTTTATTATTACTTTGCCGCCTCATTAAAATAAATAGGATAGAATATTATCAGTACCATGCTGTGTGCAACTATTCTAAACACATCACAAGACAATATATAAATATACAAATACACACATTTACACATTCACACAATCACTGGGCAACTACAGGAAAAAAATAAATAAAAATAATGCATCAGTTTTGTTTTTTTTAGTGCTTTTCTGGACACTAAAAGACGCTTTACAGAGGATTACTCATTTACCCCATACCCACACTCCACTTTCATACTAGGTAATGTAGGTGAAGTGCCTTGCCTAAGGACACAACGGCAGTTTTTGTGACTGGCGCCCCCCAGTGGCACCTGAAAAAAGAGCAAAAAACAAACAAACAAACAAAAAAAAAAAAAACAGGTAATATAATTTAGCTTTAATTAAAAACAAACAAAAAAAGAATGAATATTTTCAATAATCTGTGTATCATTTGTTTTTCAAAATAAAACCAAAATAAGAAAATTTAAAAAACAACTATTTGATTCATTATTTGTCACCAAAACCCAAATTAAAAAGGAATAACGATTAGTTTTTTCAATTTTCGATTTTGTGTTTAAATGAATAATGGAAAAAAACAAATAACGTCCACGTGTGCATCTCCAGTTTTTATTATAAATCCATGGTCAGAATTGGATCAAACGTTGTGCACTTTTTCCATTATTTTTATGTAAACAAAAAAATCGAAAATGGAAAAAGTTTGGAGACAAATAATGAAGAAAAATCTGTGTATTATTTGTTCCATTCGTTTTTCAAAATCAAACCAAAAATAAGAAAATGAAAAAACAACTAATTTTCTTCATTATTTGTCTCCAAAACCAAAATGAAAAAAACAGATAACGATTCATTTTTTCAGTTTTCGATTTCGTGTTTAAATGAATAATGAAAAAAAAACGGATAATGGCGGTTTCCCATTTCCATGACTTAAACTGCACCGCGTACGGACGGAACCAGGACTCAGTCTTGGTCTGGTCCCCGTCTCAGTCCCAGTCTAGTCACGGTCTCTGTCTCGGTCTGGTCCCGGTCTCAGTCTTGGTCTCAGTCCTGGTCTGGTTCTGGTCTCAGTCTGGTCTGGTTCTGGTCTCAGTCCTGGTCTCAGTCCCGGTCTAGTCCCGGTCTGG
This sequence comes from Boleophthalmus pectinirostris, assembly GCF_026225935.1. Taxonomy (NCBI): domain Eukaryota; kingdom Metazoa; phylum Chordata; class Actinopteri; order Gobiiformes; family Gobiidae; genus Boleophthalmus; species Boleophthalmus pectinirostris. The sequence continues at coordinate 28,817,699 of NW_026571473.1, read as the reverse complement.
TCCTGGTCTCAGTCTTGATCACATGACTTCGCGGGGGCACTATCCTGGTTAAGTCCTGATTTAGTCCTGGTTTAGACCTGTTTAGACCTGCTTTAGTCCTGGTCCAGTCCTGTTTTAGTCCTGGTTCAGTCCGTACGCAGTGCAAAAGTCTGACATTGCAGTTGAAATCACGTAAATGGGAAACGGCCGTTATCGTTTTTTCCGTCATTCATTTAAACACAAAATCGAAAACTGAAAAAAACAAATCATTATCATTGTTTAAATTTTGGTTTTGGAGACAAATAATAAAGAAAACAGTTGCTTTTTCATTTTCTTATTTTGGTTTTATTTTGAAAAACGAGTGAATGAATGATACGCTGATTTATAACAGCCATTTTAGTGCTTACGGGGCCAGCGTGTTAAAATATACAAGCCAACAGCTGAAAGAGAGTTATTTCTGTACCTGGAATGTTCCCCAGTATTGCATTAATTAGTTTTATATCTCCATGGAGACAAGCAGGTGACACCAGCAGGCCCAGATAGAGTAAAGAGCTATTTAGGTTCACAGTGTTGTACAAATGAAGCTCCGGGGTTATAATACAATATGCAATACAAGCATATGTTCACACCCTCGGGTCAACGTGTTAAATCATCATTTACACCTGTCTTACATTGTCTCATGATCTCATTATTCTTTTAACAGTTTAACGTGATGAGCAACACCTGAGCATCTGGAGACAATGCGCCCTCGCTCCACGGGGCTCACAGTTCTGTTCTTCTGTAGACTTCAGCCGAGCCCACAGCACCTCTCCAGAGTGTGAACAAATGTGTCAAGTTTGTATTTCCCGGTGAGTGGAGTGTAACGATCAGCTCAATTAGAAATGTGTACTCCGCCGTCCAAGATTGTGTAAATGTGTTTTTTTTAGTACTTGTATTTTGCGTTGGCCCATATTATGCTATTTTCTGATCAATATTATAATGTTTCCTCATCACAAACATACCTGGAGTTGTGATGGATTCACTCATGAACTCTGCATATTGCAAAAACTCTGCATATTTAGTTTATATATAGTTTTTTTCTCAAGCTGAAAACACTCTTTTCCACCTTGTGATGTCATACAGTAATAGAGAAAGTGCTTCAAAGTGCTTTTAAACTCCATACACCTCCACTAAGGCTCCGTTCAGACTGCAGGGCTTAACGCTCAATTTGGATTTTTTGGTGAAATCTGATTTTTTTGTGAGGTCGTTCACATTTCCACTTAAATGCGGCTTGTATGTGATCTCCAGTGTGAACTTTAAAAGCCCTAAAAGTGTCCTGCATGTGAATTAGAGGACACAATAATGTCACACACAGCGAGCATGCTCAGTGTTTACGGAAGTTGCCTGAACACTTGGCTTGTCCCACAAAATACAGTTCAGTTTTTTGTAAAATGGACAGGTTACACATCCAGGGCCACTTCATTTGTTTGAGTCTCCTTGTATTTGGCTCACAGGCTCTTTATTTTTTGTTGACATTAGATCCAAGACCGTCTGTAGTCATTTCAAAAACCACCCGGTTCTGATAAAACCCCTTCAGTTTGTCCTGAATACAGCAATCCCTCCAAATATTTTTTATTATTTTTTTGTAGTTTTATTTATTTAAAAGTGACAATGCATATTCATGAACATATACTTGTAAATACGCCAGAATTATCCCGAAGGTTACTTTTCATCTGTAGTCCCTGGCAGGTCAGAAAGACAGAGACATAAGACATAAAACGTAAGAACATAAAACGCGTCACAATAGACAAACACACAAGCATGACATACAACACTGACATTTACATAGGAGCATAACATTAGTGGTTACAGATCTGGTTTCTCTTAAGCCACAGGTGTCAAACATAAGGCCCGGGGGCCAGATCCGGCCCTCCAAGACCTTTAATCTGGCCCTTAGCTGACTTTCTACTAAAATATTGTAATTATATTTTCTAATTAAAATCTTGTTAATTTTCTGTGGTGTTTATCACAGCAGTGTCTCCAGCGTCTCTGTACGTGGCCCCTCCCACCAGAGCAGCACAAATGAAGACTTGTCTCTTTCCAAACGCTCTTAAAGGACGATCGTTTTGACTGTTGACCGTGACACCCTCATCAACAAAATGTCCAAAATGACAAAAATGGAGCCAAGTGCAGGATTTTCCAAGAAAAATTGTCTTATTCCTGTTTACGTACAAGTTCATGTTAAAACATTGTAATATTTTGTAAAAGAAAGAGTTCATCAATTAAAAAAGATTTCTGTAATTGATTTGCATTTCTCTGCACAAATATTTGAACTTATTGTTATTTTTGGGGTTTATATGCCATGAGTTTTCAGATCCGGCCCCTTTAAGATCAAAGTAGGTTGGATACGGCCCCCGGACCAAAATGAGTTTGACACCCCTGCCCTAAGCCATTGTTTCAGATTAGTTTTAAATGAACTGAAAGTGGTGGAGTCTCTTATAGCAGCTGGGATGTTGTTCCAGATTTCTGTGCCCTTGACTGATAACACCTGTTGACTGAAAGTTGACTTGCTAACCTCGCTTTCCCTCCACTGACTAGACTCTGAGTCTGGTGTGTAGGTGGGATGAATGCGACCTGGCCGTTCAGACTGAAGTCGCATGTCAGAAGATCGGATATGTATCGGTTTCAGGAGCACATATCCAAGTGTCCTGGGTCATTCAGACATTAAAAGATCAGATACAGGTCTCATAGTGGATAAAAAATTGGATTCGGGTCACTTCAGGCTGCAGTCTGAACACAGCCTATGTAACTTTTCTAGGGGAGGGTCTGCTACCTCCTCGTCTCCATGGATATCATTCCTTTGTCTAAAATGTTCCACAGTATGACATTAAATTGATTTTGTACTCATGTTTTTAACACTCTTGAAAAACTTGCATTCTTACAGTATGCAGGGTTGCCACTCCATAGATCTGACGTGTAACTTTCCTCCATGGAAATACAGTTTATTGTGTGTTATTGTGGAGCACTCTGGATGTCTTAAAACGTGCTAATAAAATGAAATTAAAAGATCAGATACAGGTCTCATAGTGGCGAAAAAATCGGATTTGGGCCACTTCAGGCTGCAGTACGTTGCCTAAGTTATATGCGTAGGATTGGGCAGTGTCTCGTAGTCATTTTGGTCCAAATGAAAACAAAAAATGCTACTCACTACTGTGACCTGCAGCTATCGATTGGACGTGCTGACTCTTTGTTGTAATGATTTTTACGGCAACGTCAGCTCCCGTTGGACACCACAGTTTTGTAACTCAGAAATCAGCAGACTTTTTCTTTTATTAAGTGGTTTTAGATGAGTATTGTGATTTAAATGTGCAAATAATAACATAATGATCCACGGGTGTTGTAGATTGTAACGATATAGCAGGCTCAAGCACAATACGTGTTCTTTAATTATAAATCTTTACAAAGATCTTCTGTGTCTAAGTGCTGAATGTGTGTGTGGTTTGGCGGTGCATGTGTCAGTGTTCACACACCAGCACGGCTCAATAGTGCTTATGTAGAGCACAGTACGATGAAACAACCACTGCTCCCACAGGACCTGGAGACCACGGACCACAGAGTCAGAGAGAGGTGAGAAGAGGGGAGGGAGGGAGAGAAGAGAGTTGGGAGGGAAGGAAAGGAAAGGAGGGGCAGACCAGGAGAGAGAGAGAAGTAGAAGGAACACCCAAGTCATAAAGAGAGAAATGAGAGTGGAGAGAGAGGGAAGAAGAGAGAGAGCGACTGAGTGAGTGAGAAGAAAGAGAAACAAGGAGGGAGAGAGAGAAAAGAGGAGGGGAGGAGGAGAGAGAAGAGCGAGGGAGGGGGTGAGAGTAGGGGTAGACCAGGAGAGAGAGAGAGATAAGAGAGAGAAGAAGGATCACACCCAAGACATAAAGAGAGAAATAAATAAGAGAGAGAAAGGAAAGAGACAGTGGAGAAAGACAGACTGAGTGAAAGAGAGAGGTAAGAGAGACAAGGAGGGAGGGAGAGAGAGTAAAGGGGAGAGAGAGAGAGAGAGAGAAAAGGGGAGGGAGAGGAGGGGCAGACCAGGAGAGGGAGAGAGAGAGAGGGAAGAGAAACAAGGACGGAGGGATAGAGAGAAAAGAGGAGGGGAGGAGAAGAGAGAGAAGAGAGTGGTGAGGGAGAGGAGGAGCAAACCAGGAGAGAGAGAGAAGAGAGAGAGAATGAGGATCACACTCAAACCATAAAGAGAGAAATAAGAGGAGAGAGAGAGGGAGAGAGGAGAAAGCCAGACTGAGTGAGAGAGGGGAAGAGAGACAAAGAGGGAGGGATAGAGAGAAAAGAGGAGGGGGAGGAGAGAGAGAAGAGAGAGAGAGAGAGAGAGAGAAGAGGATCACACCCAAGTCATAAAGAGAGAAATACGAGTAGAGAGACAGGGAAGAAGAGAGCGAAGAAAAAGACAGACTGAGTGAAAGAGAGAGAGGGAAGAGAGACAAGGAGGGAGAGAGAGAGAGAGAGAGAGAAGAGAGGGAAAAGGGGAGGGAGAGGAGGGGCAGACCAGGAGAGAGAGGAGAGAGAGAAAAGGAGGATCACACCTAAGACATAAAGAGAGAAATAAGAGTGGAGAGAGACGTGGAAGACAAACTGAGTGAGAGAGATGGAAGAGAAACAAGGAGGGAGAGAGAGAAAAGAGGAGGGGAGGAGGAGAGAGATGAAGAGAGAGGGAGGGAGTGAGAGGAGGGGTAGACCGGGAGAGAGAGAGAGAATAGATAGAGAGAAGGAGGATCACACCCAAGACATAAAGAGATAAATAAGAGTGGAGAGAGGGAAGAAGAGAGCGAAGAGAAAGACAGATTGAGTAAGTGAATGAGACGGAAGAGAGACAAGGAGGGAGGGAGGGAGAGAGAGAAAGAGGAGGAGAGAGAGAAGAGCGGGAGAAGGAGGGAGAGGAGAAAGACAGACTGAGTGAGAGAGGGGGAAGAGAGACAAGGAGGGAGGGAGAAAGAGAAAAGAAGAGAGAGAGAAGAGGATCACCCCCAAGACATAAAGAGAGAAATAAGAGTGGAGCGAGAGAAAGGAAAAGAGAGAGGAGAAAGACAGACTGGGTGAGAGAGAGGGAAGAGAGACAAAGAGGGAGGGAGAGAGAGAGAAAAGAGGAGGGGTGGGGGGCAGACCAGGAGAGAGAAGAGAGAGAAAAGAGAGAGGAGGATCACACCTAAGACATAAAGAGAGAAATAAAGAGTGAGAGAGAGGGAAGCGAGACAGGGAGGGAGAGAGAGAAAACAAGGGAAGGGATGGAAAGAGAGAGAGGTGGAAGAGAGAGGGAAGCTCACACCCAAGTCATAAAAAGAGAGAGAAGAGTAGAGAAGAAAAGAGAGGGAGGGAAGAAGAGAAAGAGAGGACCAAAACACATCCATCGAGAGACAGATAGAGAAAGAAAAAGAGAGAGGAGCGAGAGAGGGGGAACAGGGGAGAGAAAAGAGAGAGGACACAGATCACAGACTGGCAGAAAGAGAAAAGGAGAGAGCAAGGAAATAAGAGAAAGGAAAGGAAAGAGAAGAGAGGAGCTGGAAGAGAAGAGGGTCAACAGAGCCAATGAGAGAAAGAGAGAAAGAGAAAGAGAGAGAGGAACTCATCAATAGTGGACATAAACAGGGATTAGAGGGACAAGGCTCCTGACTTGAGCACACTCCTCTCGTCTGTTATATGGACTGGACGGGGAGCCGGAGCCAGAGAGCGGAGTTAAATCAATCCTGAACACTGGACTGTGACTGTGGTCTGAGCTACTACACAACTTACCACACAGACCTCCGCTACACTTAAAGGTTGTATGGAGGATTTTTTTTTTGTTTCAAATTGTCAATGAAAGTTTAAAATACCATTACCGAGATGCAGCAGCTTCGTAATTATGATGACCGAAAAAAAAAAAAAATGAAAATCCATCAACTGTGGACGTGTTGAGGCCAGATAAACATCAGCCAATAGAAAACGAGGCTCCCTCTTTTTCTATTGGCTGTTAGGTCGTTAATCAAACTTCCTATGTTTCTAGCGTAACTGACTCAGGGATTTCGTGGTGTATGGGGCGGTTCTTAGAGGCTTTTTCAAATTGTAGCTTCGTCGCAATTCGCACAAAGTTTGTCGCGACGGTGGACGAGAATCCACGACCGGTTCGCCGCCAAAGAAAGTCAGTTTTTTGAGGTCGCTGAAAGAAGAAGAGAAGGAGAAAAGGAGCGAAGACAAACTGAGGTGATTCTTGGAGATTCCTTCCAGCGATGGCGCGACTGAAGCAGACGAAGGGTCTAAAAACTGAAGACGCGTTGGTCGCTAAATTATTTCTAGACAGGAAACTTCAACGGTAATTCTGAACTGGCTGTAAACAAACGTGATTTCTAGAGTAAAGAGACGGGACGAGATGTTTCTACTGAGGAGCTGTGGAGGAGGAAGGTGGTGTCACACATGCACAACATTTGAAAAATTATTTCTCTTCCCTTAAAATATCCTCTATACAACCTTTAAGTACTGCGACTTGAGGGCGAAAGAATCTACTTCTAACCTTACAGTACCACCATGCTGCTTAAAGAGCGGCTGCTTTACTTCTATGGGGTATTAACCACTAACATATACCACAATTTAATATTCATTTACTATTCACTACTTTGAAAATGCTGTCGTTTTTGATGCTTTGAGTCGTCTATGATGCTCTCCGCGCTAAGTCACTCCCCGTTCAGAGTGATTTAACACACGCTAATGGCATTACTGCACATCGCATTAGAGCAGGCATGTCCAAGCTATGGCCCGTGAGCCAAATGCGGCCCTCAGACAAATTTTTCTTGGCCCTCAGGCTTTCAGATGAATTGGCTCAAATGACCTTGCATCAATTAAAAATGAACTTTTTACTGCAAGTTTTTTTTGAAAATCTACCTTGATAAAGCTTATATTTAATATTTAGTGTGTGGTTTTAAGGATCTTAGCATAAATAAAGACTGATGGATTATTCTAACGTGTTAAACATGCACATATTTCAATTATTCACTGTATTGAGCACCAGTCTATGGCCCTCTGCTTCATCTGTGTTTAGATATGTGGCCCTTGATGAAAAAAGTTTGGACACTCCTGCTTTAGAGCATGGAAACCCGGCCGAAGTCCGACGGGACGGGTTCAGACAAATATTTAGAATTTATGTTTGGGCTCGGGTCGGACTCTACAGTAAAACCACATGCTTTGAGCACGATCAGAGCACTGCACTTCTAATTTAGATAAAACTCAAAACTTGTGTTATTATTTGTGAAATGCGGTGCAAAACTTCAGATACATGATTTTGAAAGCATTAAAAATTGCCGATAAAGTCCACATGAAGTAGAGTCACTATCACAAATCCGTGCGCTGTGTAGATGTAAACAGACACACGTGAGGAACTACTCTGGCCTTTTTACTTTTAAATAGCACCTCAAACTGGATTAATAGCGATGTTTTGTGGACAGGGTGTCATTATTTGCGGAAGACAATGTCTATGGATAATGTGGATGAGATGCTGCACTTTAAATTTGCCACTTTACAAGAGGCGAGGAATGAAGTCTTCTCATTATTGTCGCTGTATCCCGAGTTTGTATTTTGCATCTCTGTGTCCGTTAGAGACCACACAAACAATATCCAACATGTGTCGTTAGTAGGCCTATGAAAATACTGTGATTTTAATTGTGTCAGGTTCGATCGGGTTCGGCCACAAATTTCTTAATGCCTTTCGGGCTCGGGTCAGATGTGATCACTGCTCTGTTAGATCTGGGCCAGGCTCGGACAGAAAAATTTGGCCTGATCCACAGTTTACCGTATTACAGTTACAGTGTTCTTATGAATATTCATGGCGTAGACTTGTGGGCAGAGAATTTGCACAGAATCTTGCTACTGTAACTGTAACGAGGGTTTGAATACGGTCGAGGAGAGATTGCTATATTACTCAAACATGCATGAATGACATATAAAGTATCTTCAGGCGTGTTTTTGATGGGAGAACGTTGTGGTAAAACATGGTAAAAAGCCCAAAATAGGTAGCTGTTAACTTGAAAACTGCCTCTTCATGACATCACAAGGTGGAACGGAGAGTTTTGAGCTTTGGAAATGTACACATAATAATAACAAAGATACTCAAACATGTGTGAATGAAACAAAAAAACTCCAGATGTGTTTGTGATGAGATAATAACATTCTGATATGACTTAAAGCTCACAACAGTCAATTTCACGTAATATAAGACTGTTAACGGTTAATTAAAGGTGCACTGTGTAACTTTTTGGTTGGGAATTCGTCACCTTCTTGTTTCTATGGATATGTCATTGCTCTGCCTGGAATGTTCCACAGTATGTATTCGTATTAAACAGTAATAACCTTACATTTATTCATTTGTAGGTGCTCAAAAAATACCTAGAAAAACAGGCATTCTGACTGTGAGCGGTGTCGCCTCTCCACAGATCTGACCTGTAAGTCCGGCTGGTTTGGTCTCCGTGAAGATAAAAAGGTTTAAAGCCGTGTAGCGAAGTAAAAACATCACCATGACGAAAAATATTTGACGTTCGCTCCACCAGAAAAGTTACACAACGCGCCTTTAGACTGAACTATGTCATCTAGAGTTCATCCAGTGAAGTGCTCTTCTGTGTTTTTAAAATTCAGTCACCTTCACGAGTCGTCCTTGAGCATTTTAGGGCTCAGACTGTCTTTGAAGCTAGCAGATGTTGTTTATAGCCTTATTAAAACGCTTCAGCCCCTGTTTAAGAGCACAGGGAGAGTCACTGCGCCCTCTACTGGCAACTAAAGCATTAATCAATCAGAAAGGAACTGAATGTCGTTTCGTTTTTTGGCACGGACTGGTCGTCACGTCTTTCTCCGTCTGCCCAAGGTGACGTGCGGCTATAAATGTCACTCAACTATCTGCGAACTAGCTGTGGTGGACGAAGTACTCAGTTTTATTACTCGAGTAAAAGTATCACATGGAAAAATCTACTTAAAAGGTGCACTGTGTAACTTTTCCGGTGGAGGGTCCTGCTTCTCTCCATGGAAATACTACGTGCATGTCCCACAGTATGGCATTACGCTTATTTATCTCTATGGAGACAGCAGGGGACACCACAGGGCCAAGTTACATGTCAGACCTGTGGAGAGGAGAGTCCACTCATAGTATGAATGCAAGTTTTTAAGTCAGTAAAAACTGAGTAAATGCGAGATGGAGATGTTTAATGCCACACTGGGACATTCCAGACAAGACAATAACATTGCCATGGAGACACCTTCACCAGAAAAGTTACACAATGCAACTTTAAGTAAAAACGTTAGTACCTGTTTAAAAATGTAGGCTACTGAAAGAGTAAAAAGTATTTTGAGATATTTTGAGATGAAATGAAGCTTCAAATGTAAAGATTTTGATAAAGATTTGTTTTGCTCAGTAGAAAAAAAATGAATCAATAGTTTTTGTTATTTTTCTAACTGTTTTTTTCTTTGTAAATTTTCGTTTGCTCAAATTATGAACTTAAGTAATTAATTAATAACCCCTCAGCCTTTCCAACAGCCTTCAAACAATAATGAAAATACTTTAACCTTTCAGTCCTTGTCAGTATTGCAGTGGAGAAGAAAGTGCAACTACCTGCTCTCAAATATAGTGAAGTGAAAACTAAAAAGTATCCACTTACAAATGTAAAGTACAGATACCTAAATTGTATACTTAAAGGGCCCAGCATACACCGTTTTCTGATCTATGTTATAATGTTGTTACCTCATCAAAAACACAGACACTGTGCATATTTAGACTTCTTCTCACAAATGGCAAACACTGTTCCACCTTGTGATGTCATGTAGTGATACAGGAAGTGCTCTACTGTGGTTTTAAGCTCCATACACCTTCACTCGAATCATGTGGATCATTTCAGCCCTGGAATTACCAATATATATTGATAAGGAAAAACTGAGCTGGTAACTTGAAAACTACCACTTCGTGACATCACAAGGTGGAACAGAGCATTTTGAGCTTTTTAGATATAAACAGAGTCATCATAAAGGGTTACTCAAACATGTGTGAATGAGACAAAACACAACTTCAGGTATGTTTTTGATGAGGCAACAACATTATAATATGGCTAAATGGTCTCAAGAGTTTTTGCAGAATATAGGACCTTTAAGTACAGTACTCAAGATGCACCGTTCCAACTTTTTCAGTTCTGATACTGATTCTAATTCTATGGCTTTAAGTATCTAGCCAGGCTGGCACCACCTAGTGCCTCCACTCAATTTCATTTCTCTCCAGTGACTAGGTCAGGAATGAAAATACAATAGGCGGTTCGCAAAACCCCGGAAGCGCAAGTTCGGGCACCAGCTAATCAGCAAAGAGATATATATTCTGATATTCTGTGTTGTGAACGATTCCTGAGATCGAGGATTTAAAGCCAGAACAAAGAGAATGTTTGGTGAATTTCATCAAGGGGAAAGACGTTATTGCCCTTCTTCCTACGGGATTTGGGAAAAGCTTAATATTCTAGTTAGCTCTGTAAGCAGTGCATTACATACGTCACAACCAAACAGCAGCGATTGGTTAAATAATAAAAAATACTACGCCTACTGTTGAGCGAACGAATTCTAACACTGCGAGGCCAGACAGTTTCCACGAAGTGAAACCAGCTGATGAATCAGGCTATTAAGTATCTGCCAGTAACCAATATCTACAGATACCAGTGCGGGGCCTAAAAGTAGAGTTTATTTTGCTAAAAACAAGAAATATTGGATGATAAAATGTGTCTTATTTACTGCTCAAGTAACTACAGAACAACTTTGTATATTAAAAGTTCAAACATTATGAGACTTTCTGGACCAAATATGACCAGTAAATTCTTCTTACATCATTTCATAGCCCCAACTAGAACATGTAAAGAAGCGATATTTTAGAGCCGATATTTGATCCAGTAAATTTTCATGGATCGGTGCAGATATTCGATACCAGTACTTTAATCCTTTTACTTTGTTATGCTCCACCACTGCTTACTAGTGTGGCAAACGCTCTATATGTAAGCGTTGTAAGAAGGTTGTCCAGACAGTACAGCTTTTTATTGCTTTATACACTCTCTCGGATAAAAAAGCTTTCACAGCACCCTCCAGCATTTACATGAGGGGACAGCCGCCGTACGCATGCTTAAACACTATAATTATGTCTCTTTCAGCGCACCTGCTTTCCGTCAAAGTGAATGTCATCCATCACTCAGGCCGGCCTGTTTTCCATCACCACACCACTTCCGAGACTCTATAATGCGAGATCCTCCGTTCACTCAAGTGCTATTGTGAGCATGAGTAACCTTCTGTAGTACTCAGAGGTGCGTAGTACTCATTTACATTACATTTTCTCGAGTATATTTATTGAAGTAACTTTTGGCATCCTGCTTTTATGTGAACTTCAGTAAAAAACTGTGTAGTGTAACAGTAGACTTACTCCCTGTATTACCACAACATTACAATGTGGAACAGAGGATTTTCAATTTGAGAGAAGAACAAAACAAAACACAACTCCAGGTATGTTTGTGATGAGGAAGCAATATTAGAACATACTCTATTTTTTGGACTATAAGTCACTTCGGAGTATAAATTGCACCAGTCAAAAAATGCATAATGAAGAAGAAAAAACATAAATAAGTTGCACTTTTTTGGGGAAATTTATTTTATGAAATCAGAGACCAGGAACCGACATTTCATTTTGAAAGGCAAGTTATAATAATAACCAGAGGTGGGGACTTGCAAGTTGTGACTTGGACTCGAGTCAGACTTGAGTTGCTATTTTTAGGACTTGAGACTTGACTTGATAAAATGGACTAAGAATTGGGACTCGACTTGGACTTGAAGTTCAATGACTTGGGACTGGACTCGGGCTTGAGGCCTGTGACTTGCTTCTGCTAAAAAATATACAGTATGTTTTATTTCAGAAAATACTTTTCTCTTTACAGTTGATAAATGTGGTGATTCATTTTACAGGGACAAACTGGAACATGTCCCTCCCACTTCTGTTTGTTATTTTGGATTTAACTGAAGTACTGTGATGTGGTATCATCAAATGTACTACAGTAATATACAGTAATATATAGTACAATACAGTAAAACAGAGGGAACTACATAGAACATGATGCTTCCATTTCAGTGCAGACAACTTGACAATATAACTGTTATTAAGCACTTTTAAATGACTAAAAACTAAGATCTTGTCAAGGCATTTAAAAAGGAAAAACTAGTATTTCTACAACTCTTATTATACAACTCTGTATTGTATGTTTTAAGTACAATTTTGTTAAAAATTCATATAAATTGCAAAAATCTAAGCTATATTTGGTACTTTGGTTTAAAAACTCGAAATGACAAAGCAGACGAATTGGACATAACTTGGACTTATGGGCCAGTGACTCGAGACTCGACTTGGACTTGCCTGTATTTGACTTGGGACTTGACTCGGACTTGAGGTCAAAGACGTGAGACTTACTTGAGACGTACAAAACAACAATTTGGTCTCACTTCTGGTAATAACAATAGAACAGAAAACAACAGGCTGTTAACGTCACATATGAACAGTTCTTCAGATAAACTATAGCAAAAACAACAGAACAAAACAAGTTTACCAAACTCTCCATCTCACTCCAAATCACTAAATCCATTGAATTCTTACCTCCAGAGGTAAACGGAGCACTGCTTCTTTTTCTGCGTAGCTATCGTCAGACTCAGCATCAGTTCCAGTTAGAATTATTCCAGCATTTCTGACTCCCGACAGGATGGTTTTGGTTGTCACTGAAGTCACTTGAATGTTACATTTTCAATGGTACAGAAGTAATGGTGCGACTGACTGACATGATACAGAACAGGACAGTAGCTCTTTCTGCAGGAGACATGCAGATACAGCAAAGTGACAGTGGTACAGGAGTAACAGGAGCAGCAGATACTGACACACAAGACTAGAGCGCCCTCTTGAGGCTTCAGTGTGAAAATTGTAATATATAAGTCACAGGACCATCCAAACCATGAAAAACAGTGCAATTTATAATCTTTGAATCCGAAAATAGAGTAATATAGGCCCTTTAAGTGATATTATTTTGAAGTAACAATAGTCTCACTTGGGTACAATTTTTGGCTCCCACCTCTGGCTCCAGTTCATTTCTTACATAATACCGTGCGAGCTGACAAAGCATTTTATTCACTTCCCTCTTTAGCACAAGCACAAACAGCTCTTTCTTTCTATTTATTTATGTATTTGTTACGTTGGCTCTTTGTACACCGTTGGAATTTCCTTTTGTTACTTCTTCTTCTTGTTGTAAGTTCTCAAAGGTGTGTCCTCAAAGTGACTCTTACACTTTCATGTATCTCCTATCAGCATGAGATCTTTCATAGTCGACATAAAAGCTATAAAACATGTAGTAGTATTGGCGTAGGAGAATACAAAGCGTAGAGGTAGCAGAGGTGAGGACTTGAGTTAGCAGCAGGGTCAACAATACTGCAATGCTAATAAGGATTGTAAGTCTAGTATGTAGCTTGTGTAGTGGAAATATATTGTAGAATTGTGAATATTGTAGTATTTTAATGGGCACACAGGCAAGAAGAAGAGAAAGGGAGAAAAGATGAGAAGAATTGCAAGGGATCAAAAGTTCATGGCCATCGAAATGAACAGTTTATACTTAATACTCAGTTTTTTGTGAGGTTGTTCATATTTCCAATTAAATGTGACTTGTTTGTGATCTCCAATGTGAACTTTAAAGGGCCCATCTTATGCAAAAAAACAACTCTTTTCACATTGTATCTTCTGCACATATACAAGCACAATTTGGGTTTTGGAACATCCATTACACAATAGTTATGAAATCTTACTGATTTCTTGGAGACAGTCACAAAACAGGAACTATGAAAGACCGACTATTGCTCATCCCCCCGCCCGTCCTGAAGAAAGCACAGGCTCCACCCTCCAAACGGGACGTAGGCTCTGAGTGAGCCGCCCTTCCTCCGCCCATCTCAGGGAGGGAGGGGGAGAGAGGCGTGACCCTGATAGAGGCAGGAATAAACTTTTATTCATCATGGAGATACAGCGCGTTCAGCCGCATGTGTTGGACCCGGAATCGAACGAGGACTTGGAGGTGCACGAAGCTCAAGCACCACGTCGACATCAGCTGAACATTACTGATTGGTAAATTATTACTAAACACTAGTAGATAAACTTATTATATTGTGCACACTGCAGTGTAGAACAATGAGCTTATACTGTCACTTTTGTTTAGGTGTTCATGTGGGAACTGTCAGCTCATGCGGGGTGGAGGTGGGGCAGACGTGGTGGAGCGGGTGAGGGGGGCAGGTGCGAAGCGCTTTCTGCTACGTCAAACGCGTCATAGGTGTAGGTGGCTGCGTCATCGTTGTAGCAGCTTTAGTTCGTTGTCATGTGGGAGGGTGGCAGAAATACGTTGCAATTTGTTAAAAAAAAAAAGAAGCTGAATCAATCTAAAAACCACTTCGGCAACATATACAGCAGAAGGCCCACACATCACTCACACATAGAAATCTCTGAAAAGTTGATATTGCATGAGATGAGCTCTTTAAATTTTCCAAAAGTGTGCCGCATGTGCATTGGAGGACGACGCCACACACAGCAGGCATGCTCAGTGTTTACGGAAGTTGCCTAAACGCTGGGCTTGTTTCCCAAAATATGGTCCAGTTCTTCATAAAATGGACAGATTACACATCCTTAGCCGCTTCGTTAGTTTGAGTCTTCAGCCTACTTGTATTTGACTGGCAGGCTCTCCATCGAGTAGACTCCGAGCCTGACGTGTAGGTGGGATGAATTCGACCTGGCCGTTCAGACTGAAGTCGCACATCAAAAGATCAGATATTCTCCTGAGACCCGGCCTATTCATTTGTGTCCTTTATAGTGGACACTGAGGTAACCAGTTTATCTTTTAAGTGTTTTGAGATCGACTCTTAATGAGGGGACTAGGTTTCTCTGATATAGGGTACTATATCATGTCCGGCTGGCCTGGGAACGCCTTTGGGTCCCCCTGGAGGAGCTGGAGGAAGTGTCCAGGGTGAAGGAAGTCCGGGAGTCCCTGCTTAGACTGCTGAGGAAAAAATGGATGGATGGATCATGTCCAAATTAAAAGGGAGTCTAAAAACTTTTGAGATGACTGTAGAAGTTTGTCAGAGATGTTTGTCATCAAAAACGTTATTTTGTTAGGTTGGATTTAACACCAAAATATCCCCGGTGTTACTGAGGACATGTTATAAAATTATAAATAAAAATAAAATGAACAAAATCGAAATGCTAAAGTGTTCATTTACCTCCAAATAGATAGAAAAATCACAAAAAAATATATTGCAATACACTTTTTTTTCTTGGGGTCCCAGGAGGATATATATCAGTATTAGGAGCACATATCCAAGTGGCCTGGGTCACATTTGAAAAAATTTGGTCTGTGTTGTTCAGACTGTCATTAAAAATCAGATACAGGAGCATAGGGGTGGAAAAATTGGACTTGGAAACGATTTGGGTCACTTCTGATTCAAAAAACGTTCATGTTGTCTTCTTCTTGTGGCCATACCGGTTTGTCAAAGTTTGATCCTGTCAGATCTCAGAAGCTCAGCAGGACCGATTAGTACTTGGATGGGAGACCACTGGGAAAATCAAGAGCCACAGTGGGGCACCTGTCACAAAAATTATCATTGTGTCCTTAGGCAAAGCACTTCACCCACATTGCCTAGTATGAAAGTGGTGTGTGTGTGTGTGAGTGAGTGACAGTGGTAGTTGAATGGACCGATGGCGCAGATTGGCAACCACGCTTCACTCCGTCTGCCACAACCAGATATGGAGTGACTGAGTAATGATCTGTAAAGCCTCTTTGTGACATACAGTCAAGCCCAAAATTATTCATACCCCTTACAAATTTTGAATTAAAGTTATTTTTTATTCACCCAGAATGTTTTTTCTTGATTGGAAAGGACACAGGCGTCTCCCAGAACATAATAAGATGATGTACAAGAGGCATCATTGTGGAAAAAAATATTTCTCAGCTTTTATTTACATTTGAACAAAAAGTGGCATGTCCAAAATGATTCATACCCTCTGTACACTGTCGGTGTCTATGGAAAAATCCAAAGTTCTATATCATTCCAAACAGCACAAACTGTTCTAAAACTTTCTAATTACTGTTATTCATTGGGAAGAGCTGCTTTAAGCAACTGAACAGGTGAAAAACTGCAGGTCTTTGCAGTGGGTTTGTAAGGTAAAGAGGGTGAAGCCTTCAACCCTAAGAACACCATCCCCACTGTCAAACAAGATGGCGGGAACCTAATGCTTTGGAGATGTTTTTTCAGCCAATGGGCCAGGGAGTCTAATCACAGTAAACGGCACCATGAACAAAGAGCAATAGATCAAGATTCTCAACAACAACATCAAGCAGCCTGCAGAGGAACTTGGATTTGGGCACCAGTGGACATTTCAGCACGACAATGACCCAAAGCACACTGCAAAAGTGGTGAAGAACTGGTTATTAGTCAGCAACATTACCATTTTGCAGTGGCCCAGCCAGAGTCCTGACTTGAATTCATTTGAGAATCTGTGGAGGGAGCTAAAGATCAGGGTGACGGCAAGGAGACCCTCCAATCTGAAAGCATTGGAGCTCATCGCTAAAGAATGGGCCAAAATACCAGTGGAGACATGTAAAAAACTGGTCAGCAAATATAGGAAGCATTGGATATAACGGCTTTTCTATTGATTATCGAGAAGGATATGAATAATAGGTGGGTTTCACGTGACGTCACAGGGCTACGTTTGTCAGCACGCAAAATCAGACGGAGGGCAGGAAGTGAACTAACTGGAGGAAAATGCCGATGTGTCGTGTAGTTTACGGCTGTGCCAATTGTTCTAACCGTGAGAAGGAAAAGCGATTTTTTTAGAGTACCGAATATAGTCGTCCACAAAGGTCAGAAATGGGAAAAGCTGACAGAACAACGCCGTAAAAAGTGGATTACAAACCTGTTTGCGGTCGGGAGGAGCAGAATTCGCTAATGCTCGTGTCGGCAGTGACCACTTCGTCAAAGGTTTGTTACAAAGCTAAATTGTTTTTTGTGGTTTACCTAAACATAAACGAATCATTAACGACTAACGGCGAACGACGTTTGTTGATATTAAATAGTTCAGATAGAGGTCACTGCCGATACACTGCAGTTTTTCCCATAACGTCTATACACATAAAATAAGAGAAACACTCACCCCGGCGAAGACCAAACGATAATCATCATTTAGGCGTTTTGCACCAAGGTTGAGGACCCATCCACTGACAAAAAAAGTTATATTCCTCCAAACTTTTGTACTTTGCCTTCATCTGTTGTCTGGTGTAGAACGATGTCTGAAGAGCTAAATAGTTCGTGATCTCCTCTGCCTTGATTGTCGGCAAATCTTTTACTTCGGTTGAAAATTCTCTCATTTTCAATAAGATGGGGTCACGCCTAATATATTTGTCGACTAACTGCTCGTACTTTTGCCTCGCTACTGGCTCTAAATCCTTACAATAAGAACTCTTCTCCATATCTGTGTTCTCCAGAGCCGTGTTTGTCGTGTTTGTCTTCACTTCCTGCCCTCCACCTGAAATTCGCGCGTCATCGTAATCACGTGACTGAAACCCTCCTATTCTAGACATGCAATTTCATTCAAATAAGCTGAAAAATAACTTTTTTCCACAATGATGCCTCTTGTACATCGTATTATTAACTCCTGGGAGACGTCTGTGTCATTTCCAAGAAAAAATGTGCTGGTTGAATAAAAGGAACTTTAAATCAAAATTTGTCAGGGCTATGAATAATTTTACTGTATATCTGTCATATCTGCGCTATATAAATAAAAAAAAATGTACTTGCTTACTTACTTTTGTACATGAACTTCTTGGGTTCTTTTTAAAGCCAATACAGTGGGAGCTCTTTGTGGTCAGATGGTGTTAAAATAAAGCTCAGATTAAAGACCAACTTGAGAGCTTCAGACAGAGCAAAGTATCAATACCATACTGCGTAACATTCAGAATTCTAAGGAGGAACGCAAAAACTTCACTCACTTCTGGACCTTTTGTAAGAATCTTTCAGAAAAATCGTGCTCATTTGTAGCTGCTGCTTTTCTCATCCTTGTGTTGTTACCGTCGCAGCAGAAGCATTTCTTCAGTAGATTCACAGCGGTATTTACTCCCAGTCCCACGTCCGTGTCATTAGCAGAGCTCCCTCCTCTCCTCCTACGTCCACCCACCGCTCTCTATCTGTCTCCCAACCTCCTTAACCTGCTTTCTCTCTCTCTCCTCTTCTACCCCGTTTAATCTTTCGCCCTTTTCTGTTCTCTCACTCCCACTCCTCTCCACCCACCCTCTTCCCCTCTCTCTCCCACCTCTCTTTGTGTTTCTCAACCTCCCTAACCTCACTTCACCTTGTTTTTATTCACTCTCTCGTCTCTCTCTTCCCTCTTTCCTCCTCTCTCTCTTTCCACATTCTTGTTCTCTCTCTCTCTCGCACACAAACCCTCTTCTCTTTTTTCTTCCGTCTCTCTCTTCTCCTTCTACTCCCTCTCTTTTTACTTCTTCTGTCATTCTTTCTCTCTGCCTATCTCTCACTCCTGTCTATCTTCCTCTCCTTTTTCTCTATTCTACTCATCTCTTTGTCCTCCTCGATGACTCTCCCTCTCTCTTTTCAGTTCTCTTATCCATCTGCCTCTAGCTCTCTATCCCTTTTTTCTCTCTCCCTCTCACTTCCTCTCTCTTTCTCTTTCTTACACTCCCATATATCTTTACCTTCTTTCAGGTCTCTCGCTTCTCTCTCTTCTCTTCTAACCGATCTTCTCTTTCACTCTTTCCTTTTCTGTCACACTCCCACTCCTCTCTTTCCATCTACTCTCTCCTCTACACCATCTACTCTCTCACTCTTTCGTCTTTCTCTCTCTCTCTCCTCCTCCTCCTCCCTCTCTATTTACGTCTTTCTCTCTGCCTCTCTCTCTTCTCTACCCTCCTCTCATGTCTTTTCTCTTCTTTATCCTTTCTTTCTCTCTCTCTCTCCTTCTCTCCTTTCAGTTCTCCCATCCATTCTCTCTGCCTCTATCTCACTATCCATTTTTTCTCTCCCACTCTACTCTATCTCTCTCTCTTTCTCAAACTCCCATATACCTTCACCTTTTTTCAGGTCTCTCTCTTCTCTCTTTCCTCTTTCAGTCGATCTTCTCTTTCACTCTTTTATTTTCTGTCTCACTCCGGCTCATCTCTCTCTCACTACTATTCCTTTCTCCCTCTTTCTCTCTCTCTCTTTCCTCTCGGTGTGTCTCTCTCAACCCTCTTAACCTTATCCTTTTTCTCCATCTCTCTCTTCTCAATCTCCTTTGTCTCTCTCTCCTCCTACTATTCCCTCTCTTTTTACATTTTTTTCTCTGCCTCTCTCCTCTCTTTTCTCTTCTCTATCCATTTCTTTCTCTCTCCTCCTCCTCCTTGATTCCTCTCCTTCTCTCTTTTCTGTTCTCCCATCCATTCTCTCTGCCTCTCTCTATCCCTTTTTATTCTCCCATTCCACTCTCTCTCTCCCCCTCTTACTTCTCCTACTTTCTCCCTCGCTTTCTCTCTGTCCTGTCTGTCTGTCTCTCTTTTTTCTCCATCTCTCTCCTCTCATCCTCTTTTGTCTCTTTCTCTCTTCTCCTACTACTCCCTCTCTTTTTTATGTCTTTCTCTCTTTCTCTGCTCTATCTGTTTATTTCTCTCTCTCCTCCTCTTTCTCTCTCCCTCTCTTTTCTATTCCCCATCCATTCTCTCTACCTCTATCTCTCTCTCTCTATCCCTTCTTTCTCTCTCACCCCACTCTCTTTCTCCGTCTCCTCCTCTCAATTCCTTTCTTTTTCAGACTCCAATATTCTTTCTCTCTGCTTCTCCTCTCCTCTCTTTACTCTTCTCCCTTTTCTGTCTTTCTGCCTCTCCTTTCTATCTGTCTCTTTCTCTCGTCTCCCCTTTCTGCTCTTCGATTACTCTCCCTCTCTCTTTTCAGTTCTCCCATCCATTCTCTCTGCCTCTATCTCTCTCTCTCTACCCCCTTCTTACTTCCTCTCTCTTTTCCTCAAACTCCAATATACCTTCAGGTCTCTCTCTTCTCTCCTCTTCTAACCAAGCTTCTCTTTCACTCTTTTCTTTTTTGTCTCACTCCCACTCCTCTCTCTCCACCTACTCTCCCTCTCTCTCATCTCTCTATCCCTTTTTTCTCTCCCCCTCTCACTGCTGTGCGCTGTCATCCCTGAGTGACACCCGAGGTTGGGGCTGCGTACGGCGGGTGACAGTTATAATGACACCCACAGCCTCAGTCCTGTCAGCTCCCGGCGTCACCCACCATCAAAGCACCCCCACACACACACGCACACACACACACACACACACAGGCACATTGTAGATACGAAACAAGAGAGTGGAACGCAGGGAGGTGCTTTTTAACACTGCACAATGTAACACCTTGAAAGCAGTAAATCAAGTACAGTGACGCGCGCATAAGGAGAAGTTGACAATTTCTTAAGAATTTGTATAATCCTGTCACAATCCTGATCATAATGAGCAAAATATACATTGTAAGACGAATTGTGGCGAGGTCTGAGTCGTCACTCTGATGAGAATTCGTCTTGTAAGGTAAGTTTGAGCTGAAAGTGTAGAAAATATTCTGTTCATAATTGCAAACCAGATAGAAAGGGTAAAGTATGATGCTATGTTCATTCAGTAGATTAGTTGGTAGAGTGTTTTACTATGATCTGAAGGTTGGCGGTTCAAATCCTCTCGCATATTTTTAAATCGCTGTTGAAATCTCCAGCATTTGCATTGTCTTGTTTTACTGTGTTTTTGTCTGTATTATCTTGCACTTTGTATTGCCTTTGTAAAACACTTCGGCAGCTGTGGTTGTTGTTAAATGTGCTTAATAAATAAACTTGACTTGACTCGACTTGACATTAACATTATTGGTTGGTGGTGTGAGTTTCCTTCGCAGGGTGGCTGGGCGCTCCCTTAGAGACAGGGTGAGGAGCTCAGTCACACGGGAGGAGCTCGGAGTAGAGCCGCTGCTCCTCCACGTCTAGAGGAGCAGCTGAGGTGGCTCAAGCATCTGTTCCGAATGCCTCCCTCAGGAAGTGGTCTGGGCATGTCCCATCGGGAGGAGCCCCCCAGGAAGACTCAGGACACACTGGAGAGACTATGACTCTTGGTTGGCCTGGGAACACCACGGCATCCCCCTGGAGGAGCTGGAGGAACTGTCCAGGGTGAAGGAAGTCTGAGGGTCCCTGCTTAGACTACTGCACTCGTGACCCCGGATAAGCGGAAGAAAATGGATGGATGAGTGTGATTCCAGCTCCCACATGTGAATACTGTCGTTGTTTCCTTTGGCAAGACATTAAACCAACCTTGCCTCCATTGTCTGTGTACACTGGTGCATGAATGTGTGTGTGAATGGGTGAGTGGCTGGATTTAAAGTTGAGTGTGTTGAAGGCGGAAAAGCGCTTTAAAAACTATTTAATATTTTAGCATGTCAGTCGACTGCTGTGATTGTCTAAAACTCCACCTGATTTTACATTGCAAAGCAAATGTTATCAGCAATGATATCAATCTGGCTTTTGTAACCAAATGTCAAATACCAAATTACAATAATGCATTATTCTTCTATAGGGCTTTTCTAGATAGTTGCTTTACAATTTTCATTCCATAGTCGGGGATGGTGAGGTTCTGTTGTAGCCACAGCTGCCCTGGGTTATGTGACAAAAACAAGGCTGACAATCTGCTCCGTCGGCCCCTCCAACCAGCAACACCGCAATCATACGAGGCAATGTGGGTGAAGTGTCTTGCCTAAGGACACAATGACAGTTTTGACACTGGCACTCCCCTGTGGTACCTGGCATTCTCAGCGGTCTCCTATCCAAAGCCCAGTCCGGTTTAGCTGACGAGAGCGGTTTGGCCTCTAATAATAGTTACATTGTTCATTCCGGTTGCTGACACCAGAGGGAGCTCTAACACCTCAATCCATCATTGGAAATAGAGGTGTAGTTTATAAAATACACATACAAAACACATCACATCTCAAGGTGAAAAAAGAGAGATCTGGACACTAATACTAAAAAAAACAAACAAACGATAAATACATTCATACCACAAAACTGTATTTTATTCTGCCATTGTGTCCTTGGGCAAGACACCTCCATTAGTGCAATCCAGGGCAGATGTGGTTTAAAAGCTTACCACTACTCAGTATGAACTCATAAAGGTATTTTGAGTGTTGAAAAGTACTTTGTGATACTGATTCTGTATTTATTCAGTAGTGTAAACAACACAAGTTTAACAGTGATGTCCCTATATTTATTTTAGGATTATCTCAGTATTATAAAACTGAAAGCAGCAGCACAGTGGGTTAAAAGCTTGCCCTACTGATTTCTGTGCGATTGCTGTGTCTTTGAGCAAGGCACTTTACCTCCCAAATAAAGTAAAGCCTCCCTTTGTCTTGACCAACATCCCTATAACCAGTGTTGTGCATGAACGAGTTCAAAAGAACGCGTTAATTGAACACGTTCATTTTTCAGTGAACTTTGAACTGAACGCAACACTTTTGTAAATCAAGAACTTGAACGTGAATTTGTTCAAATTATGTGTGATGAACGACGTACGTCACTGTTGGGGTTCAGTTAAACGTCGGAATTTGACGAGTGACGATCTGCTCGCACTTCACCTCGCGAAACCACAGCCGCGTGTCAACGCGAAGGCGACTCCACCGGCAGCTTTAACGGAACATACAGGCTCTTGTGTCTCTCAATGGGAAAGTCAATCAAACTTGACTGGGCGCGTTTAGCTGCTTGTATTTACCTTCTGTACAGGCTGACCACGGCAAACGCAAGGATTTCAAAAGTAAATTTCAAAGCACTAATTAACAGTCTGTGTGGATCTGGGCTCTTTCACATGATCCACAACTGCCCAGGGAGCACAATGTGCTGATGGTAAATACACAAATACAACAACAGATACATGCTCTCTGTGTATTTTGACGGGGATACGCGCCTACGCTCGTGTAGAGCGTCAAAAAATAGGATGGATCCTATTTTCTGAAATCTACACGCACAGGACGTGCTGCTCCGCGCGCGTATTATTTTACTTGGTACATATGTCAGTAACGCGCGTCACAATGCTTTTTTAACCTGGATTGAAATGATGGGTTTTTCGTTTTTCTTCATACAAATTTAAAATCACCGCGATATCAGCAGCGGTGAAACGCCGGAGGTGCGCCCGCGCGTAGACCGTGATCCTGACCGAAAGGACCGACGCAGACATCCGCGCTCCACCGAGATAAACGCAGCTGACGCCCGATCGCACTCGGGTTCTCTCAGGGGCGGTCCTAGATTCCAAGTTCTAGCCCAGGATTAGTCCTGGTTTAGTTCTGGTTTAGACCTGGTTTAGTCCTGGTTCAGTTCTGGTTTAGTCCTGGTTCAGTCCTGGTTTAGACCTGGTTTAGTCTTGGTTTATTCCTGGTTTAGACCTGGTTTAGTCCTGGTTCAGTTCTGGTTTAGACCTGGTTCAGTCCTGGTTTAGACCTGGTTCAATTTTGGTTCAGTCCTGGTTTAGTCTTGGTTTATTCCTGGTTTAGACCTGGTTCAGTCCTGGTTCAGTTCTTTTTTAGTCCTGGTTCAGTTCTGGTTTAGACCTGGTTCAGTCCTGATTTAGACCTGGTTTAGTCTAAAATAAATGCAGCCTTTCATTTACAGATCTCACCTAAATATAAAATGAACTGAACTTTGAACTAGTTCAAAATTAAAATTGTGAACTATGAACGTGAACTATTCATTTTGAACAAGTGTGAACTGAACTTTGAACTAGTTCATGAAAAGTGTGAACATGCACAACACTGCCTATAACCCACAATTTCAGCACCAGCATGATTCAACCCAAAAACTTTTAACCAAGCAACAAGAACAAAACTAAAAAAATGAATTCTGTTGTGCAAATAAAAATCACATTAGAAACTGAAAAACTGAAGTCACTCCTCTGAGCACAAATGGAACACTTTATTGCACCAAATTGACTTCACAAGTTTAAAGATGAAATTTTGACTTTTACTTATTCCAAACCCGACTCTCGCTCGTTGCTTCCACGCGGGCAGTTCTGAAAACGATTCTGAAACAACTAGAGCCCGATCAGTAGCAACAATTGTGGTAATCACTCTGGAGCTGTCGATACGGTGCTGTTAGCAATGCAAATGAGCTCTAAACAGCACATTAGCAATTCAAATGGTGGCTAACATCTCATCGGAGTGTGTGATGTTGTATTTAGCGCGCTGTGGTCCTCCTCATCAGTCTCTGTCTGAGCCTCAGCCTGATAAATACATGGGACCAGGACGGAGATGGAGGGAGGGGCTGTCTGGCTCTTTTACTGTTAGTCTGAGTGATACGAGGGGTGGTCCTAAAAGCTTTGAGGTCATATTACGCTATTTTCTGAGCTATATTTTAACGTTGTTTAATTGAAAACATAGCTGGAGTTGTGTTTCCCATGTTTCACGCACAAATCCTGCATATTTAGGCTGAGTTCTTGTCTCAAACGGAAAATTATGGAGTAAGAAAGCTGTCAGAAATATTCGCGCGCATAGAATAGAAATCCGTGCATATTTGGCTGTAGTTGCGCATAAAATAAATATTTGTAAACTCTCAAATGAGTCCAGTCATACATAAAATATATCGTGTGTATTTTATCCATCAGAATACGAATTGAGAAGTTACGACGCCAAGAATTACAATCGCAAAATGAAAATTGACGCTTTCATCAGTACGAATACGAATTCACAGACGGGACTTTACTGTCAAAAATACGTCATCACTTCACAAACATTATTTATCGAGCACAAGAAACAGTTTGATAGTGTTTTTATGGAATAAGAAAGCAAAAATATTCGTGCGCATAGAATAGAAATGAGTGTGTATCACTGTGCTAGACTGTTTTTACACATGTTTTATATATTATATTTTTTCACATGAATACTGTATCACCTCCATAACTTAAACCCGAATAAATCTTGAACAAAAAACTTTACTCAAAAAAACTTCCTCATTTGATTTTATCTCTACATTATACACCGTCCTCTTACTTATTTCACCACTGCTTTGTTTTGGATAAGTATAGTTTACTCAGTTTTGACAATTTTGTTCATAAAAATAAATGTTTTATATTCAACACAGACACGCCACAGTCTTCCTCAAACAATAAGAGAAAGTCCATCACTGTCCACTTTCCAACTGCACCTTAAATGTAACATAGGAAAATTACGCAAAAATTGACTCTCGTGAGTTTTAGATCATGTTATAATCATTTTCCCTCCTTAAAAATCATACTTGGAGTTGCGTTTTGTTTCATTCACACATGTTTGAATCACCCTTTATTATTAGACAGTCTACGTTTCCAAAGCTCAAAATGTTTTCACCTAGTTTTCAATATAACAGCTACATTTTACCTTGGTTCGCAAAAAATTTCACAAAAGCGTTCACAAAAAATTTTGTATATTTATGTGCCACGTTGAGTCTTAAATGAGGTACAGTCAGATACCTATAAAACATAAACCATTATCCATTTACTAGTTCTCAAAATGATACATGTACAATGGTAATAAGCATTTAATTGATCAAATTTTACTTTCAGGACAATATGTGTAATTCAGAAATCCCTTGACGAGCTGTTAGGAAAGGAGTGGAGAGCTCCCTGCTACAGGTTGGAGATCCCTGATATAGAGATTGGTAATTCCAGGTGTGAGATCATCCAAATGATTCTAGCGAAGGTGTAGAGAGTTTAAAAACACAATGGAGCGCTTTCTGTATTACTACATGACATTAGAAGTTGGAACAGTGTTTTCTGTTTGAGAAAAGAACTGCAGGGTCTGTGTGTTAAACATGTATGAATGAAATAAAACACAACTTCAGGTATGTTTGTGATGAGGAAACAACATTACAGATCAGAAAATAGCGTAAAATTTTGGTCCTTTAAACTGTGGATGAAAGAAAACCAGAACACTTTTAAGTCTGGTCTTTTATTATTCTGTGTTATGACTTTTTGTAAGATTTTGTAATTGTTTTCTGTGTCAGTTGCTTAGAAACAACAGACAGAATGCTATAATCTGGCATAATTACAGATGTTTATTAATAAGCACTGACTCTATCAATGAAATTAAACACAAGGTACACAGACCAGAGGTACTCCATTGGTGGACTCCGGTATGGATCCGGACCCAAACGCAATGACATCCAGACCAAAACAAAAATCTCTCTCTCTAGCCTTTTTTACATAGCGTTCTGGGTCCATGTGATATTTCATTGGCATGTGCTTTTTGGATGTGTTTCTGTTTCTAAAAAAAAAAGATAAATTTAAAAAAATGAAAAAACAAAAAGCATAATGAAGAAGAAAAAAACATATATACGTCGCAGCGGACAATACGTCGTACTTTTGGGGGAAATGAATTTGATAAAATCAGAGACTAAGAACACACATTTCATCTTGAAAGGCAAGTTATGACAATAGAATAGAGAACAGCAGATTGTTAATGTAAGATATTAAGTTATTCAGATAATCCATCCATCCATTTTCGTCCGCTTATCCGGGGCCGGGTCGGGTCACGGGGGCAGCAGCCTAAGCAGGGACTCCCAGACTTCCTTCACCCCAGACACGTCCTCCAGCTCCTCCGGGGGAACCCCAAGGCGTTCCCAGGCCAGCCGAGAAACATAGTCCCTCCAGCGTGTCCTGGGTCTTCCCCGGGGCCTCCTCCTGGGTGGGACATGCCCAGAACACCTCCCGAGGGAGGCGCCCAGGAGGCATCCAGAACAGACACCCGAGCCACCTCAACTGGCTCCTTTCGACATGGAGGAGCAGCGGCTCTACTCCGAGCTCCTCCCGTGTGACTGAGCTCCTCACCCTATCTCTAAGGGAGCGCCCAGCCACCCTGCGGAGGAAACTCATTTCGAGCTTTATTAAATCTCAAAATCTGCACAAAGCACTTTTACTTTTTTCTCTTTAAGTACATTTTAAATAGGTATTTTAATACTTTTGGTTAAGTAGATTTTTAATGTGATACTTTTACTGAAGTATTTTTTCTCCAGTATCTGTACTTTCACCTAAGTTACAAAATTTAACACTTCTTCCACCCCTGACCAGTCCTATTCAGTTCAAGCCAGTTAAAGTTTATTTACAGTATAACTTCAGATGATCAAAATCCTTCACAAAAAAAAACACAAAAAAAATCAGATAAACATACACAATATGCCAGTCTAGTGTTCATAACCAAAAGAAAATCCTACAGCGAGGGACTGGGAATGGGTCAAATGCAACTGTGCCATTTTCCAAGTCTAATCTTATAACATGAATACAGTTTAGCACAAGCAGCAAAAGCTGAATATTATTCAGTGTTTTGTTTTGTTTTTTTTCCTATACGTTTACTGCTTTTATTAAACATTTACTACTCTGCGTCTGATACCACAAAAGGGACCCAGACAGGCCCTTGAGTTTGACGTCATGGCTTCACAGCTCTTCTCTGATTGGCCTGTGCCCAGTCAACAACTTCCGGGATTCTTGGAAACCGTCTAGTGTATTCTGATTCCTGACCTAGTCGCTGGAGAGAAATAAAATTGAGCAGAGGCACTAGGTGGCACCAGCCTGGCTAGTTTAAACATACATGACTGATCAAATATTTGGACTCGCTCTCTCATTCAATGTTTCTTTTATTTTTTCTTAACACTTTTCTTACCACTTTCTACATTTGTTATATTTACAGAAGACATCAAATATATGAAGTGTGATATATAGAATGAATTAGTAAAGAAAAAAGGCAAATAACAAAGAAAAGTGTGACAAATTTGAGGTTTTGTTTGTTTTTTCTTTGCTACATGACTCCATATATGTTGCTTCATATATTTGCTGTCTTTTGTATGTATATCAAATATAGAAAGTAGTAAACAATAGTGATAGTCAGTAAGATAATAGGTGTGAGAGCAGATATAAGGCCACCTGGAGTCTGAACTGAAGAAGCAAACGTCTTCACTCTAAAACTTTTATCCAGTTAACACAATAGATTTAGTTTTTTGGATCAGACCTGAGTGACTGAGGGATCACACAGACATCCTATAGCACGAGTATTTATAATAGCATGCATTATTTATTCACTCCTTGTACTTGCTCTTAGTGGATTTAGATTTTTCTACCTTTACTGCCACGAGGTAGACTGACAAAGTGAAGCGACCAATCTGGGCCATCTCCCGATACACCAATCACCGACTCACACACCACACTCACTGTTGCTTAAAGACACAATGACATTATTATGCACTGGTCTGTACTAGGGTTGAACCATCGCTCTCTTTGTTTATTCTTGTCTGTTTACTGATTTACTTTTACTTGATTCTTGTCTTATGTGCATTGCAGTTAAGAAATAGTTTAAAGGGACAGACCGGACTTTTGGACATAGGACCTCATTTCCTAGTGAGCCAGAGTGTTGGAGACGTGTGGAGACACTTTTTAAAATATTCCATCCAGTCCTTGTATTTGCAGAGGTCGCTGGTGCTAGACTAGTGCATGTCAATGGCCATACTTATCCTGTCACTAAAAACAGTCTTACCCACTCCACAAAACACCCGAAACAAAACTATTATTACACCAGACTGTCGATGTGAATGTCTCTGTTGACAGAATAATGTTTGAGGTAAAACCAACTTTGCATTTGAAGGATTTATGTCTGAGCAGCAGTGAGTTGTACTTCCTGATAGAAAGCTTGGCAGCGGTGGACTGATATCACCTACCACCTATTTTACCGGTGTCAGAATAATTTTATTATCCCATATTTGCTAAATACTTGTGTGATATTCTATGCCTATGAGTTAACCATTTATGTACTACAATTCTTTGATTTATAATGTACCAATCACTTGTCACTTGTTGAATAACCTCTGTGTGTTTGACAACTGTGTGCAGTGTCCTATCGCTCTTGTGAACCTCGAGATGATTCCTCACATGAAGCCAACTCCCACTGTCACACATGCAAGAGTTATGATGGTGTCTGACCTAAGGCACCTCCTGATTGTTAATCATGTTTTATGTGTTTGGACTATGCATAGCTGCATCAGTTTCTTATTATGTCTTTGCTGTTTCCCCTTCCCCTTGAGAATTATCGTTCTGTAACTAGGGCCTCCTAATGAAATAAAAAGAGGAGAACGGCCTTGAGGCATCAGAACGTGTGGAGACTGTTGGTTATGATGCCCACTCTCTGCCCGTTCTCCTCGCGAGTAAAACTGAATTAATCTCTTGTCTTTCTTCTTGTTTACAATGTTTAGATAAACCTAACAACCGGCAAAGTAAAATTCTGCTGCTGCTGAGAAAATAGTTCCTCAACACAATTCATGCGATGCAAGGTTAGTTTTATTTCAAGCATTATCCTATCAACACAGACATTTACATCGACAGTCTGGTGTAATAATAGTTTGTTTCGGGTGTTTTGTGGAGTGGGTAAGAGTGGGTTTTTAGTGACAGGATAACTATGGCCATTGACATGCACTAGCCTAGCACCAGTGACCTCTGCAAATACAAGGACTGGATGGAATATTTTTTTTAAAATGGGGGGCTTTTTTTTTTTAATTATTATTTTGTATTTGTTGTGGGTGTTGTTTTAAGTTTTTGTGTTTTGTTTTATATTGATTACTGCAATTTGTTAAATGCTGATTATTGTATTTTGTTAAATGTTATATGCTGTTGTCCTTAAGGAAAACAAAAAAACAAAACACGTCTTCAACACTCTGGATAACTAGGAAATGAGGTCCTATGTCCAAAATTCTGAACTGTCCCTTTAACATATTTTTCATTGATTTGGACCATCTCACTTTATACAGATGATCACTGACTGCACAAAAAGTAACAATAGTCTAGTAAAAATCTGTGGAGGAATGTAAGAAAGGGGGAAAAAAGAGATACTTTTTACTTTGACTTTAATACATTTCTCAACTGGACTGGAAAGTAAAAGTATTTTTTTATTGTGTGAGACCTGCTGAAAAGGCTGAGGGTTTATCTTTAAAACATTCATAATTATAACATAACATTTTAGTTTGAGTGATCAAAAATATACAAATAAAAACAGAACAGAAAAAAAAATCTATCAAATTGTTTCTGCTGAACAAAATTCTGCACAAATCTGTATCAAAATCATTATGTTTAAAGCTTTATTGGACCTCAAAATATTTCTACCTTTTCCTCTTAAACAGGTATTTTAATACTTTTACTTAAAGGTGTTGCATTTATTCAATTACAGGTTGTTTTATAGCTCAAAAATACATTGAAAAACAGACATTCTGATTATGAACGGGGTTGCCTCTCCACCGATCTGACCCGTAACTTGGTCTGGTTTGGTCTCCATGAAGACAGAAAGGTGAAACATTCCAGACAAAATGAAAAGCATCTTCATTGAAAAAAATAATTTGACAGATTGTCCACCAGAAAAGTTAAACACCGCACCTTTGAGCAGAATTTTTCAAGCAATACTTTTACTTTTATGTGAGTATTTATTTGCTCTGGTATCTGTACTTTTACTGAAGCAACAAAATAGAGTTCTTCTTCCATCACTTCTAAAAAAAATTTACTTCACGTGAGCCATTTTGTGATTTTGACTTTGAGATGTTTTGTGCTGTCATGAATCTGTCCACGGGGATGACAAAGATCAGTTCATTTGTCACCGTCGCCATCTTCCTGTCAGGATGTCACTAACACATTCACATAATGTACCCGGGTGACTCATTTAAAACACCGCTCTGTTCACTACTCAAGTCACATTAAACAAATATGGCACAAAGTGGAGAAATGTTAAGTACAGAATGTGTTTTTTATGTAATTTAATGGACTTGCGCAAATGGGAAGAACATTTAATACTATAAACGCTTAAAGGTCCCATATTTACGCCATTTCTGATCTATGTTATAATGTTGGTTCTTTGTCAAAAACGTAGCCTACCTGGAGTTGCATTTGGTTTCATTCACATTCACATTTCACATTCATTCACATTTTTATTTCACTATTTCAAATTGCAGCCTTGAAGTGATCCAAATCCATTTTTTTCGCCCCATGTGACCTGTATCTGATCTTTTATGACACAGATAAAATTTTTTGAAATGCGACCCAGGCCACTTGGATATGTGCTCCTAAAACTGATACATATCTGATCTTTTGACATGCGACTTCAGTCTGAACGGCCAGGTCGCATTCATCCCACCTACACGTCAGGCTCGGAGTCTAGTCAATGGAGGGAAAGCGAGGTTAGTGAGTTTATTAATATTTGGGGAGATCTCTGTATTCTGGACAAATTGGAGAAGTGTTATCGCAACCGGGCGTTTTTTGAAATGACTGCCAAAGAAATGGTCGAGCGCGGCTATAGACGGTCCTGGCTCCAATGTCAACGAAAAATAAAGAGCCTTCGAGCCAAATACAAGGAGCCTAAAGTCTCAAACAAACGAAGAGGTCATGAACGTGTTACCTGTCCATTTTACGAAGAACTGGACCAGATTTTGGGGGACAAGCCCAGCGTTTAGGCGACTTCCGTAGCTGCATGTGATGTTGTCATGTGCGCATGCAGGACACTTTTGGGGTGTTTAAAGTTCACACTGGAGATCACATACAAGTTGCATTTAATTGGAAATGTGAACGACCTCGCAAAAAAATCAGATTTCACAAAAAAATCCAAATTGAGCATTAAGCCCCACAGTCTGAATGTACCCTATTTTATCCATAAATAAATTCCTTGGTAATTAATTGGTAATTAATTTAATGTATACTTACTAATCAATTTTATTTTAATTTTTTAATTTTTTTCATTTCATATAACTAATATGACTTCTACACATCAATGTAATATCTTTTGAACTTTTTTTTTTTCTTTTGGAATTGCCTGCTGTCTTGTTGTTTTTGTTTTTGTGTCATGTCTATGTATGTTTAAACATTTATAAAAGCCAATAAAAAAGAACTGAAAAATAATAATAATAAGTCTTCTCAAGTCACAGGCCTCAAGTCCAAGTCAAGTCCCAAGTCACTGACCTTCAAGCCCAAGTCGAGTCCCAAGTCTTAGTCCGTTTTATTAAGTCAAGTCTCAAGTCCTTAAAATAGTGACTCAAGTCTGACTCGAGTCCAAGTCACGAGGTACAAGTCCCCACCTCTGTCACAAGATGGAACAGAGCATTTTAAGATTTGGAGATGTAAGTACACTAATAAAAAGATTACTCAAACAAAACACAACTCCAGGTCTGTTTTTGATGAGATAAAACAAATTTGTGTAATAGAGGACCTTTAAATGTATATGGTTTTGAATGGCACGAGACGTTCCTCCACTAATTGTCTTAAACCTCAAAGCATTTTAGCATAATTAAACATTACTGTGTACTTTGTAAAACAAGCACAAAAGCCACTGATGCCTGTTCGCCGAAGTATTTTTCTTTTATTTTCCGTCTCTAATTACCTGTCAAATAAAAGTGTAGCTTGAGTTTTGCTAGTGTACTGTTAGATCTCTGCGTTATGACAGCAATAACAACATCACTATGATCTGTGGCTGGTAATATGCCTCCACTGTTGCATAAGTAAACCTGGTGTTTTTCTATTTTTACTGCAAAAACTACAAAAAGATGTTAGCCTGTACAGTGTAGCCTCATGCTAATTGTCAAGAGAGACTTTGATGGGATTTAGTGTAACAGTACTACAGTATTTTTGTAGAACTACTTGAGGTATTAATAGTAGAAGTAGTAGTAGTAGTAGTAGTAGTAGTAGTAGTAGTAGTAGTAGTAGTAGTAGAAATAGAAGTAGTAGTAGTAGTGGTAGTGGTGGTAGTAGTAGTGATAGTAGTATAAGTGGTGGTAGTAGTAGTAGTAGTAGTAGTATTAGTGATAGTAGTAGTAGTAGTAGTAGTAGTAGTATTAGTGATAGTAGTAGTAGTAGTAGTACTAGTAGTAATTGTGGTAGAAGTATTAGTGGTAGTAGTAGTAGTGGTCATAGTAGTAGCAGTAGTAATACTACTAGTAGTGGTATTAGTGGTCATAGTATTAGTAGTAGTAGTGGTCATAGTAGTAGTGGTAGAAGCAGTAGAAGCAGTAGTAGTAGTAGCAGTGGTAGAAGCAGTAGAAGCAGTAGTAGTAGTAGTAGTAGTAGGTAGTAGCAGTAGTGGTAGTAGTAGTGGTAGTAGCAGTAGTAGTAGTAGTAGTAGTGGTAGAAGCAGTAGTAGTAGTAGCAGTTGTAGTAGCAGTAGTGGTAGTAGTAGTGGTAGTAGCAGTAGTAGTAGTAGTGGTAGTAGCAGTAGTAGTAGTAGTAGTAGTAGTAGCAGTAGTAGTAGTAGTAGTGGTAGTAGCAGTAGTGTAGTAGTAGTAGTAGGTAGTAGTAGCAGTAGTAGTAGTAGTGGTAGTAGCAGTAGTAGTAGTAGTAGTAGTAGTAGTAGCAGTAGTAGGTAGTAGTAGTAGTAGTAGTAGCAGTAGTAGTAGTAGTAGGTGGTAGTAGCAGTAGCAGTAGTAGTAGTAGTGGTAGTAGCAGTAGTGGTAGTAGTAGTGGTAGTAGTAGCAGTAGTAGTAGTAGTGGTAGTAGCAGTAGTGGTAGTAGTAGTGGTAGTAGTAGCAGTAGTAGTAGTAGTGGTAGTAGCAGCAGTAGTAGTAGTGGTAGAAGCAGTAGTAGTAGTGGTAGTAGCAGTAGTAGTAGTAGTAGTAGCAGCAGTGTAGTAGTAGTGTAGTAGTAGTAGTAGTGGTAGTAGCAGTAGTAGTAGTAGTAGTGGTAGTAGCAGTAGTAGTAGTGTAGTAGCAGTAGTAGTAGTAGTAGTGTAGTAGTAGTAGTAGTAGTAGTAGTAGTAGTAGTAGCAGTAGTAGTAGTAGTGGTAGAAGCAGTAGTAGTAGTAGTAGTGGTAGTAGCAGTAGTAGTAGTAGTAGTAGTAGTAGTAGCAGTAGTAGTAGTAGTAGTGGTAGTAGCAGTAGTAGTAATATATCATTTATTCGCTATTATACATCATTTTAAAGGGTAAATATGTACTCCCTGTATCACCACAATTAAAATAATTTCCCTTGAGGATCAATAGTTTGTCTCAGTCTATTATTTAAGTCTCTGACGAGGTTTAGTGTTTTGCTCATTAATTCTGCTTAAATCTGTCACATTTTCCTAACCCTTTCCACTCTTTTTTTCCTTATAACCAACCATATTTGTTTTTGATTACAGACACTCCACGCATCTACCTGATTGGCTAATCCACCTGTCAATCACAATTACTCAAACATGTGCGAATGAAACAAAACACAAGTCCAGGTCTGTTTTCGAGGAAGTAACAGTATTATAAAACGGCTTAAAGCTCACAAGAGTCAATTTTGAGTAATATAGAACCTTTAAAAAAATATATAAGATGATTTAAATTGAATAAAAATATTAATACATTTATTTTTGACAATGAAGATACTGACAAACCAAGCAACAGTTCGCCTTGCTTCTATAAAAACACATTTGTACTGCTAATGCACTCCCCTCCGTTGTTCCCACACGCACATGCCACAGGCCAGTGCCGAGTCTTTTGTAGTGTCTCCCCTTCACACCAGCTCCGACGCTCCGAGAGAGACCTCCTCCTCCACACATGATCAAAGCGCGCACGTCCGGGCCCCTGTAAAACACAAGGGCCCAGCGTGCGGTCCCATCCCACTGACTAACAACGCATTTTATCTGCCGTCTCCCAGGTGCCTTTGAACGCATCACGGCTCATGGTAGGAGCACATCACACGGGGTTCCTATGGAGAGGACACATGTTCAGTCGCAATGCACTAATGATGTGTTTGATGGGAGGTTCGTGGGTCTGATGGATTTCGTTTTTTTAAATTTTATTTTTATGTTTTTATTCAAGGTTTTTAGTGGTTCAAGTTAATAGAGACCTTTTGATTTGATGTGATTCTAAAGCTCCTCTGTGTAACTTGCCAGCTCCCACACTGCCAGCTCAGCCCTTGTTTTCTAGGACTATGTTATCAGAGGTATAATACTCCCCACAGTCCTGCACCGGGTCGGGTACCCACAAGTACCAGACGGATACGGGCAAATAGTTGCTGAAACGGGCGGGTTTTAACGTTCTGGAATTTTACAGGTGGGTATGCGGGCGGGTAGTGATTACACAGGTGTGGGTCCGGACTAAACCAGGACAACGCCAGGACTAAACCAGGTCTAAACCAGGACTAATCTTGGACTTAAGAGAGGAAGAACAAGAGCTCGTTGAGCAGGGTGTCCGCAAAACGCACACCTCTACATGGGTGCACCTCCGGGCCCGTTCCAACAGTGAGTCCTGGTTCAGTCCTGGTTTAGTCCTGGTTTAGTCCTGGATTAGTCCTCTTGGTTCCATCCTGGAATCAGTCCAAGGTTAGTTTTGGGTTAGTCCTGGTTTAGTCCTGGTTTAGTCCTGGAATCAGTCCTGGGTTAGTCCTGGGTTAGTCCTGGTTTAATCCTCCTGGTTCAGTACTGGAATCAGTCCAAGGTTAGTCCTGTTTTAGTCCTGTTTTAGTCTTGGTTTAGTCCTAGTTTAGTCCTAGTTTAGTCCTCTTGGTTTAGTCCTGGAATCAGTCCTGGGTTAGTCCTGGGTTAGTCCTGGTTCAGTCCTGGTTCAGTCCTGGTTTAGTCCTCCTGGTTTAGTCCTGGATTCAGTCCAAGGTTAGTCCTGGGTTAGTCCTGGCTCAGTCCTGGTTCAGTCCTGGTTTAGTCCTCCTGGTTTAGTCCTGGAATCAGTCCTGGCTCAGTCCTGGTTCAGTCCTGGTTTAGTCCTCCTGGTTTAGTCCTGGAATCAGTCCAAGGTTAGTCCTGGGTTAGTCCTGGTTCAGTCCTGGTTTAGTCCTCCTGGTTTAGTCCTGGAATCAGTCCTGGGTTAGTCCTGGGTTAGTCCTGGTTTAGTCCTGGTTTAGTCCTCCTAGGTTAGTCCTGGTTCAGTCCTGGTTTAGTCCTCCTGGTTTAGTCCTGGAATCAGTCCTGGGTTAGTCCTGGTTTAGTCCTCCTGGTTCAGTACTGGAATCAGTCCAAGGTTAGTCCTGGGTTAGTCCTGTTTTAGTCCTGGTTTAGTCTTGGTTTAGTCCTGGTTTAGTCCTAGTTTAGTCCTCTTGGTTTAGTCCTTGAATCAGTCCTGGTTTAGTCCTGGTTCAGTACTGGGATCAGTCCAAGGTTAGTCCTGGTTTAGTCTTGGTTTAGTCCTAGTTTAGAGAAATTAGTGTCTTTGATTGAACTTTCTCAAATTACGACGAAGGTTTAAGGCTCTTGCGGTACAGTTCCAGACTCTTTTGCATTTGAACGTGACATATTGCACTTTAAATAATAAATATAGGCCCTTTACACATTAAGTATTATACTGTTGCTACAAGACTACATTCTGTACCAAGGCTAACGTGTATAAAAGTAAAATGCATAATGTGGTTTAATATTTTCACTGGGCTTTGTGTGGTATCGTTTGTGGAGTAGGTCCCAGCTCGTTCTCTCGTGCTCTTTCACGATGAGACTGTGGCATTGTAGTCAGGGTTAGGGCCTTGAGTGGTGCTAACCTTGGCACCGTTCAAGCTTTTCCCTTTATACGGATGGTAATATAATGAAGGTGCAGGCAGGGAAATTACGATATATTCTTTACTCCTAACCCACGCCTCTCAAGTCTTTCCTATAAATGCAATCTCTTTTATACCGTTTTTCCATTTAACTTTACATGTCAGAACTACAGGAAATATCTCCACCACAGTAGCCACAGAATCAATTTATATCTGTTATGTTCCATGCATTTGAGCTAAAGGTCTGGCTTTTCTGGCTCTTTTTGCACTTTTTGAGCTCGGTTTTTAACGCCATATCATGGGATTTTAACCAACTAAGAAGTGCAGCATGTGCAGTTCAAAGGACACAAGTGAAAGTCCATCGGATTGTGTGAAATGAACACATGGACCTGCCTGAGGATCTAAGGCTGTGGGGAAAAGTTAACAGGGACCTGCCTGAGGATGACACAGACAGCCAGTGAAGGGAAGACAAAATAGGGGTGACGTGTGACGAGAAGTCTAGCTGTTGTATTCTAAACTGGTTGGAAGAGCGAGAGAATTTTAGTTTTGATTGTGTTATTACACTAGCCTCATTCATCAGCAGGTTTCACTTCATGGAAATCGTCTTACCTCACAGTATTAGGATTTGTTCGCTCAACGGTAGGCGGATACTTTTTTAATTTAACCAATCGCTGTTATTTGGTCATGACATATATATTGCGCCACTAACGGGGCTAACTGGTTGTTAGGTTTATCTAAACATTGTAAACAAGAAGAAAGACAAGAGATTAATTCAGTTTTACTCGCGAGGAGAACGGGCAGAGAGTGGGCATCAAAACCAACAGTCTCCACACGTTCTGATGACTCAAGGCCGCTCTCCTCTTTTTATTTCATTAGGAGGTCCTAGTTACAGAATGATAATTCTCAAGGGGAAGGGGAAACAGCAAAGACATAATAAGAAACTGATGAAGCTATGCATAGTATAAACACATAAAACATGATTAACAATCAGGAGGTGCCTTAGTTATGGTCAGACACCATCATAACTCTTGCATGTGTGACAGTGGGAGTTGGCTTCATGTGAGGAATCATCTCGAGGTTCACAAGAGCGATAGGACACTGCACACAGTTGTCAAACACAAAGAGGTTATTAATTTTCATACAAGTGATTGGTACATTATAAATCAATGAATTGTAGTTACATAAATGGTTAACTCATAGGCCTAGAATATCACACAAGTATTTAGCAAATATGGGATAATAAAATTATTCTGACACTGGTATATCAAGCTTTTCCCAAATCCCGTAGGAAAAAGGGCAATAACGTCTTTCCCCTTGATAAAATTCACCAAACATTCT
Organism: Boleophthalmus pectinirostris; assembly: GCF_026225935.1. Lineage (NCBI taxonomy): Eukaryota > Metazoa > Chordata > Actinopteri > Gobiiformes > Gobiidae > Boleophthalmus > Boleophthalmus pectinirostris. The sequence goes on along the minus strand of NW_026571473.1, from coordinate 28,779,829 downwards.
CTTTGTTCCGGTTTTAAATTCTCGATCTCGGGGATCGTAGCCAAACAGAATATATGACTCTTCGCTGATTGGCTGGTGCCAGAACTCGCACTTCCGGGGTTCTTGCAAACTGTCTAGTGTATTTTAATTCCTGACCTAGTCGTTGGAGAGAAATAAAATTGAGTGGAGGCACTAGGTGGTGCCAGCCTGGATACTATTACACCACAGTCAGGGTCCTGCTAATGAAACTACTGAACATCACATCAGGTTGGTGAAGTTGTAGTGTACTGTTTTGTATCCTTACTTTGAATTTGCTTGAGTCCTGGGAGGGTCTCGAGTCCTGGAAAGGTCTCGAGTCTAGGGATCTACTCGAGTCCTGGGAGGGTCTTGAGTCCTGTTAGGGTCTTGAGTCCTGGGAGGATCTCGAGTCCTGGAACGCTCTCGAGTCTAGGGATCTACTCGAGTCCTGGGAGGGTCTTGAGTCCAAGGATCTTCTTGATTCCTGGTAGGGTCTTGAATCCTGGAAGGGAAGAGTCTCGAGTCCAGGGATCTGCCAGAGTCCTGGAAGGGTCTCAAGTTGACGGAGCTTTAAACATATTCAATAACAGGTGGATTTATAGCTCAAAAATACCTAGTAGGATCGCCTCTCCACAGATCTAACCTGCAACCTGGTGTGGTTTGGTCTCCATGATGGTGAAAATATTAAACACCACACTGTGAAACTTTCCAGATAAAACAATAACATCTCCACGGAGAAAAACATTTGACCGACCCTCCACTAGAAAAGTTACAGAATGACCTTTAAAGCGTTGCCAAAAAAATTATATCATACAAATACTTTCAATAAAAATGTTTTAAAAAGTATTATTTTCCTGTTCAGTTTTGAATGAGATCTTCTCCTGTTGTTTCATGATGAGAGAAAAGCAGAACCGTTTCCTCTGTAATGTAAAACAGTGAGAATGAATAAGTCATACAATAAGTTTACACAGAGGTCACACAGCAGGATTTGTCCCATTGATTATGTAACACACGTACAGATACACTACTTCAGTTTGAGTTCACTGACAGGTTACTAGTACTAACGTAGTACTGAATATATTTTAAAAAAAAAAAAAACAGGTCACACAGCAAGAAGTAAGACAGAAGACAGTACCACAAGGGAAAATTATCTCCAGTGTCTGTTCTTTTCTTTTCGATTTAAAATTTTTTTTTTTTACTTTTGACTTGATTATTTTTTTGTAAGTGAGTAGTAAAATAGTCCTAGGTAATAAGTAGTAGTGGTAGTAGTAGTAGTAGTAGTGACTATAATATGTGCTAAAGCAGAAGTAAAAATGTATTTGGTTTTCTTTAATTTCATGTGTTTGGTGTTTATGGTCAGGACAACGAATGGAAATGTACCTATGGCTACTAGTACTACAACAAATATTACTGCTATTACTACTACTGCTGCTGCTACTACTTCTTTCACTATGAGACTGTAGTATTATAGTGAGGGGTAGGGCATCCTTCACGTTTTTTGCGATATTACTCTAAAGAATCCACAGTTTGATTTAACCAGGAATACTGCGTCTGTTTTTCTTAACCTTACACCTTCACTGAAGTTAGAGTGTACTCCTGATACTTCAATTATTATTACTCAAATACAAGTAAAAGTATGATGACATAAACTATTCGTGGAAGTACTTTGAAATAGGCTAGTAAATGTAACTGAGTAAATGTCATTAGAAAAAAACTACTACAACTAGTACAACATCTATTACAACTTCTACTACTATTACTACCACCACCACCACTCTTACTTCTACTACTACTACTACTACTACTACTACTCTATTACAACTTCTACTACTATTACTACCACCACCACCACCACTCTTACTACTACCACCACCACCACTCTTACTACTACTACTACTACTACTACTACTACTACTACTACTACTACTACTACTACTATGAATACTACTACTACATCTATTACAACAACTACTACTGCTACTATTTCTATTACTATTTCTAGTACTATTACTTCTATTTCTAATACTACCATTTCAACTACTACTACAGTTCTTACTGCTACTACTATTACTACTATTACTACTACTACTAATACCAAAACTCAAAACTACTACTACTACTACTACTACTACTACTACTACTACTACTACTACTACTACTACTACTACTACTACTACTACTACTACTACTACTACTACTACTACTACTACTACTACTACTACTACTACTACTACTACTACTACTACTACTACTACTACTACTACTACTTACTATTTCTAGTACTACTACTACTTCTACTTTCTAACTACTACTACTATTACTACTAACTACTACTACTAGTACTACTTATTGCTACTACTATTACTACTATTACTACTACTACTACTACTACTACTACTACTACTACTACTACTACTACTACTACTACTACTACTACTACTACTACTACTACTACTACTACTACTACTACTACTACTACTACTACTACTACTACTACTACTACTACTACTACTACTACTACTACTACTACTACTACTACTACTACTACTACTACTACTACTACTACTACTACTACTACTACTACTACTACTACTACTACTACTACTACTACTACTACTATTACTACTACTACTACTACTACTACTACTACTACTACTACTACTACTACTACTACTACTACTAAAACTACTACTACTACTACTATTTCTATTACTACTATTTTTACTACCACTCTTACTACCACTACTAACTACTACTACTACTAGTACTACTACTACCACCACAATACTACTACTACTACTATTGCTATTACTACTACTATTTCTACTACTGCTACTGTGATTATTACTACTACTACTACTGCTGCTACCAAAACTAGTAGTAGTGTTTTTTGGTTTTTTGTTTTTTTCCATGTGAAAATGCACAAAGCTCAAATCTACTGAGAAAACGTTTGCTGAAAATGTGGCTGACACAGAGGCAGATTCCCATTGTACAAACGTAATGTTTGCACGCTACATTTTTTACACCAGCGATAAACTGAATATGCATAACTGATGTAGGCACTGCACAGATGTAAAATCTGTGTCCACACATTCATATGCACAAGTATTTTTAGCCATAAATATTGCATTAGAGCTGGGATAACTACGCTGCACCATCCATATCTTTATTAGCAACGATGAGACCAGAGACAGCAGCAATAGTGGAGTTTTTAATAGATTTCTTGTTTACCCGTACAGGAAGTTCAAGCATGTTTGGTCTATTTTACACCGAGGAGGAGTAAGAAGAGGTAATTTACATAGAGAGGCAATAGAAGCGTGCATTTTCATATCTTTTTTTCATAGGCGTAGTGTCAGTGGCGCTCGCCTGGTTGTGCAATAAAGCTGTGGATATATTAGACTGGTGTTGTTCGATGTGGGCTGGCAGTATCCATCAGAGGTCCATATTCAAAGCGAGCACTGGCCTGCTTCGGTTCTCTTCCCGGTTAATATTTCACCACTGCTTAAAAATGTATGTAGTGCATTTGTTGCTCTAGTATCAAGATGGCTGTATAAGCAAAGACAAGGCCCATAGAATAACATGACACTAATGTAGCGTGATGCAGAGGAAGGCAGAGGGAGAAGTACTAACAAGGTTTGGATGACAGACTGGTTTAAGTTTGGGTAGAGAGGAGTTTCATTGAATCAGGGTGTTGCCTATGATTGGATTTGGAAGAACTAGTGTTTCTACATGTTCAAACTGACTTTTTATCACATTTGTGTTTTCATAATTTAATAATTTAGTCTATTCATAATACAACACGCTGCATCAGGGGTCAAAGGGGCCCCCAAGACCCTCTCCCCCCACCACTTGAACTGGGCCGATCAGACAATTCTCAAAAGTTGTCAGATTTTTTAAAATGACTTTGCTCACCTGGATAGACAGAAGAGCTGTACGTGTATGTGAACAAGTATTTATTTTATAAGCTTATTGATTTGACTTTTATTAAGTGCTGCACATAGTTATTATTAATACAACTGTTATTAATATTATTATTGTTAACATCAACAGATCTACCTACACTTTATAATTTTTCACTCTCTTTGTCAGTGTCAGTCACCAGATGTTTCTTACCTTTGATGATATTGTTATTAGAAAATAAATCAATGAAATATCTGTGGTATTTCAGATTAAAACAAAGTGTGGAGAACGTACTACTTTTGCAAAACACTAGTAACGATAAACAACATGTGTTGATATAGTATCGTGGCTGTGTCAGGCTGGTCATTTCTTCTACACCTGGCATATCCAAAGTATGGCTCGTGGGCCAAATGCAGGCCTCAGACAATTTTTTCTTGGCCCTCAGGCTTCCAACTGAATTGGTCCAAATTACCTTGCATCAATTAAAAATTAACTTTTTAATGCAAAAAATACCTTGATAAAGTTAATATTTAATATTTAGTGTGTGGTTTTAAGGATCTTAGCATGAATAAAAGGTCATTCTAACATGTTAAACATGCACATATTTGAATTATTCACTGTAATGAGCTCCACTCTATGGCCCTTGATCAGCCCTCTGCTTTATCTGTGTATAAATATGTGGCCCTTGATGAAAAAAGTTTGGACGCCCCTGTTCTACACAATGAGGCCTGTTGGTGGTCATTTTGGTCTGGGTCATACAGTTCTGTTATGCAGCCTACACGCCCCCTTTGTTCTTTGGTGGTGATAAGGTGGCCCCCAGAGAAGTTTGGTGACCTCTGCGCTACATCGCTCCATCATAGTAAAAATTAGTGAAGTTTTGGACTTCTGGTTGGCGGATGAAAACTCCAGATGACTACCTTTGAAACTATTTTACTTTGGATCATACCTGGATGAATGTGTTTGTGGGATGCGCCTGAAACACCTCCACAGGGAAACATTCAGGAGACATCCACAACAGATCTCCTCTCCTCTCCTGTGTGACTGAGCTCCTCACCCTGTGTCGAAGGGAGCACCCCTCACACTGCCAGCGAAACTCATTTTGACCTCTTGTATCATGACCCAAAGCGAATGAGTATGAAACAGGAACAGAATGTGCGGTAAATCAACCACGCAATACAGCGACTCCGTCATTGCAAAGGGAAATTGAATTTGGTCAAGAGTGAATACATTTTACCACTCATCCAAGAAGAACTGCATTATGTCTGTTTGAATGTCGGCCAAAACTAAAACCAAGAAAAGAAAATAGCTTTATGTGAGTAAACTGATAAGTGTGAAATCACACATTAAGGCCACGAACATTTATGCAAAACCTATACACCTCAGTTTAATGTTTTTAACCTCCTACTGTGAACAACAAGCAGTGATGTAGTGGGGATTTTTTAAGTGGGGGTAAGTGATTCGTGACTGACTTGAACCAGGAGGACTAAACCAGGACTAAACCAACCAAACCAGGCCGAACCAGGGGCACTACACCAGGACTGAACCAGGCCAGACTAGGAGGACTAAACCAGGACTGAACAGGTCTAAACCAGGATTGAATCAGGATTAAACAGGACTAAACCAAGTCTAAACCAGGAATAAACCAGGACTGATCCAGGACTGAACCAGGACTAAGCCAGGCCGAACCAGGAGGACTAAACCAGGTCTAAACAAGGACTGAATCAGGACTGAACCAGAACTAAAACAGGACTTAATCAGGTCTAAACCAGGACTACACTAGGACTACATGAGGTCTAAATCAGGACTAAACCAGGACTAATTTTGGACTTGAGAGAAAGAGAGAGAACCCTGAGCCCATGGAGCAGGGTGTCCGCAAAGCACGATCGGGCGTCAGCAGCTCTGTGCCGGTCCTTTCACCTGCGGTCTCCTGACAGTCTACGTGGGCGCACCTCTGGGCCCATCTCGATACTCAGTTCTGGCTGGTTTATTCTTGTTTAGTCCTGTTTTAGTCCTGGTTCAGTCCTGGTCCCTCATGTCTCTGGTCACTATAGGCGAGTTTCAGCTGACGTCATTGTTATGAAAAGCCTGTGTTGCACGCTGGGAAATATTTTGGTCGGAGGCAAGAAACAAGATAGCGGTCAAACACAGTGCATAACCTCACGTATTTATCCCCGATAATGGTAAATTCCCGCTGTATTATCGGATGCACAAATAGAAGCACGGAAGAAGGAAAATATCTTTTTCGTATTCTGAGTGAAAAGAACCACTAACGGCGAATTAAATGGCTTTCAAACATTTGCAGAGCAAACGTAGAAGATCCTAGCAAACCGTGGACTCCAACAAGTTCAACAACACATCGAGACTCTTGGAGGTTTTCATCTTTTCTGCTGTGAATGGCCCAGGAGTTTCCACCAAGTCATTGTGGATATCGCCGAAGTGAATATTTAGCCAGGTAGTTGGCGATTCTGACCAGAAATTTGGTTTCGTCCACCTTTGTAGGGGTTGAAAAGGGTGATTTGTCGTCCATCGATGCTTATGACCAATTTCAGGTCAAATCGTCTTGGGTCCTCTGTCGTTAGAGTGGATAAATAACCGGGATCAATACCCTTTACGTGCTTTCTCGCTCCATCCGTCATGTTAAATTAGTGTTTCTTGCCGCCAACCAAAATAATTCCTAGCATGCAACGCGCGCTTTTGTCAACAATGAAACTCACCTATAGGACAGTACTGCAGATATCATGAGCCTGTGCAGTTTGTTTTCACCATTGCCAATAGCTCCAGTTTGACGCTTAAGTTGTAGACTATTTTATATTTGTTATTTTTTTATATCTCACATCGGGAGAAGTGGGTGGACGGCGTACCCCCAGGTACTAAGCCCACTACACCCCTGACAACAAGAGTATGTTAGTTTCAGTTTAGTTCGCTCCTTACCTGAACTCTGTCAGAACTGAATAAACTCAGACTTGGATGAGTTACAAAACACATCCACAAATCCATCTGTCAACCTCAGTCATGAACAAGACTTCAAGATACGTCTCCACTTGAACCGCTGACCTTCTAGCTGACGGGCAAACACTCTAAACACAGCGCCGCTCTGGGGACTACTTGCGAACAGCATATTGAAATTCACCGCTGTAAAAACACAATTTACACCTTTCTGTCATATTTCCAACTTCCCCCCACTCCTCACTGAGATCTGTGCTCGCCGTCCGACCTCTCTTTTACATCCAGCCAATAAAACCTTTGGCTCCGGGCCCCAAAACATCCGCCATTTTTCTATCCGCGCGCGACAACCTAGCATAAATCCCGTCGCAATTATTCCTCCACTTTAAATCACCACCTGACTCGCTTATGCATTAAAAACTAGACCTTGGCCTTTTTAATTTCACACAGAGGCATATTTTGATGATATAATGATGAAATAGTGTGCCGTTGTATAATTCTGGCTGTCATGATAGAATTGATTTTGCTTGTTGTGCTTCGGAGAGTGCGGGATTCATTAGAAATCTTTGACAGTTTTGTTCCTGTCACGGTGTGTTTTGTAATTATGGAGATGGACAATTGGCCCACCGCATTGATTTTGTTTTGTAACTGTACTTTGTTCAAGATGAAGGTTGTTGGTGATACTGAAAATTATTAGTGTACGTACACAACTGGAGCTGTTGGATTAAGTCATGTTTGATATCCAGATTTCGCAAGTTTTTTTGCTCGACGCGTATCTGGGTGGGTTTATTATAGTAGGCAAAAAGTTCTTATCTTACAATCTTAATGAGCAATAGTTTCTGTACAATGTCTTAGAAGTATTAGATGACTGGTCAAATATATTTTTTCTCTCAAAAGACAAAAAGAACGATCACATGTATGTTTTTGGTTGATATGGAAACAGAAGAACTTTAACCAACATACAAATTTTACCTTCTACAACTACTACTACAACAACTAAAACTACAACTACTACTACTATTACTACTACTACATCACAGGGGTTGACAAAGGGATCTGTTGTTCCTGACTCCAGCGACTTATAGGCCCAGAATTTGCCTCTTTTCCTATTCATTTATATTAGGGGAGGTCCATGTGAGGTGTCTTGCTCTGGGCCCCCAAATTTCTGTCGACGGCCTACTACTAAGAGGAGAATGGAACACCAAAAAAATGTCCCGTTCACTTCGGAGTTCGGTCTGATTCTGGAAGTAAATTTTCCATTCCCCACAGATAGTTCTACAAATTCATACATTCAGAGTTTAAAGGCATCGTGGAGGTTAAAGCTACGTCCACACGACAATGCTCCTGGATTTTTTTTAATTTTTTTATTTTTTTTTGAGGGTTGAAAAAAAAATTCACGTCCACACAACAACAGAGCACTGAGTGAAAACGATGTAATACATATGCCACACCTGTATGTGGTGCTGTAAACAGGATATAGCCAGAGCCACTGGACTCACAATATTTACATTTTTTTTTATTGCAGACATATAACAACAAGATAAAACAATCAATGTATATACAGTATAAGGTGCAGATTGGATTGTTGTTGCATCAATGCAAAGTCCAGTTCACAGTTATGGCAGGGGTGAGGTATGGAAAATATACATTCATACACATAAACTCACATAAACACACATAAACACACATAAACATACGACAATATGGGGGTGGTTTGCAAATTAACATACACGGGAGCAGAAGGAATGAAACCAAAACTAAACAACACAATAACAAAACAAAACAGAATGTCATAAATTAAATAAAGCTACACTCACAATACTGCAAAGAGCACATGCACATAAAATCCTTCCTGCGTGGGGTTCTCTTCTGGTCACATGGCAACGTCATTGTTTTCCAAAAGCTGCGGTTTGCCTGTCCACACAACAATGCAATGCCGCCGATTTCTCCACTCTGGAACCCATTTTCAAAAAACACAATTTTTGCCCACCCGAAACGCCGGCTCCATGTGGACAAAAGGCCAAAATGAATAACAACTTCACAGTTTTGACCAAAAAATGTTGTTGTGTGGACACCACCTAACTTGCTACATGTGTCACGTTTAGAGCAGAAGTAGGACCCAAAATACAAGACTGCTGTTGCGAAGTTGTTTAATAAAAGAAAGAACAAAGAAACACAAAACTTCAAACAAACATGAAACTGATAATGACAATGACAGTGGACCAACAAAGCGCAGGAGAACACAGGGTGCATATGTAAACAGACACAGATCAAACACAATAGCGCAAACAATCACAATGGGAAGTAAAATTCAAAACCTACACACAGCTATAAAATAAAACCAGGTCAAGAATAATAAAATAATTCAATAAAAATTAACACCATGACAATATGGTGTCTACTGGCCATAATGGCATTGTGTTAAGTACAAAAGGCACATTTATAACACAAGGTTCATTGAAAAGTTTGCAGTTTATAAAGTTTCAGAAACAGACTTTCTAGTTACCACATAGTTGATGATCCCTGTGCATACTTTCAAACTTCTAATATTAGTTCTTTTTTTGGAAAGTCTGTGAGAAAAATGAATGGGAAATTTATTTCTGAAAGCAGAGGGTGGGCGGTCATTGTTAAGATCCATACAGAGAGGATATAAACTTTTAATTAGGTTGACTCTTCATTTGAACAACACAAACTAATTAACCAACAGGATGTAATTAGCTGTTGACAGATCAGAGTCATTAGAACCTCAGAGCTTATCACAGTATTGGCTTTGGGTCAAGGTGGTCCAAGAAGTAAAGCACAAACTTCGTCAAGAACTTAAAGGACCCATACCTGGAGTTGTGTTTTGTTTTAATCACACATGTAATGCAGGAGGTGTTCCACTGTGTTTTTAAATTCTGTGCATCTTCACTAGAATAGTTTGTATAATTTCAGCCCTGGAATTGCTAATCCCTACTGTAAAAAAAGGTAAAAGATAGTTGTTGACTTGCCAAGTACGACTTCATGAAATCACAAGGTGGAACAGAGTGTTTTGAGTTTTGAAGATGTAGACCAGGGATGCCCACACTTTTTCAGCATGTGAACTACTCACCCAATCATTTATTTATAAAAAATATTGAGAATCACCAATCCAAATGCACTTTGTGACAAATACAGATGCATTTTTGCACTTTCTTTAGGTAAACTTCAACCACATGTCGCGTTAGGCCTGCACTGTGCTGTAGGCCTGCTCTGTGCCAACATTTTAACATAGATTTAGATTAGTTTTTGCTTTGCTTTTTGTGTTGCCCTTCTAATCAACAAGCATTTAGGAGGAGGCCCATGTGCTCTATACAGTATGTGGGGAGGAGAGAGTGTGTGAAAAAGCGAGGAGGGGCATGCTGATGTGAGGTAGATACACAAGTAGAACGTTTTTAAAAGTTTAATCTGCCCTGTGATACACGCTGGTACAAGAGGGCACATGCTGTTGCGGACAAGTCATGTGCTGGGAGCGTGGGCGTTTGTGATGTGCCACACAGTGTCCGTGGGCTCCAGACGAGTGCACAGGCGGCAGAGAGACGACCCCGCGCTCCTGCACACTGGTACAAGTTTATTGCCAACGACAGCGACCGTAATGAAATATGATCACACTTGTCGAGTATCAGACCTCGAGTCTGAGACAAGACCGAGTCCAAGCACCTTCACGACCGAGACAAGACAGAGTCCAAGCGTCCTTCAGGACCGAGACAAGACAGAGTCCAAGCGTCTTCACGACAGAGACAAGATTGAGTCCAAGCGCCTTCAGGACCGAGACAAGATCGAGTCCAAGCGCCTTCAGGACCGAGACAAGACCGAGTCCAAGTGCCTTCACGACCGAAACAAGATCGAGTCCAAGTGCCTTCACGACCAAAACAAGGCCGAGTCCAAGCGCCTTCACGACCAAGACAAGACCGAGTCCAAGCGCCTTCAGGACCGAGACAAGATCGAGTCCAAGCGCCTTCAGGACCGAGACCAGACCGAGTCCAAGTGCCTTCACGACCGAAACAAGATCGAGTCCAAGTGCCTTCACGACCAAAACAAGGCCGAGTCCAAGCGCCTTCACGACCGAGACAAGACCGAGTCCAAGCGCCTTCACGACCGAGACAAGACCGAGTCCAAGCGCCTTCACGACCGAGACAAGACCGAGTCCAAGCGCCTTCACGACCGAGACAAGACCGGGTCCAAGCGCCTTCACGACCGAGGTAAGACCGAGTCCAAGCGCCTTCACGACCGAGACAAGACCGAGTCCAAGCGCCTTCACGACCGAGACAAGACCGTGTCCAAGCGCCTTCACGACCGAGACAAGACCGGGTCCAAGCGCCTTCACGACCGAGGTAAGACCGAGTCCAAGCGCCTTCACGACTAAGACAATATCGAGTCCAAGCGACTTTACGATCGAGGCAAGACCAAGCCCAAGCGTCTTCACGACTGAGACAAGATCAAGTCCAAAAGTGGCCCAGTCAAGACCAAATCCTTTAAAAAAAAAAACGGTCTCGAGTACTACGACACTGCGATTGACCCACATTACCTTGGTGATTGACTGGTAGATTGTGATCAATGTATTAGTCATCCCAGACAAACTAATAATAAAGTATTACTCAAACATGTGTGAATGAAACAAAACACAACTCCAGGTCTGTTTTTGAAGAGAATTATGACATGGCTTAAAGCTCACAAAAGTAACTTGTACTTAATAAACCTTTAAGCTGTATCAGAGTTATGTTTGCAATTCATGTATACAAAGAAATGACCAAATTACCAGGGAAATGACCAAAGTAGCCTTTTTTTTCTTTTGGTAAATAATCAATAATTCATTCACACAGCACAGTCACACATGGTCGAGGTGGGTGGTGAGTTTTGCCCAAGGACAGTACAATGCGCTGGTTGGATACACTCCTGATTTTGTACTATCATTGTTTTCATTCAGAGACAATGTGGAATTATAATGTCTTCTGCGAGTGTCCACGGGCTGGGCAGGGACAGATGGCCGGTTTCAAGGGCCGAGCTCTGGCCAAAAGCAATAAAAATAGATACTGGGGTTAGGGGAGTCTTCTGTCTGAGCTGGACCCGCGATGTGAAGCTGAGACCTGGAGCGTACACAATTGGTCTCCTTCATGAATCTTTCTTAGGAACAAATTTGTGCTTAAAGGTGCATTGGGTAACTTTTCTAGTGGAGGGTCCGTCAAAAACTTTTGTCCATGGAGATGCTATTGCTTTTACAGGAATTTTTCACAGTATGCTATTAAACCTTTCTATCTTCATGGAGACCAAACCAAACCAAGTTACAGCTCAGATCTATCCTTATTTATCTTTTAATCTTTTTGAAAAGCTCATGCACGCTTTTATTTCGTCATGTCTGGACTACTGCAACGTCCTTTACACAGGCATCTCTCTTTTAGTTTTAACAGGAGCCAAAAAATAAGAACGGAATGGAATTGAATGGACTGGCCCCACAGTACATCTTGGACCTCATCCAGATTTACACCCCTACACGTGCTCTGAGGTCCGAGGGCCAACTCCAGCTCATGGTGACTAAGACAAGACGTAAAACCAGGCAGGACAGGGCCTTCGCTCTTTTTGGCCCTAAGCTCTGTAACGCTCTGCCCCTCCACGTCCGAACAGTCCTCACCGTGGAGTGTTTTAAGTCTCGTCTTAAAACCCACTTTTTTACTCTGTGGGTTTGAGTTGTGTGGTCCTCTGTGTCTTTTATTTATTTATTTTATTCATTGTTTTATCATTTTTAGCTTTATGCATTTTAACACATTTTATTTATTGTTTTTACTGTCTTTTATTGTATTAATTTGTCAGTGCAGCACTGTGGAAACTGTCATGTTTATAAAATGTGCTATATAAATAAAGTGGATTGGATTGGATGGAGAGGCAATCCCGCTCAGTCAGAACACCTGTATTTCTAAGTATTTTTGAGCAATAAAACCACATGTAATTGAATAACTATAAGGTAGAGCTGTTTAATGTCATACTGTGAACATTCCAGGCAGAGCAGTGACATATCAACAGAAACAAGCAGGTGACAGATCCCGACCAAAACGTTACAAAGTGCACCTTTAATGCCTTGATATGGACATTTTTGTCATTCACAAAATTCAGGAGCACTTGTACACACAAATATGCTGCTGTTATGGAATATTACTACCAAAATTTGATCGATCATTATTATGGGCTACTCCACACTGGACTCAACACCCCCATGACCCATGATCCACCCAGCTCTAAAAACTAATGTGTGTTTTCTTTTAATAAGACAAGCCATGCAAAAAGTAAAGACCTTATTTGGCTATTTGGTGTCTGGAGAAGTGAGTCCCAGGTGTGCTAAGGTAAAAGCCCCTTGTCTCTGTTGAAGGTACATGCAGTCCATTTCCTGATTTCAGTAGACTCTTGTATCCATCTTTTGTACTTGGTTTTCTGGTGTGGTCTATTCTTTCTCTTCTTGTAGTTTTCACATGTTACCTGTATATATGTACATGTAACTGTTTCTTCTGTTTTGTTGACTTGTAAGTGAAGCACTGTGGTCAGATGAAGTTGTTTTAAATGTGCTATATAAATAAACTTGAATTGAATTGCTTCAAATGGGATTTTGTTAGCTGTTCCTTCTTTTTGTGTTCCTTTAACCTTTTTCCTTGTGTTGAATGTTCTTCCCTGAGATTAGTTCCCTACCACCAGGCATGTCAGCTGAATGTGTTTCATGGTTCATCTCAGGTTTTTGCACGACTTGTCTTATTAGAAGAAAACAAATTGATATTCAAAAACACATTGTCTAAAATGTAAATGTAATACAGTGACTTTCCTGAGAATCACTAATTTCCAATTTGCCATAAAAACACACTCGCTTGTAAACCTTTTACTAGGAGTGTAACGATATCCAAGTCTCACGATACGATATTGTCATGGTATGGACCTCACAGTAAGATATTTATTGCAATATCGTGGGAAAGCTCATGATATGGTTGGGAGGCTCAAGATATTACAATATCCTACATAATAACAAGACTGGCATTATAAAATGCTTTGACCAGTCATTTGTTTCAACATTTATTGTCATATTCTAAAGATGTAACGATATCCAAATCTCACAGTAGGATATTACCACGATATACATCTCACGATACGATATTTATTGCAGAGAGGCTAATAATTAAAGATGGGACACTTTTTTGCTTTTAAAATACCATGACAAGATTTTGGTGTGAAATATTTCCATCATAATCCCAAAAATTCAAGTAAAAAACACATTTCTTCATGCTGTTTGCACTGAAATGAACCATGGGATATGTAGTTCTCTATGTTTATAAGCTGTTGCTACAATAAAACCATGCATTTAAGCAAAGAAACTTGTGATTCGAAATATTGTGACAGCCCACGGTATTATTGTGAGTCTTTTGATGATACGATATCATGATATATTACGGTTATTGTGACAACCCTACTTTTTACTGTAAATTTAACGCACCCTTACTTTTGAGTGAAGCAAACTATTGTACAAATTGTGCTCTACAAATTTTTGACTATTCTCCCAAAGGATGAGTGTATCTTTAAAGACACATACCTGATTTTTTTTGTCTTAAAACATTCAAAAACTGTACTAGTCCTGTATTATGTGACATCTCAAGGTTGAACAGAGTGCTTTCCGTTTGAGAGAAGAACGCATTTAGAAGAACTAAATATGCAGGGTTTGTGCTTTAAACATGTATGAGTGAAATAAAACACAATCCCGGTTTTGTGGGTCTGCCCATCACCTATACTTTCCCCACAGTGGGCCAACCTTTTTTGTTTCTTTTTCCAATAGTGATGTGATCTTGTCATGTGATTAATATGAAATTGTATGAAACGACAACTGTGGGTCATGTTTCACTCTTATGCTCTGACAAAGACTATCTTGATGGTCGAAACACGTAGGGGCCCCTCCATGTTATAAAGGGCTTTTAATATATTCAGTCGGTGTCCTTCCATGTTTGTACCTTGCCCGCTTTTACATTTTTTTAGTAGGGGCTACATTTTGTTAACAATCCTGGATATGTTTAGCCAGGCTGGCGCCACCTAGTGCCTCCGCTCTATTTCATTTCTCTCCAGCGACTAGGTCAGAAATCTAAATACAACAGATGGAAGTGCAAGTTCAGGTACCAGCCAATCAGCGAAGAGTCATGTATTCAGTGTTGTCAATGTTTCCCAAGATTGAGGATTTAAAGCTGGAACAAAGAGAAAGTTTGGTGAATTTCATCAAGGAGAAAGACGTTATTGCCCTTCTTCCTATGGGATTTGGGAAAAGCTTAAAGGGCCCATCTCATGCAAAATAACTCTTTTCACATTGTATCTTCTGCACATATGCAAGCACAGTTTGGGTTTTGGAACATCCATTACACAATAGTTATGAAATCTTACTGATTTCTTGGAGGCAGTCACAGACCAGGAACTATGAAAGACCAGCTATTGTTCATCCCCCCACCCGTCCTAAGAAAGCACAGGCTCCACCCTCCAAATGTGACGTAGGCTCTGAGTGAGCCGCCCTTCCTCCGCCCATCTCAGGGAGGGAGGGGGAGACAGGCGTGCACCCTGATAGCGGTAGGAATAAACTTTTATTCATCACAGCGTGTTCAGCTGCATGTGTTGGACCCGGAATCGGACAAGGACTTGGAGGTGCACGAAGCGCAAGCACCGCATCGACATCAGCTGAACATTACTGATTGGTAAAGTATTAATAAACACTAGTAGATGAGCTTATTATATCATGTACACTGGAGGAGGGGGGCAAAGCACCTTCTGCTACGTCAAACGCGTCATAGCTGGCTTTAGTTCGTCGTCACATGGGAGGGTGCGAGAAATACGCTGCAATTTGTTAAAACAACGCAGAATCAATCTAAAAACCACTTCGGTGACATATACATACATCACTCTTAGAAGGTAGAAAGCTCTGAAAAGTTGATTTCGCATGAGATAGGCCCTTTAATATACCAATTAGACCCGTTAGCATTGCATACGTGATGACCAAATAGCAGCGATTGGTTAAATGATAAAAAGTACCCGCCTACCGTCGAGTGAACGAATTCTAACGTTGTGAGTTCATACGCTTTCTACGAAGTGAAACCGGCTGGTGAATCAGGCTAGGATATGTTTGTGATAAGAAAACAACATTTAAACAGCATTTAAGAAAGCTCCTTAAACTTTCTTTTGGCCCAAAGTTATTCCTCACTCACTACATTCTGAGCATCCTAATTATTCACTGCAGTGAGTTTGTAAGCAATTTTCACAACTTTCAGAGACAAGAGCAGAGTTTGCTGTCATGGTAATGCTAATAACAACTAGCATGCTAAACACGCACTTCCTGATTCTCGGACAATAAAAACTTCATAATTACATGCAGACAGATCACAACAGGCTTCTTTTGAGCTGCTTTTGAGCTGCTTACACAATAACTCTGTACTGGGGCAAGACATTTTTTGCTCCTTTTAATATTTTACTATTTCCTTGTTCTTAAACATATATTTCTCACATTTGAGCTCGTCTTCCTGTTGATGTGCCTGCGGTGTGGAGCAGACTGCATCTACAATGAGAGCGCTTTGATAAATGAGCTCCCATCTGCACCCATGAGCACTTTGTGGGTGCTGTGAGGAGAGAGGAGGAGTCTAGAGGCAGGAGGGAGAGGAGGATTCTGCGCTGGGTTTGTTTATCTTTGAACACAAAATAATCACTGAATCCATCTGAAAAAGAATGATTTTCTTTTGAGATAACAGGTTGTGTTTTAACTGAGGCTGACAGTGTAATGGATGGGGTTTCTTCAGAAGAACTGGAATAAAAGAACTAAAAGAGTTTTTAGGGGATGGTTGTTAAAATTACAGATTATGTTGACAATTAGATTTTAAATTTATGGCACATAGAATAGTTTTGGGTATTTTAAACTATACCCTAGACTCCTAAGCCTTGGTGTAACTTTAGTATCGCTTCCAACTTCTGAAGCAAGAAGGTTCCAAGTTTGATTGATCCCCCAGGTCGCCCAGGTCTTTCTCTCGACAAACTCAAGGCTAACTCAAGATCTGGGGATGGGTGTAGGACTGTGACGCCCGCTGCTCCAGACAGGTTGGTTGCCCCAGTGGCATTGAAGGATGGGTCAAATGAAATGAATTGTTAACCTCAACCTTATGTCAGATTTATAGCGACTGCAGGTCTGGTCCGGTATGTACTTTGAGCGGATTACTTGCAGATTGCATACGACAACTGCAGTGCATATTTGTCCAAAGCAATTTCATGTGTTTTCATCACACAATAACACACGTATGACCTGAAAACTGCTCCAGGCCACTGACGTATACGGCAGAAATAGATTTTTCTTGCGGATTCTTTCCAAAGACCAGCGCCTCACCAGGATCCACACTCCTCAGAGGGCAGTGTGGGAGGGCACAGAGTTCAAATGCAGTGAATGGTTAACCTCAACCTTATACCAGATTCATCGTGACTGCAGGTCTGGTCTGTTGTGTACTTTGAGCAGGTTAGTTGCAGATTAACTCTTACTCCATACACGACAACTGCAGTGCATATTCGACCAAAGCAACGCAGTTTCATGTGGGTTAATTTAATAAGACACATATGACCTGAAAACTTCTTCAGACCATTGCGGTGTCCGACAAAAATAGATTTTTCTTTCCCAAGACCAGCGCCTCACCAGGATCCGCACTCCACAGAGGTCAGAGTGGCAGGGTACAGAGGTTAGAGGTCAGTGTTGCAGATCACATTGTTTTTTGAAAGACTTTCTAATGGTGTGTTCGGTTGTCCATCCGACTTGTCTAGCGATACACACTGACACACCCCTTTTCCTCTGACGGTGCAACTTGGAACTTGGAACAACTCAGAGGAGACTGAGCAAGGATACCAAGAAAGAATCCAAGACAGCTGCGCCCAGTGTCACTTTTAAGTGTGAAGTGTTTTCATTGTGTTTGGATGCTTTGGTGGTTTAAATGACTATTTTGCACCGAAGGTTTTCAAAACCGCACCCGCCCGCCATCCGCCGATTGATTTTAGATTTTAGAACAATCATACAGCAAACAAACTAAGGAGCCTCGATAAAAATGCAAACTCTATAGCTCATTCATTCCAAAATTCGCTCAGCGTGTATGTTCGCATTCTTAATTGTCCGTAACAACCCCAGACTTACCTGGTTTTCTTGCGCAGCTAATTAATTGACAACGTTTACCGACTAGACTAATTTTGAACCTTCTTGCCTTCGTGTTGGATGTTGTTACATTCTGAACATTCTGCCATTGCCCGATGTTATTTCAAAGTCATAGCCTCACTCCATCGGTCTTTCTTTAAGTTTTAAACACCCCGAGTGGCAGTCTACGCTATAATGTCTGCGTGTTTTAAAATATAACTGATATCGAAACAAAATAGACAGATCATCTCATCCAGATGAACCTTTATTGAAATCAGGCAATGCCTTCTTTATATTCCAATTGAAATAGGCAAGAAAAAATATGCATAACTAAATAAATATGGCCCTATAGCCACTTACGTGTTGGCAAACAGCTGAAATAAATTAGAAATAATAAAATAAACTGCATATAATATGTGCCTCGTAAACCTTAGGCATCAATAACCCGACACAACCTTAACCTTCAGAACATAAACACGAGGTCAAATGGGCTAATTAAGGATATGACGTACACTTCATACTACAAGCATAGACAGAGACTCGTCTTTTCAGATGTAGGTAACAATACTAACAATAACTTTTTTTTTTTTTTTTTTAGTTTTTAGTAGTTAAACCGCCACCCGCCCGAATTTAATTAAAATATAATTTTTCGTCACGTCATCCGCCCGACTCGCGGATTAACCGCGGATACCACAGTTGTAACCGCAATCCGCGCATCTCTACTGTGGGTATGGTAGTCGGTGTTGTATTAGTCGCTGTTGTGGTAGTTGGTGTTGTGGTGAGGCCAATATTGAACACAGACTTGTTTTATACGGGTGTTGCTAACAGAAGATAACCAATAACAATAACAGCTTTCCAGTTGGCATCCACTTTTTTCTTCAAGTCAGACACGTGAAAGCAGTACGGGGTGGTTAGTGTGTTAGCTATGTCCATTCATATATACTGTCTATCAGGGGTGTAACGATATCCAAGTCTCACGAAACAATATCGTCACGGTGTGAACCTCGGTACGAACCTCATGGTACAATATTTATTGTGATATCATGGGAAAGCTCACGATTAGGGATGTAACAATATCCAAATCTCTCGGTTCGATATTTTCACGATATACATCTCACGGTACGATATTTATTGTGATATTTTGTGGAGGTTAAACAGCTAAAACTGTGAATATGCTACTTTTTCCTCTTAAAATGCCTTGACAAGACTTAATCCAAAGACTTAAAAGTGTTTAGAACTGTTATTTCTTCTTGTAATCTGCACTGAAATGGAGTAAAGGATCATGGTCTATGTAGTTCCCTCTGTGTTTTTTTTAGCTGTTGCTGTTCCACAACTCTTCATTTAAACATAGAGACTTGTAATTCGATATATTGTGACGGTCCACGATATTATTGTGAGAACTTTGACAAATATTTCAGTTATTGTTACCCATATTGGGAGTAACGTGTTTTAAAAGTAACAAATTATTGTAATGCATTGCTTTTTGCTGTAATGCAGTAATGTGGCATTACAGGGAAAATTTTTTAATATTTTACTTGGTACAAATGTCAATAACGTGCATTACAATGCTTTTTAACCTGGATTGAAATGGTGGGTTTTTCGTTTTTCTTCATACAAATTTGCTGAACTCACAGCGATATCAGCAGCGGTGAAAAGGCATAGTTACGGTTCTGAATGTCGGGACGAGCCCAGAGGTGCACCCACATAGACCACTGGGTAACTGCGGGTGAAAGGACCGGCACAAAACTCTACACTCCACGGGGTTAATCGCAGCTGATGCCCGATTCACGCTTTGCAGACACACTGCTCCACGGGTTCAGGATTCTCTCAGGGGCGGTCCTAGATTCCAAGTCTTAGTCCAAGATTAGTCCTGGTTTAGACCTGGTTCAGTTCTAGTTTAGACCTGATTTAGTCCTGGTACAATCCTCGGTTCAGTCCTCAGTTCAGTCCTCGTTTAGTCCTGGTTTAGTCCATATATGGTGCAAAAGTTCTGAATGTTCGCACAGTTATTTTGGTGAGAGTAACTTAAAGTAATGCAATAGTAGAGTAATGCCTTACATTTTAAATACAGTAATATTGTAATGTAACGAATTACTTTGAAATAGCAGTAACAAGTCATAAATAACGCATTACAGCTTTGAAATAACTTGCCCAAGAGTGATTGTTACGTCCCCACTGTCTATGCATTAAACATAATAAAATGCTTGAGTACGTTTGTGCGGACACGACATCATATCCGAGATCTAAGTTGGAGACGAACCGATAATCGAACGCACCATAAGTCTTGCGGGGGCCACACGAGTCCAAACCGCACCACACTTCTGGACAATGTACACCGGGCTTTAACCTTCCGTCTCCATGGAAACAAGCCGTAAGTGCCAATTGGGCAATTTACAGGTCAGATCTATAGAGAGGCAAACAACAACTCGAGTAATTGAATAAAAGATGGATGAGTTTAATGTATGCGGTGCGCTCCCACGAGACTTGTCACATTCTTCAACTTTAAATGTATGTGTCAAGGAAATATCTTGTCAACCGGCTTGAAATCTCTAGATACAAAATGTAATTAAAGTGCACTGGGACCGCATCTGCTGACATAAGGAAAAGAGAAGCATTTCATTAAAAACATGGTTGTCTCAAAACTGTTCAACTCTTCTTTTTTTTTTTCTTTCTTTAGCTGAATTTATCCCGTCAATTCCGTTAATTATCGCAATTTCTTCACGCAATCATGTCATGCATCTTACGTCTTTATATTCCAGTACATTAAGCCACTATAGTCTTTTTTTTTTTAACACTGATCTGACACATACACAATAAAAACAATACAAACATCGCTGAGGCAAGAGATTTACTCCTGGAGCCCTCATCACCGCTCGCACTTCCATTTGAGCTGCACCCCCATCCATTCTTAATCTGAAAATAATGTGTATCCCATAGACAGTACACTCCCCTCCTCACCTCCTCGCCACTCTCCCTCCGCTGTTGTGTATTGATTAGCGACGCAGTTAAATCTGTTTTTGGTCTATATTAATGTCAGAGTGAATGAGAGGGCTCCTTAAAACGGGTTGGTAATTGCGCGGAGGAGACACGGAGAGATTTGAAAGCGGCGCAGATCATTTTGAAGACTGTACGGCGCTATGCCCACCCTCACAGTGGGCGCCTTTGTTAGCATGATTGACAAGACAAGATGAAAAGAAGCCAAGTTTTACACCACGACGGAGATGTGTTCAGACGTGCAGTGTCATTAAATACATGGCAACCCCCCAGTGACTTCACCGAGATTTAAACAATAAGAAATATGATGTTTGTTTGTACATTGTTTTCATAAGAGGTGGACAGGAATGAAATATTAGGGGATGGTTTTTAATAAATAGGAGTGACCAGCTGATGCACTGGAACATCTGCACAAATGTTTTCACTTTTTTGTGCTTTTATTAAAAAATTTAATTAATAAAGCTGCACAATGTAACTTTTTGTGGAGGGTTGGCCATCTGTCTTTATGTTTTTCTTTGCCTTGAATGTTCCACAGTGTTATCTGACATGTATTAATGTATCTACTGTATCTCCATGAAGAGAAGTCAGATCTGTGGAGAGGCGACCCCACTCCGTCAAATGCTTTTCTCCTTAGAGTTATTGCTTTGTCTAGAATGTTTGACAGTATGGGATCAAACCTTTCTATCTAAACCAGACCAAGTTAGAGGTCAGATCTGTGGAGAGACGACCCCACTCACAGTCAGAATGTCTGTTTTTCTAGATATTTTTGAGCTATAACACCACCTGTAATTTAACAAATGTAAGGTTCAGCTGTTTAATGTGGCACCACCTAGTGCCTCACCTCAATTTCATTTCTCTCCAGCAATTAGGTCAAGAATCAGAATGCACTAGACGGTTTGCAAGAACCCCGAAAGTTGTAGACCGTGCACCGACCAGTCAGTGAAGAGGTGTGAAGCCATGACGTCAAACTCAAGCACCTGTCTGGGTCAAAAACAAAGCGGTCGAGATGGATGTAGACAAAGACATACATTCTGTGTTGGCAACAATTGCCCAGATTGAGGATTTAAAACCGGAACAAAGAGAATGTTTGGTGAATTTTATCAAGGGAAAAGACGTTATTGCCCTTCTTCCTACGGGATTTGGCACATTACATACGTCACGACCAAACAGCAGCGATTGGTTAAATAAAAAACGGACCCACCTACTGTCGAGCGAACGAATCCTAATGCTGCGAGGGATGAATCAGTCTAGCAGTCGACTATAACAACATTTGTACTTTTCGCATCGCTTAAGAGCCCATGGTGTGGACAAAAGGATCCTGCTGATCTTTTATCCGGCTGCGCTGGAGAGTCTTGGTAAAACATTACAGCCTGGTATGGTAATCTGTCTGTGCATCTTAAAAACAGACTGCTGCGTCGTCCACACAGCGTTTGAAATTGTGGGCGAACAGGAGCACCTCTGCAGAGCATTTATGAGCTGGCCACTCTGCGCCAGGCCAATAAGATCCTGACTGACCCTCTGCACACTCTGTACTCAGACTACGAGTTATTACGTTCAGGAAGACAGTTCAGGGCCCTACGCTGTCTCATGAACACATTTAAGACCTTCTTCCTGTTAGTGTCTATTAGTCTACTGAACTGTAATTGTTTGTACTGCACTTTATTAAAGACTGATGAATTGTAATTATTGTGTTTTTGATGTATTCGCTATTTATGGACTCTATTTTTATATATTGTACAGCACTAATGGCAGCATGGGTCAACAGCTCAAGAAAAAATTCCCACTCATGAGACAATAAAGTGAATCTTGCATCTTGAATGTTAAATAGTGGAACATTCTGGGCTGAGCAATGGCATATCCATAGAAACAAGCAGGTGATGGACCCCCAGTGAAAAAGTTACACAATGCACCTTTAAGAATGCGTGTTTTTAAGATAAGATAAGATAAGATAAGATAATCCTTTATTGTCTCCCATGGGAGAAATTTGTCTTGGGACAGGGGGTAACATGTTTTATCAAAAAACAGGACAACACAACACAAAGCAGCACATAAACAAACACCATAAAACAAAGTAAATATGAGACCAGTATGACCACGAGTGATGCACCAACAGGACCCTTAAATTATCCTTAACAGGCAAACCCTTGCATTCTTCTGTTCTATTAATTATTGCACATTCCCTAAGCCTATGTGCAGTTTTAGTTATAATTATTGCACATTCCCTAAGCCTATGTGCAGTTTTAGTTATAATTATTGCACATTCCCTAAGCCTATGTGCAGTTTTGATTGCACATTCCCTTAGCCTATGTGCAGATTTAATTATTGCACATTCCTTAAGCCTATGTGTAGCTTTAATTGCACATTCCCTACACCTATGTGCAGTTTTGATTGCACAATCCCTAAGCCTTTTATAATTATTTTTTAACTGCACTATCTGAGTTTAGCAATTTAACAGCTAGTGGCACAAAAGAATGTTTGAATCTGTTCAGTTTACAGTTTGGGACCCTGAACCTTCTGCCTGATGGCATCAACTCAAACTGACTGTGAAGAACATGGGTTGGGTCATTGATCACCTGCCTGCTGAGCTTCCTAACAGTCTCCTCAAAAATTTGCTGAAGTGAGCTTGGGGCCACACCCATTATTTTACCTGCTCTTTTAGTCAAGGTAAAAATCTGTGCTTTAAGTTTGACTGACAGGTTACCAAACCATGTTGACATGCCATAGCGTAAGATAGATTCTATGCATGCTTTATTTATAAAACACATTTAGTGAATTTAACATCATTATGTGGAGCATTCCAAGAAAAGCAACAACATTTCCTTAAAGAAGAATAAAAGAATGTGTAAGGGACAGTTTCAAATACAAATAGTTCATTCTAAAAAAAAAAAATTCACTGGCCCAAACGTTTTCCTCACTTACCTGAAGCATCCTAAATATTCACCATGATGAGTTGATGAGTGCTTTTCACAACTTTCAGAGACCAGAGCAGAGTTTTGCTGTGACACTAACACTAACAGCAACAACTAGCATGCTAACACACTTATATCATTATCAGATATAATAACTAAATAAATAAAATACTACACTGCAAAAAAACAAAATCTAGTCAAGTTAAGATGACTTGAATTAAGAAAGGTTTACCATGATTTGATTCAATTTCGCTTGGCAAGTAAAATTATCTGCCAGTGGAACAAGACTTTTTGCTGCAATTAAAATAAGAAAAATAACAACTTTTTGCAGCTAAAATAAGAAACAAAATCGAATGTTGCTTGAATTAAGAAAAACACGCTTATTCCATTAGTAGTTAATTTTACATGTCAAGTTGGATCAAGTCAAATAAAGTCAATGTTAAAGTCTTTAAGTCATTTTAATTTAACAAAATAGTGTTTTTTCCCAGTGTAATACTTTTTTTTTTTTTTTTTTCCCTATTCTATGTTATAATCTTGTTTCCTCATTAAAATCTGGAGTTGTGTTTTGTTTCATTCACACATGTTTGACACACCAGTTCCTCGAGTTCCACCTTGTGATGTCATTCGGTAATACAGGAAATGCTCCCTTGTGTTTTTAAACAATTTCACTTGATCATCATATGGACAATTTCAGCCCTGAAATTGTCAGTTTCTACTAAACTAAAGATGTAACAGATAATACTCCCTACAACTGCACAACAAGTCATGATTATATAACAGATAATACTCCCTACAACTGTACAACTCATCCTTATGTAAGAGATAATACTCCCTACAACTGTACAATAACTCACCCTTATGTAAGAGATAATACTCCCTACAACTGTACAATAACTCACCCTTATGTAACAGATAATACTCCCTACAACTGTACAACAACTCACCCTTATGTAACAGATAATACTCCCTACAACTGTACAACAACTCACCCTTATGTAACAGATAATACTCCCTACAACTGTACAACAACTCACCCTTATGTAACAGATAATACTCCCTACAACTGTACAACAACTCACCCTTATGTAACAGATAATACTCCCTACAACTGTACAACAACTCACCCTTATGTAACAGATAATACTCCCTACAACTGTACAACAACTCACCCTTATGTAACAGATAATACTCCTACAACTGTAAACAACTCACCCTTATGTAAAGATAATACAACAACTCACCCTTACAACAACTGTACACAACTCACCCTTATGTAACAGATAATACTCCCTACAACTGTACAACTCACCTTATGTAACAGATAATACTCCCTACAACTGTACAACTTATACACAACTGTAACAACTAACTACAATAATACTCCCTACACACTGTACAACGTACAACTCACCACTTATGTAACAGATAATGTACTCCCTACAACTGTACAACCTACACTGTAACAGATAATACTCCTACACTGTACACCCTGTATGTAACAGATAATACTCCCTACAACTGTACAACAACTGTACAACCTAACAACTGTACAACTCACCTTATGTAACAGATAATACTCCCTACAACTGTACAACAACAATAATACTCCCTACAACTGTACAACAACTCACCCTTATGTAACAGTACAACAACTATGTAACAGATAATACTCCCTACAACTGTACAACAACTCACCCTTATGTAACAGATAATACTCCCTACAACTGTACAACAACTCACCCTTATGTAACAGATAATACTCCCTACAACTGTACAACAACTCACCCTTATGTAACAGATAATACTCCCTACAACTGTACAACAATGTACAACTCACACCTTATGTAACAGAATACTCCTACAACTGTACAACTTATGTAACAGATAATACTCCCTACAACTGTACAACAACTCACCCTTATGTAACAGATAATACTCCCTACAACTGTACAACAACTCACCCTTATGTAACAGATAATACTCCCTACAACTGTACAACAACTCACCCTTATGTAACAGATAGCCCTAAGTCCTGCCAACAGTGTTGGGAAGGTTATTTTTAAAATGTATTCCCCTACAGATTACAGATTACATACACCAAAATGTAGTTTGTAACAGAATATCTCAGAGGATATCTTAACATAAGATCTTTGGTCTGCTAAAAGACAATAAAAAGCCCAGTCTTCCCTTAACCGCATTAAAAAAAGATTATTGATAGAGAACTGCTTTCTATATGAGATCACTGCTGCTTGTAACAGTCCACCCTAGGGATCATATTGTTTATTTAAAAAAAAAAAAAATCAGTACAGTAAATTCAGTACAAACATAAAGGCACTAGCCCAGTAAAAATCTGTAATATTTTATGGTTTTTTACTCAAAATGATGCAGAATCTGATTATTAACAATGACAATTATTAATGACCATTAAACAACCTCGTCCATTGTGTGACTGACGCCACCAACGTTAACATGACGTTTACATCGCTCTTTTGGGTTTCCAACAATGAGTAAAATTACCAAAATAAAAAAAAAAAAAAAAAAAAAAAAAGGGATATAGCCCAAAATGTGAAAACAGGAAAATACCGCCGAAATACCGAAATAATTGTAATCCATTTATTTCAACAAAGTAACTGTAATCCCATTACCACTCACTGAAACAGTAACGTAACACTGGTACATGTAATCCATTACTCTCCAACGCTGTCTGTCAATCATCATATCATTGTTGCACTGTCTTCCTATGACCTCTTGTATAAAGCTGTGATTTTTATATTTCATTACTTTTTTTTCTATTTTATTTTGACTCGCACATATATGTTTATATAATTATGTCTTATTTGACACCTGTCTTTTGCTATTTATTTATTTATTTATTGCTACTTATGTAGAATTTATCATTACCATTTATATTTTTGCTCTTTGTTATTATATTATATTGTGATGTGTGAGCTATTGTGTCCAAATAATTTCCCTTGTGGATCAATAAAATTAGTCTAAGTCTAAAGGTAAAAGGCAGCTGTTAACTTGAAACCTACAACTTCATGACATCACAAGGTGGAATAGAGAAATTTGATCCTTGGAGATGTAGACAGATTAATAATAAAAGGTTACTCAAACATACGTGAATGAAACAAAACACAACCCCAGGGATGTTTTTGATGAGGAAACATTATAACATAGACCAGAAAACTGCATAATATGACTTTAAATCAATCCAGCATGATTTGTTTAATTGAATTGTGGGTAATTCAGTATTTTTAAAAGAACAATTAGTGAGATCAGCTAGCCTCGGGTACAGCTAACGAGAAACAAACACACAAATAACCATGGTATCCTCTAGAGCATAACGCAATAAAATTCTCATAGACTTTACAATAGCCAACCCAAACCTTTCTATGTCCCACTATAACACAATTAAATTTTCTTTTCTCCCTCGTGTCTTCATGCCACATATTACCCACGCCAACAACAATGCCGCTCGCTCCCCTCGCCAAAAGGGACTTTATTAAACCAACACAAAATCACAGCGCACACAGACATGCTCCCGGTTTGAGTGCTTCATTAGCCGCGAAGTGCCTCCGTGTTCTTGTTGCATGTAAACACGGGAGCGGGCCAGTCGTCGCAAATTAGAATATACGAGTCTTATCCGCAGCAGTGGGGCTCGTTCGCACATACGCAGATCTCCTAACACGTCTGCGCAGCTATAAAAGTTTGGGTTTTCACAAGTCCCCGAGCTACAGTGCGAGTGTGAGAAAAAGGAAGAATTATCATGGCAAAGATAATGGCGACTAAGCTCCTATAAAGTGCTCTCATTTGGAGGATTCTAATAGGGTTGGCGGGGTTGTAATAGGTCGGAGTGGTGGAGTTGTATTTCTTGTGTGTCTCTCATTCACTGTTGCTATCTGAGCTAAGGAGGGTAGAGCAAAAGGGAATAAACTGCTGCAGTTAAAGCTAAATATTTGATGTTATGTTAATGCTATTCTGATATTAAGGACCTACATTATGCTGTTTTCTGGGGGTGTATAATGGTACAGAAAAATCACGGCTCGGTATGTATCTCGGTTTTGAGGTCACAGTTTGGTTCATTTTCGGCACAGTGTGGGAACAAAATGCAAAACCATTTGTGTGTTCAATAAACCAACAATTTGTTTTAACGTTATACAAACAGGAAAATAAAATAAATGCAGAGTGCTGGTAAATGGTAAATGGTCACATTTTTCTATAGCGCTTTTCCACCTTCAAGGCACTCAAAGCGCTTTACAAGCTGCTTGGTAATACTAATAAGTTAAATAAAATATTCTCAAATAAGCAACAAATGTATGAAAAAAACCTAAATCCAAAAAATCAAAAGGTAGCAGCATTAGCAGTTCCAGCATGAAGCTGCAGTTACAATGTCCCCTGTGGTTGAAATTACACTTTCTCTAGAGTCAGCGGTCGCGGGTATGGGGGCGGAGATTCTGTGCTGGCGAAAGTGAGGACCGGGGCGCGATAACCGTAGTTTGATTCGTAGGATTCATGTGCCTCGGAGGGACATAAGTCAAGGTGGGGGACAATTGTTATCAAGGCAGCTGCCCTAACTATAAAGCGCACGAGCCTTTTGTGTAGCTGCACGTGTAGTGGCGAAATGTAAACACACACAAATTGCATGAACTCACTTGTGCACAGCCCTGCACAAAACCGAACGTCCTGAACCGAACATCCCATACTGAAACGGCTCAGCACAAATACATTTGCCAATACGCCCCTGGTATTTTCTGATTTGTCTTATAATATTGTATTATAATATTGTTTGGGGCTGTGTTTTGTTTTGTTTCAGTCACACATGTTTAACACACAAACCCTCCATATTTAGGATGAGTTTGTCTCTCAAACAGAAAACACTCCACTTTATGATGTCATGTGGTGATACAGGAAGTGCTCCACTGTGTTTTTAAACTGCATACACCTTCAATAGAATCATTTGGACATTTCAAACATTTCAGCCCAGGAATTCCCACTTTGTGCTGAACTAAAGGTAAAAAGTAGCTGTTTGTGTGAAAACGATCGCTTCGTGACACGACAAGGTGGAACAGAATGTTCTGAACTACTCAGATCAATGAAACAACAACATTATAACATGGCTTAAGGATCACAAGAGTCAGTTTTACTCGATATGGGACCTCTAAGGGTAGATATGAAGTGCTGTGGGATATAGCAAAAAAGATGATATATTTTCTTCATACTGATTGATTACAATTTTCAATTGTATTTAAATTTTAATAATAAAGATTGGATTCATACAGTGCCTTCCAAAACAGCCTAAGTGATTTATATTGCAGTACTCATTCATTGTAAACTACTGTAGACTGATGGACACAAGGCTGCCAAACTGCCCCATCGGCCCCTCTGACACCACCAACACTCACAAACACCACGATCATGACAGACAATGTGGACACAGTAACAGTTTGCACTAGAATTACTTCTGCACCTCTGTGGTACCATCCAACATCTGGCCATCGTTAGTGAGATCAGGCGTTTAACTCCCATGCATTTTAAATATTCAAGACTCACACACTGTAGTAGTTTATACATGTTACTATATTATTATTTCTTTACCTGTTGACATTTCTATTCACTATGTAAACTCTGTAAAGCGTCTTTGTGACATTTGTCTGTGAAAACAAACTTACTTACTTACTCACTACGTAACTTTCTGGTAGAGGGTTCGCCACTTGCTTGACCTACTTGGAAATGTTATTGTCTAGTGTCTAGAATGTCCCACAGTATGGAATTAAACTTGTCTATTTCCATGGAGACAAGCCTGCAATGCATCCAGGTCAGATAGGTCAGCTCTGTGGAGAGGTGAGCTCACTTCTTGTGGGAATGTATGTATTTTTGAGCAGTAAAACACCTGTAATTGAATAAATGCAACACAGAGTTTAATGCTATGCTGTGAAACCTTTTAGGCAAAGCAATAATATCTCCATGGAAACTTGTGGTGCTCCCCTTACCAGAAAAGTTACATAAGTGCACCTTTTATCATTATTATCAATTCATAAATGCTTTGTGAATATGTTGTATTAAATAGTTAGCATGCTGTTTTGATAATGACTTTAAAGACACAACATGTAACTTTCTGGAGGTTATTATTATTAATAATAATAATAATCATCATCATCATCATCTTATTATAATTATTTTTATTTTATTTATTTATTTTTCAAATCTGTTTTATTGTGTCAAACAGTCAAGTGTAAGTGAGTGTGTGTGTTTGTGGTGTGGTTGATTTTGTTGTTTTGATGCTTATTTGAATTTATGTAACCTACTGTCTGCCCTACTGTATCTGTCTTTTGTCATTTTATTTATGAGGACCCCCTCGAAAACGAGATGGGGAGACATCTGAAGGGGCTTATCCTCCAGACAAATAAATTCAAATACATCGCCTGCACAGTTCCATGGAATGCAAAGTTAAGTTTTCCATGGAGATAGATACATTTTATGCAATACTTTGGAACATTATTAGCCAGGCTGGCGCCACCTAGTGCGTCCGCTCAATTTCATTTCTCTCCAGCAACTAGGTCAGGAATCAGAATACACTAGATGGTTTGCAAGAGCTAAGAGCTGTGAAGCCATGACGTCAAACTCAAGCGCCTCTCTGGGTCCCTTTTGTGGTACAGCACAACAGTAAACAAAGCGTCGAGATGGATGTAGACGAAGACAGACATTCTGTGTTGGCAACGATTCCCGAGATCGAGGATTTAAAGCAGGAACAAAGAGAATATTTGGTGAATTTTATCAAGGGTAAAGATGTTATTGCCCTTCTTCCTACGAGATTTGGTGCATTACAGAAGTGACGACCAAATAGCAGCGATTGGTTAAATAATAAAAGTACCGGCCTACTGTCGAGCGAACCAATCCTAATGCTGCGAGGTCAGACAGTTTCCACGATGAATCAGGCTAGAACATTATAGTCAAAACAACATTTCCATGAAAACAAGCAGGCCGATTCCTTCTTCCAGGTCAAATAAGAGTCGGGTTTGTGGACTGCTCACAGTAAGGACGCAAAAAAATGTAAAATACATAAATGAACTGCTTTTATTTTAGCAATTCTTGTAATGAGGGCGGAACCACAAACTTTATACTACACGTGTGACTGAAGTAACTACATCTCAAATAGTTCACGTTAGGTAAAAAGTCTTCTCCTGTGGATTGTAGGTGGTGCCGTAGTGACAGAAATAGACTCTTTCGGTGTAGTACCCAAACAGTGTGTAAGTGCCCCGTGTGTGTGAGTGTGTGTGCGTGTGTGTAGTAATAGTGCAGTCCTCATTACAAGTTCGTGCTCCACTCTCACTTATCACCGAGAAGCAGAGGAACACAGAGTCCACAAGATTAGAGCCGGGTCTGGTCCAGGCCAGGTCCCCCATGAGTTCTCTGACCCCAAAAACCAACAAGAACCAAACCAGGTCTCGCGAAAACTTTCTACACCTACTACCAGCATCTTTAATAATGTAATGATTTCTAGTTTATGTGTCTGGACTATAGTCTGCAGACTGTATTTTTCAGAATATAAGGTGCACTTAAAATGCTTTAATTTTCTCAAGAAATCGTCAGTGCACCCTATAATCTGGTGCGGTTTATGTATTAATTCTGGTTGTGCTAACTGACCTCGGACCGATTTAATGTGGTACAATAGAATCAAAAATCTGTCAAAATGTTTTAGTACAATTTTGGTAAGCTACGAAGCTGCGCCGCTTGATGGATTGTCAGAGTGGTGCATCCCTTAATCCACTTCTTTATTCTTCAGTCTACAGTCTGCACTCAAAATCACTTTACAATTTGTCGCATTATTCGTTCATTGTTCTCTCATCTTCCACAACCTAAGTGGCATTAAAACAGGTAAGTGGTCAGCACACATTGCCAAGGATCAAATGCTGATTTAAAGCAGGACTAAGCTGTTTAAAGGAGGACTTAAGAAGGACCCGAACTAAAGCAGGTCTAGGCCAGGCCCAGAACTATATATGAACAAAAGAGCAGTTTAGATAAAAATGGGAGATTACAGCTAATCTATTATTGGCTAAAAGCCAGAGTGCTTCCAGATATCCGCCTTTTACACGCTTGGAGCCTCTCGCAAATCTTTCTCCTCATCTGCTATGTTCAGAATGACCAGAGCTGAGCGCCGTGCCTCAACTACTGTGAAATATCTATAGTAAAGGCTACCACGGTATGGCTCTCGCGAGAGTATATTGTTGTTCTTAAGTGGGGAGGTAGTTTAACAAGGTCTAGGTCCTTTCACTACCAACTAGTGACCGGGCCTTTAAGTACAATACAAATGTAATGCATTTCAATACAATTTTTGTGGAAATTATGATTTAAAAAATGTAATCAGACGCATTTTGAATCAATGTGAGAATCGCGCAATGACGTATCGCGATATATCACTGAATCGATTTTTTCTTACACCCTTAATAGTTATATTATAAATAATTGTTGGATTGGAAAGTTTTTAATCATGTAATCATCACATTTGTTTATTTGTGCTGGATGAGCCCCATACAAAACTAGTAACTAAAGGTCCAATATTACATTAAATGAACTCTTGTGAGGCTATAAGTCATGTTAGAATGTTGTTACCTCCTCAAAACCATAAAAAGAGTTGTGTTTTGTTTCATTCACACATATTTAAGTAATCCTTTTTTCACTTTACCCATTTCTGCATCAAAAACAAGCTACCGCAGTATGCCAAGTGTCTGGCATGTGAATTAAACAATGTGGAAAAAAAACAGCAACAATAAAACACCAATAAGTACTAAATAAAGGCCAAAGCACACATTTCAAATATTTTTTGTCATTATTTTTATTAATGCATGTAAAGTCATGTTTGGAGGAGCTTTAGCGCTGTTGACGCCTCGGCCTCCTCCACTGCTGCTCCACTATGACTTTTGGGTGGCTGGATCTTTCACGATCACGATTTAGCTTCAGGAGACGCAGCTCCTCTTGTGTTGAGAAGAGTTGAGCAGTCAGCTCCTGCACCCTCCTGGACAGGTTTTCATTTTCCTTGCTGATTTGATCTCCACCAACATCATAACAAGCGCTGTGGCTCTCTAATGTAAGTTCTCCAAGTTTTTCTTTCAAATTCTCATTGACCTTTCTGATGTTGGCCAGCTCCTGTCTGAGCTCTACTTTGTCTGCCGCCGACTTGTTATAGAGACATCTTAGTTCTTGATACGCACTGACCTCGTTTTCCAGCTCTTTTTCTTTTGTCAGGAGGTTAGCTTTTAGCTCTTCCAACTCCAATTCTTTTTTGTTTGTTTTTTCTGGGACTTTTTTGAAGTGGGCAAACTCTTGCCTGAGTTGCACGTGCTCCTGTACTTTATTATTATACAGGACACGGATCTTCTTATGTATGTTCTCCAGGTCTTGTAGTTCCTTTTCTTTCTTCTGGAGAGTAGCAGTAACTTTTTGCAACTCCAACTCTTTTTCATTGACCTTTCCCTTGACTTCACTTGAGTTGTCCAGCTGGTGTTTTAACTGCGCATTTTCCCGTACTTTATATTCATACAGGTCCTGGAGCTGCTTATGTGCTCTGACCTCTTCTTGGAGTTGCTGGTCTTTCTCCTGAAGAGCATTAGTGAGCTCCAAGGCCTTTTCTTTGGCCATCTTCCCCTCAGCCTTAAACTTGAAGTCCAAAACAAAGTTCTTTTGGACCTGATCTTCAAGCTGGGCCCTTGTCCGCTCCAACTCTCTACGCAGCTCTCTGACCAGAGCGCTGTCCTCCAGGGGTGGAGGTTCCTGGACCAGACTTCTGTCCTCAGGGTTTGAGGAGTCCTGGATGTCGGGCGACACCTGGGTCTCCGCTGGCTTCTGCACGCCGCCTGATGGTGTGGGGCAGAGCAGAGCCTCCAGGTCGAAGTCTTCATCGTAGAGGTGGGCGTCATCCTCTAGTGTGTAGAGGTGCCAGGGTTTGGAGGAGAAAGTGTTGGATCTGTCCATGTTTGTGTGCGTCTTCACCAGAGTCCTGAGAAGTTGTGAGACAAAAGTGTTGGCTGTGCCCCTTATTACGTGACTTGTAGAATGTCATCTCCATGGTGATGGAATAATCAGATTATCTCCACGGTGATGATGGATTCTTATTTCTTATTTTATTTATTGGTAAAGGGACAGTACATATTAATGAACATTAAACATGTAAATATGCAAAGATTATAGCCAACGTGGCTAATTTCCATCTTCAGTCCCTCGGCAGGTTGATGTAAAATCATCTATAGGACGAGGAAAAGTACAGCAACAATCACACAAAAGTACACAACACCAGCACACTCACTATACACAATTAGTTTCAAACAGTTCATTTGAAGTTCAAAGTCAGAAGTTTAAGAATTAAGTCAAGAGTTAAACCAACAACCCCTCAAAATAAAAGAAAAGGAAAATTGGTTAAACATGGTGACATACTTGACCATTGAATAACCACTGAGCTTGAGCTTCACCTTAGTTAACACAAGTTCATTAATAACCACTGTTAGAAATGAACTATTAAAACAAAACTATTATTGATTTAACACCAAAAATGCAGCACTATCCATGTGTTAGGGTTAGTTCAGCATCTGTGATCATCTACATTCATGTGTGTTGGAAATCTGTGTGTTGTATGTAAAATACATATGACATAATACATCAGATATATTATTCTAGAAGTAAATATTGCTGTGTTTAGTATTTACAGACATAGCAGTAGCTCAGTTGGTGGAGCATTCGCCCACTGATTTGAAGGTTGGTGGTTGGATTCCAGCTCTCGACATAAACATCACAGGTTGAGCGGTCAGATCCACTGACCCACAGGTTGGCTGGTGTGATTCCAGCTCCCACAGATGAATGCTGTCGTTGTGTCCTCGGGCAAGACACTTAACCCACCTTGCCCACAGTGTCTGCGTACACGTGTGTGTGAATGTGTGTGTGAATGGGTGAGTGGTTCCTTGTTGTAAAGTGCCTTGAAGGTGGAAAAGCGCTATAGAAAAATGTGACCATTTACCATAATTCCACATGCACATAATAATATTTTATCATTCAGAATTTAGGAAGAAAGATACCTTCTACGCATCAAAAAACTCATTTCATTTCTTTTCATATGGAGAACTTTGTATTTATTTTCCTCATTATTTATTATTTGCAATTTTAGTATGTTTAAGATATTGTTCAGCTGTATCTTTCTCTTTCTCATTACATTTGATTCCAACAGGCAGTAAATCATAGTTTAGAGGGGAAAAGTGAGCATTCACATTCCCATTTTACTCTTTTGATTTCTTTTATCATGTATTATATCATTTTTTGTACATTCACTTTACCCATTTCTGCATCAAAAACAAGCTACCGCAGTATGCCAAGTATCTGGCATGTGAATTAAACAATGTGAAAAAAAACAGCAACAATAAAACACCAATAAGTACTAAATAAAGGCCAAAGCACACATTTAAAATATTTTTTGTCATTATTTTTATTAATGCATGTAAAGTCATGTTTGGAGGAGCTTTAGCGCTGTTGACGCCTCGGCCTCCTCCACTGCTGCTCCACTATGACTTTTGGGTGGCTGGATCTTTCACGATCACGATTTAGCTTCAGGAGACGCAGCTCCTCTTGTGTTGAGAAGAGTTGAGCAGTCAGCTCCTGCACCCTCCTGGACAGGTTTTCATTTTCCTTGCTGATTTGATCTCCACCAACATCATAACAAGCGCTGTGGCTCTCTAATGTAAGTTCTCCAAGTTTTTCTTTCAAATTCTCATTGACCTTTCTGATGTTGGCCAGCTCCTGTCTGAGCTCTACTTTGTCTGCCGCCGACTTGTTATAGAGACATCTTAGTTCTTGATACGCACTGACCTCGTTTTCCAGCTCTTTTTCTTTTGTCAGGAGGTTAGCTTTTAGCTCTTCCAACTCCAATTCTTTTTTGTTTGTTTTTTTTCTGGGACTTTTTTGAAGTGGGCAAACTCTTGCCTGAGTTGCACGTGCTCCTGTACTTTATTATTATACAGGACACGGATCTTCTTATGTATGTTCTCCAGGTCTTGTAGTTCCTTTTCTTTCTTCTGGAGAGTAGCAGTAACTTTTTGCAACTCCAACTCTTTTTCATTGACCTTTCCCTTGACTTCACTTGAGTTGTCCAGCTGGTGTTTTAACTGCGCATTTTCCCGTACTTTATATTCATACAGGTCCTGGAGCTGCTTATGTGCTCTGACCTCTTCTTGGAGTTGCTGGTCTTTCTCCTGAAGAGCATTAGTGAGCTCCAAGGCCTTTTCTTTGGCCATCTTCCCCTCAGCCTTAAACTTGAAGTCCAAAACAAAGTTCTTT
Source organism: Boleophthalmus pectinirostris (assembly GCF_026225935.1). Lineage (NCBI taxonomy): Eukaryota > Metazoa > Chordata > Actinopteri > Gobiiformes > Gobiidae > Boleophthalmus > Boleophthalmus pectinirostris. The sequence continues at coordinate 28,743,592 of NW_026571473.1, read as the reverse complement.
TGGACCTGATCTTCAAGCTGGGCCCTTGTCCGCTCCAACTCTCTACGCAGCTCTCTGACCAGAGCGCTGTCCTCCAGGGGTGGAGGTTCCTGGACCAGACTTCTGTCCTCAGGGTTTGAGGAGTCCTGGATGTCGGGCGACACCTGGGTCTCCGCTGGCTTCTGCACGCCGCCTGATGGTGTGGGGCAGAGCAGAGCCTCCAGGTCGAAGTCTTCATCGTAGAGGTGGGCGTCATCCTCTAGTGTGTAGAGGTGCCAGGGTTTGGAGGAGAAAGTGTTGGATCTGTCCATGTTTGTGTGCGTCTTCACCAGAGTCCTGAGAAGTTGTGAGACAAAAGTGTTGGCTGTGCCCCTTATTACGTGACTTGTAGAATGTGTCATCTCCATGGTGATGGAATAATCAGATTATCTCCACGGTGATGATGGATTCTTATTTCTTATTTTATTTATTGGTAAAGGGACAGTACATATTAATGAACATTAAACATGTAAATATGCAAAGATTATAGCCAACGTGGCTAATTTCCATCTTCAGTCCCTCGGCAGGTTGATGTAAAATCATCTATAGGACGAGGAAAAGTACAGCAACAATCACACAAAAGTACACCACCAGCACACTCACTATACACAATTAGTTTCAAACAGTTCATTTGAAGTTCAAAGTCAGAAGTTTAAGAATTAAGTCAAGAGTTAAACCAACAATGAGTCTGTTTACATCTCTAAAGCTCAAAATGCTCTCTTCCACCATGTGATGAAGAGGTAGTTTTTAGGTTAACAGCTACATTTTACATTTAGTTCAGTAGAGATTGTCGGTTCCAGGGCTGAGGTTATCCAAATGATTCTAGTGAAGCTGTATGGAGTTTAAAAACACAGTGGAGCACCCTTTTGACCCAGGCTTAATATGCGTTAAACATGTGTGAATGAAACAAACACAATTCCAGGTATGTTTCTGATGAGGAAACAACATTATAGCATAGATCAGAAAATACTGTAATAGAATCCCTATAAAAATGCATCCTAAACTAGAACTAAACCTGAATTACCCCCGACTAAACGAACTGAAATCAACACTACGAACCACCCTGACCCCAAAAGACCCCATTATAGTAGCAGGTTTTATTCACAGAGTGGCCACACTGATCCTCATTGGTCGCTCCATATTCAGAGACACAGAGATGATTTAGGTCCTTCGGGAGAGTGGTTACCGTGGAAACGCAGCAGCCTCAGTTCAGGTGAAGCTCTTCCTGATTGCGATCCGAATGTCGTCTTTTGTTGTTTTTGTCTCCGCCGCTGCTTTTCCTATGTGCATATTAAACCCAGGGACGCGTCACTTCAGACAGGGTTACACACCAATGCATAATCAGTTGCATCGTTGAACACAAAGAGAGCGGAGTATGGAAAAATAATACACTTTTACAGTACAATACAGATATTCTACTATGAATTATATGATGTATCACAATGCAACATGTGTATGTAGCTGTATAGGACTGTTTAAAGGTCCTTTTCTCATGTTATACTGCTGTTACCTCCTCAAAAACATACCTTACGCTGTTGTTGTGTTTTTTAGTTTTAGTCTATCTACATTTCCGAAGCTCAAAACGCTCTGTTCCTAGTAGTTTTCAAGTTAATAGATCCCTTTTACCTTTTGTGCAGTAGAGATGGGCAGATCCAGGGCTGAAAATATCCAAATGATTATAGTGAAGGTGTGTGGAGTTTCAAAACACAGTGGAGCACTTCTTGTATTATCACACGACATCACAAAGTATAACAGAGTGTTTTTAATTTGAAGAACTCAGAAAATAATCTGGGCTCTTTAAGTATAGTACACTTGAGGGCGCATTACAGCTGATTTATGTATTTAATATGGTGAGACTTGTTGCATATTTCTTAACATAAAAAATCCAAACCAACACTATTGTATAAAAGATATTCATAGTTGTTGATACAAAATCTAAACTATGTGGAAAAGTGAGTGAAACCCGATTATTGGTGGACCTGAATATGCACTGATTTTTATGATTTCTATGATTGTCATATGGGCAAGTAAGGTTGTGTTCAGACTGCAGCGTGAAGTAACGCAAATCAGATTTTTTCACCCCTATGTGACCTGTATCTGATCTTTTAATGACAGTCTGAGCCACAGAGATCTGATTTTTTTTTTTTTCAAATGCGACCCAGGCCACTTGGATATGTGCTTCTAAAACTAATACATATCCGATCATTAGACCTGCGACTTCAGTCTGAACGTCCAGATCGCATTCATCCCACCTACACGCCACAAATGTACACAAACATTCTTCTCGTCATCCGAATATTGTGTCTTAACTTCGTGTCAGTGAAGCAGCGAAGCACATATCAATCCCACCACTCTTGGCTGTGACTCTGCACCCACACGTTCCTTTCTTATGGACGCTGCTGCCGCTGCCCCACAAAACACCGCGGCCAGAAACCTCGTCCTTCTCCTTCTCAATCTCCTCCTTAAAACAAATAAGCTGTACATGTTCTGGTTGCAGTACAACAGCAACTTTAAAACTGCCAGGTGCTCAATGCTCGCGTCCATGTTTAGGTGACTTCCGTAAACACTGAGCACACTTACTGCATGCGATGTCGTTGTGTCCTCCAATGCGCATGCGAGACAATTTTAGGGAGTTTAAACTTCACACTTTAGATCAAGTCACATTTAATTGGAAATGTGAACGAAAAAAATCACATTTCACAAAAAAATCCGAATTGAGTATTAAGCCCTGCAGTCTGAATGTAGCCTGAGGGCCTGTTTACACAAGAACACTTGCGGGTAAAAACGACAAAATATTTTATCAGAAGTGAAGTACGTTTGGACAGTGACAGCTTTTTGGAGCCTAAAAATGCAAAAATCAGAAACTGCCCTCCAGAGTGGAAAAGTTGAATACGTGCCGCCGTAGAGTTTCCGTCTACACTGCCCAAGACTCAAAACTCTGATCAGATCTGCTCATGTCGTGTACGTGTTCACGTCACATACATCACCACCGAGCGTCACCCTCGAGCCGCCTGGCATGTACACCCAATTGAATTCCACACACATTTACATCACCGTATGCAAGCAGATTTCCTCCTGAAAACGCTCATCTAAACGTGGAATAAAAAGTGAAGACGCGACGCCACTTTTGCGTCTTCTGTTCAGACCATCATCACATAAACGTAGCCTAAGAGCTATATTTAATTTGAACACTTTTACCTCATCTTGGAACACAGATAGGTCAAGTTTCTGAAATTTTAGCTTTAAATCTTATATACAGTTTCTTTAAAGGTACACTGTGTAACTTTTCTGGTGGAGGACCTGCCACCTGCTTGTCTCCATGGCGATGTTATTGTCATTAAACATCTTGCATTTACTCAATAACATGGGTTTGTATTGACCTAAAAACTCACATTCATACTATAAGTGGGCTTGCCTCTCCACAGATCTGACTCGTAACTTGGCCCTATAATGTCCCCTGCCGACTCCGGAGAGATAAACAGTAAACACAATGCCATACTGTGGTACATTCAAGGCTACATCTCCATGGAGGGACGCAAATGGCAAATCCTCCACTAGAAAAGTTACTCAGTGCGCCTTTAACATGCTGATTTTGACATGAGTTCATAAAATAGAAATAAGACGGTCCAACATTTATGCTTTTCTGTGCCCATCTGGTTGATTAATCTCCCATTCAGCCATGTCATGATGCCTTGGGTTGCCATGGTTACGAGAGAGCACATCTTTTCATGCTCCCATTGTAAATTCACCCCGGCAGGTTTTCATTAGTTCTGCCTATTGCCAGTGGTCTATTTAATGTTAGTTTAATCAGTGTATTTGGTATCTATTACAGCACTAATGAAAACTAGGCCAGCTATATAACGACGAATTCCCATGGCCCAGAGCTCGGATTAATGCCGTACTGCGGAACATCCCAGGCAAGGCAACAACACATTTGAATGAAACTCACTATTATTATGTTACTAATGGATTGCAAATATTTATGCATTGTTATATACAAAGATTTTTCCAGTATTGCCTACCTGCAGTGTTGCGAAGGAACTGAATACATGTACCAAGAATACATACTCTAAATACTAATTTTGAGTAACTGTATTTTTTTACTTTTTCATTTGGTAGTATTCAGAATACAGTTACTTTTCTGAAACAAAAGGAATAAATTATAGATTTGAGCATGTAATTTAGGCTTCAAACTGCACAGAGAGAGAAAAATAGACAACTCTGCACAACAAAAACTGGAGGGTTAAAATTTCAGGGGAAAATATTTCAGAATTTCAGAAACACTATTATTTTAGTTATTTGAAAATGAAATGGGGGTTCGAGTTGGGGTTATTTGCCAGAGTTGATGTGGTTGAAGTTAATTCCACTTCCACTAGTGTTAATTCAACATCCTTCAGTGTTAATTCAACTTCCCTTACTGTTAATTCAACTTCAACTAGTTTTAATTCAACTTCCACTAGTGTTTAATTCCACTTCCACTAGTCTTAATTCAACTTCCTTCAGTGTTAATTCAACTTCCACTAGTGTTAATTCAACTTCCTTTAGTGCTAATTCAACTTCAATGATTTCTTTGTAAAAATAGGTCCAGAACTGGCAGAAAAAAATCCAGAAATAAGCACCACAATACAAGACAAAACATTTATCGAAAGATCTCCTAATACAATTTTTTTTTCTCCTGCAAACGAACTTGAAATTATAACCATTGTAAATGAATTTCAAAATAAATTGTCAACAGATTTGTATGATATTGATATGACTATAGTTAAATATGTTATTAATAGCATTGTTAAACCCCTTACATATATTTTTAATCTATCATTTTTAAAGGGATCATTCCCAGACAAGATGAAAATTGCCAAAGTAATTCCACTCTACAAAAATGGAGATAGACATGTATTTACTAATTATAGACCGGTGTCTTTACTTTCTCAATTTTCAAAAATTCTTGAAAAATTATACAATAATAGATTGGAATCATTTTTAGATAAACATAAAATAATTAGCGAGAGTCAGTATGGGTTCAGAACCAAAAGTTCAACAACAATGGCACTTATGGACGCTGTGGAGGAGATAACAAATGCACTAGATAACAAAAAGTATGTTGTGGGGGTTTTCATTGATTTAAAGAAAGCTTTTGACACTTTAAACTACTCATTACTACTCAAAAAACTTAAACTGTATGGCATAAGGGGCATTGCTCTAAACTGGATTGAAAGCTATCTGACAGGAAGACAACAGTTTGTGGAAATAAATGGATATACTTCCGGATTTAGGACTATTGCTTGTGGAGTGCCACAAGGCTCAATTTTGGGACCTAAATTATTTAATTTGTACATAAATGATATATTTAAAACATCTGACACATTAAAAATAATTTTATTTGCAGATGACACCAATATATTTCTTGCCAGTGACAGTTATAATCAACTTATTACAATGATGAATACAGAATTAACTAAAATCAAATTATGGATGGATTCCAATAAGTTATCCTTAAATTTAAAGAAAACAAAAGCTACATTGATGGGGTTAAAATTGAGTGGGTTTCTGAAAATAAATTTTTAGGTATAACGATTGATGAAAAGCTAAGCTGGAAACCACACATCAGATACATACAATCTAAGGTCTCAAAAAGTATTGCAGTAATCAACAAAGGGAAACACATTCTTAATCAAAAGGCTCTTTACATATTGTATTGCTCTCTCATACTTCCATACCTGACATATTGTGTTGAAATTTGGGGCAATAACTACCAAACATTACTTCTTCCCCTTTTCAAATTGCAAAAACGTGCTGTGAGAATAGTGCATAAGGTTGGTTATATGGATCATACAAACAATTTGTTTTTCAAATTCAAATTTGATTTAGTGAAATTCTACACTGCTTTGCTTTTGTACAAAGCAGACAAAACTATGTTGCCGTTAAATCTCCAAAAACTGTTCAGTACACAAGAAGTACATTATGAATTAAGGGGAAGGGGGAAGTTTAAAACAAAATCAGTGAGAAGCACCAGGAAAAGCATGTGTGTATCTGTGTGTGTATCTGTGTGTGTATCTGTGTGTGTATCTGTGTGTGTATCTGTGTGTGTATCTGTGTGTGTATCTGTGTGTGGCATCAGTTTGTGGAATGGGTTGGGAGAAAACCTGAAGCAGTGCCCAAATATTCACAGCTTTAAAAGGAATTATAAAGAATTTTTGCTTTCGGGGTATAAGGGTGAGTGACAGCACTGGGTGATCTATAAAAAAAAAAAAAGTACATGGGTGTATATATATGTATGTGTATGTCTCTATCAGTGTGTGTTTATTTATGGATATACATATGTATTTATGTATGTATATATGTATGGTATGTGTATGCATGTATATGTGTATGTGTATACATATGTGTACAGTATAAAATACATACAAAATTATATTTTGTATGCATAATATGTAATTTATTTTGCTATATGAATATTTGTAAAGTTCCGTGATCAATGTACAGAAACAACCACAACAATTTTTGAAACTATGTCATGAATAGGGGTGGGTTCATATAAGTTTTTCTTCTTCCCACTCCTTTTCGAGAAATGTGCTTTTCTGTTGTTTACAATGTGTATGTAGTATATATGATTATTGTTTCTCTCTTGGCACAAACTCGAAATAAAAATGAATCAATCAATCAATCAAAACTTCCCTTACTGTTAATTCAACTTCCTTTAGTGTTAATTCAACTTCCACTAGTGTTAATTCAACTTCCACCAGTGTTAATTTGGCACCTCCCACGCACCACTTCAAACTCCCACAGGAGAAGACCAATTTGAACCGGTTTTGTACATAATTTCATCTTAAATTAACTCACATGAAGTGTAAAAATAAAACACCTCTGTGTATTGTTTAGCTAAATCAGGATAACCCTACAAACTGTTTACTCTCAAAAGGTTTATATTAGTGGTGTAATGATATCCAAGTCTCATGATAAGATATCGTCACGGTATGAACCTCGTGGTATGTTATTTATTGCGATATCGTGGGAAAGCTCACGATATGGTGGGAAGGCTTACGATTAAGGATGTAACAATATCCAAATTTCTCGGTACAATATTTATTGCGATATTTTGTGGAGGCTGCGAACAAAACTGTTAATATGCTACTTTTTCCTTTTAAAATGCCTTGACAAGACTTAATCCAAAGAACTAAGGCTTAAAAGTGTTTAGAACTGTTATTTCTTCATGTAGTCTGCACTGAAATGGAGCAAAGGATCATGGTCTATATAGTTCCCTCTGTCTTTGCTGCTATTGCTGCACCATAACTCTTAATTTAAGCAAAGAGACTTATACAGTAATTCGATATATTGTGATGGTTCACGATATTATTGTGAGAACTTTGACGATACGATATCACAGTATTTCGGTTATTGTTACATCCCTAGTTAATATAACTCTTGATTTTGGGGTTAAATAGGAACTTCAGTCCAGTGTTACTGAATGAACATTTCACAAAACCGTTAAATTAACTCTAGAACAGATTGGACTCATATAAACCTTGAGAAAATGTTCAAATTGATTTTGTGAGAGTCGATTTTAACACTCCAGTTTTTGCTGTGTGCTCTTGAGGTGAGTGCATGTGTGATTTTGCCATCTCCTCTTAGTGAAAAGAAATGCTTTAAAAACAGTGAAACAAATATAAAGCTGTTATTAATCCTACATTGCTTCTTTACATTATCATTTAAATGTAGATTCAGAATACAGTAATCTGATTGGCCCATATAACAGAATACTACAGAAGCCGAGAGGGGTCACAACAAACGCAAACGCCGCAACAAATACAAATGTGACAACGCAACAAAAAGCCACAACACACCAAAAAAAGCCACAACGGAAATGACTGCGGGACTCTAGTTTAATACAAACGTCGCAACAAATACAAACGCCACAACATAAACGCAAATGCCGCAACACATTAAAAAGCAACAACACATCAAAAAGCCAAAACAGAAGTGACCGTGGGACTCTTTTTTCCAACGGACTGATGAAGCGGCAAGTGAAGAAGAAGAACTACAACGTGAAACGAATAATGATAAAACAATAAATAACTTTTACTTACGTTTCCAACTTCTCAGTTCTTTTACGTTTCACGTTGTAGTTCTTCTTCTTCACTTGCCGCTTCATCGGTCCGTCGGAAAATAGGGTAAATGGTCACATTTTTCCACCTTCAAGGCACTCAAAGCACTTTACAACAAGGAAACACTCACCCATTCACACACACATTCACACACCAGTGTACGCAGACACTGTGGGCAAGGTGGGTGAAGTGTCTTGCCCAAGGGCACAATGACAGCATCCATCTGTGGGAGCTGGAATCACACCAGCCAACCTGTGGGTCAGTGGATCTGACCGCTCAAACTGTGATGTCGATGTATGTCGAGAGCTGGATTCGAACCGCCAACCTTTAGATCAGTGGGCGAACGCTCTACCACCCACGGTCACTTTGGCTTTTTTAATGTGTTGCGGCATTTACGTTTGTTGTGGCATTTGTATTTGTTGCGGCGTTTGCATTAAAATAGAGTCCCGCGGTCATTTCTGTTGTGGCTTTTTGTTGTGTTGTCGCATTTGTATTTGTTGCAGCGTTTGCCTTTGTTGCAACATCTCTCGGCTTCTGTAGAATACATTACAAAAAACATTTTAGAGGTGGTCCAGCATGCTTCACCTCTCCCTCTGAAACTGCAAAACTGAACACATGAAATAAAACTTTGTAGTCAAGCCATTTAAAATCAGTATAGACAGTATTTTATCCTCTTTTATTACCCACTCATGTCATTTCTGTCTGAAACAATGCAAGTTAACCTCACACGCCCAGGCCTACATGTTCCGGTGGAGATTTAACCACCAGGGGGTGAATAAACTCGATATGGTGTAGCTAGGGCTTTGATCATGTGACCTCTGCAGTTGCCATGGCGCCGTACACCAATGCATTTAAAGAGACAGTTAACCTTTAGCGCTCACGTCTGCACCCATGATGAATTTTAATATGATACAGGCTGGAAATACGTAGATCTATTACTTATCATTATAGGCCGGGTCCAAAGGCCGGGGGTAGTCACATGAAGCACCTGATCTAGATCCTCTCCTTCATCACAATACTGCAAAAAAGTACTTAGATTTTTCTCATTCTCATTGGGGTTTTGTTTGTACGATCATAAAGGATAAACTTTTGTGCCTTAGTAAACATTATTATTAGTTTGTACGACCATAAATGAAAAAAAAAAAAAAAAAACTTACATTCTTCATTCTCATTTTGTTTATTTTGTACGATCATAAACTTTTGTGCGTTCTTTGTCATTATTATTAGTTTGTACGACCATAGTATGAAATTTATTTGGCTATACATAAATATTTGTAAAGTTCCCTGATCAATGTGCATAAGAAACCACATCATTTTTGAAACTTAATAATATACGTTTTTTTTCTTCTTGCAACTTTTTTTTTGAGAAATGTGCTTTTCTGTTGTTTACAATGTATAAGTTTGATGTGTATGATTATTATTTCTCTCTTGGCACAAACTCGAAATAAAAATGAATCAATCAATACTGTTGGGAGTAACATGTTATAAAAGTAATGAACTACTGTAATGCATTGCTTTTTGCTGTAATGCAGTAATGTAAGGCATTACAGGGGAAAAACGGTAATATTTTACTCGGTACAAATGTCAATAATGCATTTTTAACCTAGATTGAAGTGGTGGATTTTTTCTTTTTTTTATACAATTTTGCTAAAATCACTGTGATATCAGCAGCAGTGAAACGCCATTGTTACACTTCCAAATGTTGGAATGGGCCCAGAAATGTGTCCGTGACTGCGGGTGAGAGCTTCTTCCCCACGGGGCTAATCACAGCTGACGCCCAATTGCAGTTTGCGGACACCCTGCTTCACGGGCTTGGGGTTCTCTCCTAGATTCCAAGTCCTAGCGCAAGATTAGTTATTTTGATGAGAGTAACTTAAAAGTAATGCAGTAGTCGTGTAATGTCTTATATTTTAAGTGCAGTAATATTGTAATGTAACAAATTAGCTACTTTGAAATAACACTAACAAGTCATAAACAACGCATTGCAGTTTTGAAGTAACTTGCCCAACAGTATCAATCAAATGTACTTTACCTGTGATCATAAAATGGTACCATACTGTTATAACTGTGGGTACTTTTAAACTTGCAATCTGATTCTTTAAAGGGCCCATATAAGGCAATTTTCTGATCTGTATTATAACGTCATGTCCTCATCACAAACATACCTGGAGTTGTGTTTTGTTTCGGGAAGTGCTCCACTGTGTTTTTAAACTCCATACACTTTCACTAGAATCTTTTGGATGATTTCAGCTTTGGAATTGCCAATCTGGACTAAAGGTAAAAGGAACTTGAAAACTACTGCTTCATGACGTCACAAGGTGGAACAGAGCATTATAACTTTTGGAGATGTAGACAGACTAATAATAATAATAATTTTAGGAGGTAACAGCATTATAACATGACATCAACAACAGCATTATAAAAGCATCTCCATGAAGATGAAGAACCAGGACTAAATCAGGACTAAAGCTGGACTAAAGTTGGACTAAAGCTGGACTACATCATTATTAAACCAGAACTAAACCAGGACTAAACCAAGACCAAACCAGGACTAACTCGTTACTAAAGCAAAACTAAAGCAAAACTATACCAGGACTAAACCAAAATTATACCAGGACTAAAGCTGGACTACCTCATTATGAAACCAGAACTAAACCAGGACTAAACCGAGACTAAACCAGGACTAAACCAAGACCAAACCAGGACTAACTCGTTACTAAAGAAAAACTAAAGCAAAACTATACCAGGACTAAACCAAAACTATACCAGGACTAAAGCTGGACTACCTCATTATGAAACCAGAACTAAACCAGGACTAAACCGAGACTTAACCGGAACTACACCAGGACTAAACCAAGACTAAACCAGGGCTAAACCAAGACCAAACCAGGACTAACTCGTTACTAAAGAAAAACTAAAGCAAAACTATACCAGGACTAAACCAAAATTATACCAGGACTAAAGCTGGACTACCTCATTATGAAACCAGAACTAAACCAGGACTAAACCGAGACTTAACCGGAACTACACCAGGAATAAACCAAGACTAAACCAGGGCTAAACCAAGACCAAACCAGGACTAAATCAGGACTAATGCTGGACCTCCTCATTATTAAACCAGAACTAAACCAAGATTAAACCAAGCCCAAACTAGGTCTAAACCAGGTCTAAACCAGTTTAAACTTAGCACTTGATCAAAGCTTTTAACCATGCTACAGTTGTTTTGCAGTCTTGTTTACTCACTCAAAGTTGTATTTAAAGTGATTTGTGCATGTCTGACTGATCTTTATTGTCCTGTATTCAAAAGGTCATGGCTCCAATCACCCCTACTGACATACACTCACTTTTCTGTACTTACTTTATTCTCCACTTACATTTTCTTCATCAGTGATATGCGTACGATTCAGCATCCTCACATCGTCATTTTAGTACTTTTTTTTTTTAAACTGCTGACAGCATTTGTAGTGATGACATTTACAGCAATGTCAGCTCCCGTTGGGCACAGCCGTTTTCTAACACAGTTTTCTTGTTCAAAGTTGTGATTCTAAATGTGGAAATTATAACATAATCATCTATATGAATACAACAGCACGATGTGGACTTGAGTGGATCCGTCGGAAGCTCTCAGATCTCATGAGTTTGAAAACACAAACCTCTCAACAATCCAGATGTTCGTGCTTTGCTTGGACTGTACCACCACGGACATGAGCAGGTGCTGCCAGCAGACTAAGCTACTGGTCAAATCAGCGGAGAGGCGACCCAGCTCGGTCTAGTATGTAGTGGACCGTCATATTGTTTGTTTTTAAAGCTTTGAATGGACTGGCTCCACAGTACGTCTCGGACCTCATCCAAATTTATACCCCTGCGCTCGCTCTGAGGTCTGAGATCCAGCTCCAGCTCAGGGGCCCTAAGACGAGACTTAAAACCAGAGGGGACAGGAGCTTCTCTGTGGTCGGCCCTAAACTCTGGAACGATCTGCCGCTTCACGTTCGAGCAGCTCCACAGTGGAGAGTTTTAAATCTCGTCTGAAGACCCCTTTTATTCTCTGGCTTTTAACACGCGTGAGTTGTGTGGTCCTCTGTGTCTTTTATTTATTTGTATGTGTTTTTATTGGTTTTACTGATTTTATTGATTTATTGGTTAATTTATTTCTATTCTATGAATATAGTTTTATTTTTATTTTACTGGTTTTATTACTTTAGACTAGTGTTATTTTAGTAATTACTTTACATCTTATTGTTGTTATTTTTTATGTATTTGTGCAGCACTTTGGAAACAGTTTGTTTGTGAAATGTGCTATATAAATAAGTGGATTGGATTTTGGATTTGAGTACAATTGATCTAAAAAAAATTTGAAAAGGAGTAGTTGTTGCATTGCTGATTCATCACTTCGTAGAAACGTCTGACCTCACAGTGTTTAATTCGTTTGCTCGACAGTAGTTTTTATTTAAGTAGCACTTGACACTTTTAACCATGCTACAGGTCTTGTTTACTCAGTTGTGTGATTTGTGCAAATCTTATGTCCTGTATTCAGGCTAATCATACTGACCATATGCTATTCAGCTCCTCACATCGTCATTTTAGTACTTTTTTTTTTTAACTGCTGACAGCATTTGTAGTGATGACATTTACAGCAATGTCAGCTCCCATTGGCACAGCGTTTTCTAACACAGTTTTCTTGTTCAAAGTTGTGATTCTGTGGAAATTATAACATAATCATCTATATGAATACAACAGCACGATGTGGACTTGAGTGGATCCGTCGGAACTCTCAGATCTCATGAGTTTGAAAACACAAACCTCTCAACAATCCAGATGTTCGTGCTTTGCTTGGACTGTACCACCACGGACATGAGCAGGTGCTGCCAGCAGACTAAGCTACTGGTCAAATCAGCGGAGAGGCGACCCAGCTCGGTCTAGTATGTAGTGGACCGTCATATTGTTTGTTTTTAAAGCTTTGAATGGACTGGCTCCACAGTACGTCTCGGACCTCATCCAAATTTATACCCCTGCGCTCTGAGGTCCGAGGTCCAGCTCCAGCTCAGGGGGCCTAAGACGAGACTTAAAACCAGAGGGGACAGGAGCTTCTCTGTGGTCGGCCCTAAAACTCTGGAACGATCTGCCGCTTCACGTTGAGCAGCTCCACAGTGGAGAGTTTTAAATCTCATCTGAAGACCCACTTTTATTCTCTGGCTTTTAACACCGCGTGAGTTGTGTGGTCCTCTGTGTCTTTATTTATTTTTATGTGTTTTTATTGGTTTTACTGATTTTATTGATTTATTGGTTAATTTATTTCTATTCTATGATATAGTTTTATTTTTATTTTACTGGTTTTATTACTTTAAGACTAGTGTTATTTTAGTAATTTACTTTATCATCTTATTGTTGTTATTTTTTATGTATTTGTGCAGCACTTTGGAAACAGTTTGTTTGTGAAATGTGCTATATAAATAAAGTGGATTGGATTGGATTTGAGTACAATTGATCTAAAAAAAATTTGAAAAGGTAGTAGTTGTTACATTGCCTGATTCATCACTTCGTAGAAACCGTCTGACCTCGCAGTGTTTTAATTCGTTTGCTCGACAGTAGGCGGGTACTTTTTTTATTTAACCAATCACTGCTATTTGGTAATCACGTATGTAATGCGCCACTAACGGGGCTAATTGGTATATTAAGCTCTTCCCAAATCCCAGTGGAAGAAGGACAATAACGTCTTTCCCCTTGATGAACTTCACCAAACATTCTCTTTGTTCTGGCTTTAAATTCTCGATCTTGGGAACTGTTGACAACACAGAATGTATCACTCTTTGCTGATTGGCTGGTGCCAGGACTTGCACTTCCGGGGTTTTTGCGAACCGTCTATTGTACTTTGATTCCTGACCTAGTTGCTGGAGAGAAATTAAATTCAGTGGAGGCACTAGGTGGCGCCACTCTGGCTAGTTGTTACATGGACTCCTAATCCAATTATACCACCAATGCACTCACTACTAACTCTGTAATTAATTAACCATTAGCTGTCTCTTTTAGGTTAACTGCATTTTTTTTGTAGAATCTGGTAACTTAATAACATACACACAGTACAAATACAAAGGTACAACGGGTAAATTCACGTGAGCCAGTAGCTTTCAGACAACTGAAGAAAAAGCAAATGATTTTATGAAATTATTAAGTGGAATAAGATGCAAATTTTAACTTGGTTTCTTCTAACAGTTTATGAAACACCAACCAAAATAATTAATTCATGATTCTTCAACATTTGAACTCCACTGTGTAAAGTCAAAGTTTATTTCATCTCGCCTACTTGGGTTTTGAAATTCTCCTTCAGAAATTACAACATGAAGAGGTTTCCATTATAGACGGTATATATCTAAAAAGGAAGTGAACATGGAGGCGCTTCTGGCTCCATCGACTCTGGCTCCAGTTGACTTTGCATTGAAAACTGTCACCCCTTTCTCTGAGCCTCGTCACTTTTGGTCTTAAAATATTCATATTAACCCGCTCTACATGATCCTGCTGTTTTTATTCCACTATTTTGTCTGTAAATAAATTCCTAATCCAAATACGGAACTGGGTCTAAATTCATCGCTACACGTCACACTCACCCACTTCTTTGTAGAGTCTGCGGTTGCCATGTGTAATTTCCGACTAGTAAACAATTACACCTCCGGGCTTTAAATAGATCTGATGCTCATTCACTTCCCGAGTCGACGTGAAGTGTCTATTATCATCAGGAGAGGAAAAACACGAGGAGATTATTCGCCTCAATATGCAGCAATCAACTGAGCCAACACTCTCCAGAGCAGAGTGGTCGGACCTGCTCGTCACAGCCTGAGCTCGTCTGACCTCAGGACCTACGCAGGGACACATCTGGTAACAACATGGTACTGGGAATGCCACGTGCCACAGCAGAGGGGGCAGAAGAGGAATCCAACGGTTGTGACCTTTGGCAAGACACTTTACTCAACATAACTAGTATCAATGTGGTGTGAGTGTTGGTGCAGATTGGCAGCCTTACTTCCACCCGTCTACCCCACGACCTCTCAGTCCTGTCCTCTTTACTGTTGTGTCCTCGGGCAAGACACTTGTCATCAGTGTTGGGAAGGTGACTTTTAAAATGTACTCCCCTACAGATTACAGTTTACATAACCCTAAATGTAGTCTGTAACGTAATCCATTAAATTACTTTAGGTGAGTAACGTAATCTGAATACTTTGGATTACTTGGTTTGCTGTAGAGAAGCAAAGACGAGGAAATCTTCGCATAAGATGTTTTGTTTGCTAAAAGAAAATAAAAAAGCCGAGTCTTTACTTAACCGTATTAAAAATATTATTGATAGAAGAGGAGGAGACATGGTCCACACAGCATGATTTAGTCCTTTTAAATCCTGTTTGAGACATAGTTTAGACCTGGTTTTAGTCCTGGTTTAGTCTTGGTTTAGTCCTGGTTTTGACCTGGTTTAGTCTTGGTTTAGTCCTGGTTTAGACCTGGTTTAGTCCTGGTTTTAGACCTGGTTTAGACCTGGTTTAGTCCTAGTTTAGACCTCGTTTTAGACTTGGTTTTAGACTTGGTTTAGACCTGGTTTAGTCTTGGTGTAGTCCTGGTTTAGACCTGGTTTAGTCCTGGTTTTAGACCTGGTTTAGACCTGGTTTAATCCAGTTTAGACCTCGTTTTAGACTTGGTTTTAGACTTGGTTTAGACCTGGTTTAGTCTTGGTGTAGTCCTGGTTTAGACCTGGTTTAGTCCTGGTTTTAGACCTGGATTAGTCCTAGTTTAGACCTTGTTTTAGACTTGGTTTAGACTGGTTTAGACCTGGTTTAGTCTTGGTGTAGTCCTGGTTTAGACCTGGTTTAGTCCTGGTTTTAGACCTGGTTTAGACCTGGTTTAGTCCTAGTTTAGACCTCGTTTTAGACTTGGTTTTAGACTTGGTTTAGACCTGGTTTTAGACCTGGTTTAGTGTCCAGAAATGAGAGGAATTACTGAGAAAAAAACAAAACAAATTTGAAAACAGGAAAATCCCTCTGTGTAAATCCACTTATTTCAACCAAGTAACTGTAATCCAATTACCGCTCACTGAAACTGTAACTGTAACTGAATACAGTTACTCATAATTTGTACTCTGATTACGTAACTCCGGTACATGTAATCTGTTACTCCCCAACACTGCTTGTCATGTTGTGTTGCCTGAATGTCACGGATTTGTTTAAAACCTTAAAGACGTAGAGAACCATCCAACCCATTATTTGTTCAACTTAAAGTGTTGATAATGCATGATATTGTTGACTTAAGTATCCTCAAAGTCACGTATAAAGCAAAGTGCAATGTATTACCTGTAAATATTCAAAGTCTGTGTGAGATAAGAACAAGCCACTACAATTTATCGTATTTTCCGGGCTATTAGGCACGCTCTCAAGCCTCCAAACCCATCAAAAAACGATTGCGCGCCCCACAATCCAGAGCGCCCTGTACACGAATTCACTCAGGTGTCCCAGCACGACTTCAGTAAACTACAAAGCTGCACCACACAAACACTCACGGAGCAGACAGCGACTGCGCAGCGAAAAACACCCACAGCCACACTCATCACTCCACGCCGACGAGGAACGGAACAGAGGAACGAACTGAAAAAGCGAGTGCAATGTGCCACTTCTAAAAAGAACTAAACAACTGAGTCACTGCGAACACGCCAACAATCCAGCGGTCCCAGAGAGCACCCTGCCTACACGCCACAACTGAACAAAGCCCAGAGTCAAACAAACGCGCCAAACAAAGTCCCATTGACCCATCCAACTGTTGTATTTCCTTTAAAGTCCGATGCGGTTTATTTGTGAAAAAAGTTTGAAAATAGACCATTTAATGACAGTGCGCCTTATAATCCAGAGCGCCTAATAGCCCGGAAAATAGGGTAAAAGAAACCTACATGTTTTAAAAACCCAGATTCAGAACCAAGGTTGTGGAGCGAAGCATCACTGTGAAAGGAGTTAATTTATAGAATAGTCTAAACAAAGATATAAAAGAATCAATGTGTATGTATGAAAAAGAATACTAACTTGTTGTTCATAACAGTGAAGATTTCTGTTTGCAGTTGATTAATAATTGAACTGAACTGAAATGTACTGATTGAGGGAAAAGGGAGCAGATAACATAAGATGGTGACTCTTCTTTCTGCTCCTTTTCATTAATTTCTTGTATGTTTGATGTTGTGACACTGTTGATGTCTTCTTTTTCTTTGTGTCTGCTATATAGTTATAATCTATGACACACATGGATCGTTCTGTTATAATCTGAACTTTTTAATTAGTAATATTCATCGAAAATAACTTAATAAAAGAAACAAGTCCAGAATGTTAGAAAACGTTCTCACAACAAAGAGTCGTGCAGCTGTCGGCGCTTTGATGAATAGCGCACTAGTGAGCAACTGATTTGTTTTTTGCCTTTGTACCAAAATGACTTAGCCAGAATTCTGCTGAATCCTACGAGTCTAAGAAAATACAGAGTATAGAGCAGTGGGCGTATAACAATGGCGATGAAAACATTTTGGCAAAATGAAAATCTTGATGAAAATAAGCGTTTAAAGATTGCTTAAGCACGCACGAATCAGATACAAATACTCCAAATACATCTTCAGGTGAGTAAATGGAGAAGAGAAACAGTAGAACATGGTTAGAAGGTCTGAAAAGTCTTTTTAAGCATTATAGGTCTGCTTGCATATATTTTAACTCAGATCAGAAATTTAAATAAAATGTTGATCTAATTATTCAGTGACCAAGGACACAGCAGCAATTTGTAGTGATGACTGAAATCTATTACTTTATTCAAAAGAAATACACAAATTAAAAAAGAAAACACACAAGTTAAAAAAAATATATATTTATAACCTTTTTGGATATTTTAAAATATTAATTCATATGTTCTTCCAAAAATGTGGTTAGCTCTTTCAAAAACATCAAGTGTCTCTGCTTGACTTTGTGACTCTTTCAGCTTTAGTTCGGTACAAAAGTGGAGTGATAAAAGCTTTTATTTTCACAAGGCTGTTCGTCTGTGAATGACACATAATTCAACTATTTTCAAGGTTTTGATTTGACGGAGGAAGCAAAAGGGAAAAAAAAAGTTATACGTATCCACAAACTTGTAGTTCTTATAAAACATACACTGGGGAATGCTTTTTCACAGAAAGACATGGATGTGTCTAAAGGCATAACTGGAGACAAGCAGATGACACCACACAGCTCTGAGGATTATTTCAGATTTATTTATGATATAGAATAGAAGGCACCAATTGAATAAATGCAATACACATTTACAAGTGCATATACTGGTAGACAAGTCTATGACAGACTGTCATAAAAGATATACTGTGTCTTTAAACCCTGTTCAATGTATTGTTTTTTCAAACAATAACAAAGGGAGAAAACTGCCTATAAAACACACACACACAAAAACTTTCAAGTTCTCACAAACCCCATGAATGAGAGACATGCATCAATTTTCAAGCATGTTTAAAAAGTCTTAATTGTCAAAACATTCTCATTGTGGAGTCCTATAAAACTAGACCTTCAAAAGTCCTGTGACAGACCTGGCAAAATTGATCAAAACAGGAGTTTTCAATTATAAGGCAACAAGTTTGTGTTTCCCACAATGAAAATATCTTTAAAGGCACTCTCAGGGTAAACATGGACTAGACCAGGACTAAACCAGGACTTTAACAGGACCAAATCAAGCACACTCGAACTAAACTTGGCTCAAACCAGAACCAAATCATGTTACATGTGAATGTATCAATTAAAATGGGAAAAATAGGACTGGTTAATTTTAAACATTTTGATGGTCAAAACTAATTCACTTACTTAACATACTCCCAGTTTCTTAGTTAAATTATTTACCCAAAACATGCTACATAAGTCTCCATAAAAACAGTTGATAGTCAAGGTCAATTAAAAACAATCAAGTCAATCATTGTGTGTCCTTAGGCAAGACACTTCACCCACATTGCCTAGTATGAAAGTGGTGTGTGTGTGAGTGATGGCGGTGGTTGGAGGGACTGATGGCACCGAGTGGCATGGCAGCCGCTCTTTCGTCAGTGTGCCCCAGGGCAGCTGTGGCTACAATAGTAGTTTACCATCACCAGGTATAGAGTGAATGAATGAATGCTGAATGAATAATGCTGAATAATGCTCTGTAAAGCGTCTTTGGGGACAGAAAATGTCTGTGAAAGCTCTATATAAATAAAGACTTACTTACTTAGATGAGTTTATAAACACTTTTGCCATCAGGGTAATGCTAACAGCAACTAGCATGCTAACATCTCACCTCCTGATTGTTGTTATAAGCACTTGTAACAACTTTTAGACACCAGAACAGAGTTTTGCTGTAAGGGTAATTCAACAACTAACATGCAAACAGCACTCTTCCTGATTCGACTCCAGAATACAAATACATCTGCACTGGGGCAACACAGATTATGCTCAAATACATGGAAAACAAAAACTGGATATAGCCACTTTAACTAAAACAAACCCAAACAAGCAAAAAACGGCTCAGAACAGCGACTCTTTTCCCCAGTGCTCCTCGTATAACCACTGCTTTAGCCCTATAGCCACATGAATCATTCAGTAGTGCTTTCCAACAATCCCATTCATCTATTGCCCTCTCAGAAATGCCCTAATATTATTTTACTTCATTTTCCTGCGTCCGTCTAGCCTCCTCCACAATGTCTACAACGCTGTCCCCCTCTTTACATCAATCTTATCTGTGAGCTGGAGTCCATGCGGCGCCGTGGAGTCTGCAGCCCGGGCCATAGCCTTCACTGAATCCGCTATTTGTTATTAATTACCTATTTAGAAATGCAATAAGAAGATGAGATTAAATTAGTCCAACTGAGCATAATTTGATTACGCTCAGATGCAATTATGAAGAGCAGGTAGGGCGGCGCGTAACTGCAAAGAGCACAATGGATCATGGGAGAAGAGAGAGGATGCAAGACCATGGGTGTTAGAGTAAAATATGTTCAAATAGTCAAATATCTATTTTCTGATCTAGGTTATAATGTTGTTTTCTCGTCACAAACAGACCTGGAGTTGTGTTTTGTTTTGTTCACACATGTTTAATACTCCTGCATATTTAGGCTGAGCTCTTCTCGCATACTGAAAACACTCTGTTCTAACTTGTGATGTCATTTGGTAATACAGGAAGTGCTCCACTGTGTTTTTAAACTTCATACACCGTCATTAGAATGCATCCATCAATCCGTTTTTTTTACGCTTATCCAGGGCCAGGTCAGGGGGGAAGATAGTCAAGCTGGCGCCACCTAGTGCCTCCACTCAATTTCATTTCTCTCCAGTGACTAGGTCAGGAATCGGAATACAGTAGACGGTTCACAAAAACCCCAGAAGTGTGAGTTTGGGCTCCAGCCAATCAGCGAAGAGCCATATATTCTATTTTGGTAACGATTCCTTAGATCGAGGATTTTAAGACGGAACAAAGAGAATGTTTGGTGAATTTTATCAAGGGGAAAGACGTTATAGCCCTTCTTCCTACGGGATTTGGGAAAAGCTTAATATACCGTTTAGCCATGTTAGTGGCACATTACATACATCACAACCAAATAGCAGCGATTGGTTAAATTTTTAAAAAGTACCCGCCTACCGTCGAGATAATGAATTCTAACGCTGTGAGGTCAGACGGTTTCTACAAAGTCAAACCGGCTGATGAATCCTGCTAGGGGGCAGCAGTCTAAGCAGGGATTCCCAGACTTCTTCACCCCGGACACTTCCTCCAGCTCCTCCAGGGGGACCCCAAGGCGTTCCCAGGCCAGCTGAGAGACATAGTCCCTCCTCCACCACAGAATCTCATCTCTGCTGTTTGCAGATGATGTTATCCTGTTGTCTTCATCAAGAAAAAAGGTGGCTTACCCTCTACAGGTGGGTGGAGAGTCCCATCCTTTAGTGGAGGAGTTCACTAGAATAATTTTAATAATTTCAGCCTTGGAATTGCTCTACCAAGCAAAAGGTAAAAGGTATGTAATTGTTAGCTTGAAAATGATATCATAAGGTGGAAGAGCATTTTGAGCTTTGAAGATGTAGACAGACTAATAATAAATAAAACTCATATGTGAATGAAAACGGGTGTGTTTTGATAAGTTCACAACTAGAGTTAGAATTAGACTTAGATTTAACTTATTGATCCACAAGGGAAATTACTGGGACACAGCAGCTCACACATCACAATATAATATAATAACAAAGAGCAAAAATATAAATGGTAATAATAAATTCTAAGAGACAGGTTTCAAATAAGACATAATTATATAAATGTAAACGTACAGCAAAATTGAAAGATTCATAATAAAATATAAAATCACAGCTTTATACAAGAGGTCATAGGAAGACGGTGCAACAATGATATGATGACTGACAGGACATAGTTTTATCTGTTACATAAAGGTGAGTTGTTGTACAGTTGTAGGGAGTATTATCTTTAGTGTAATATAGTGCACAAAGTGTAAATGACAATGCATAAAAAACACAGTTAACATCATTACACTGAAAATGAGGCCAGACCTCCTTGTCCAGGCCTGATCCTGTCAGAGCTCAGACGATTGAGCAGAGCTGTGCCTGGTTAGTGTTGGATGGGAGACCGCTGGGAATTCCAGGTGCCACAGTGGGACACCAGTGAAAAACAAACAAACCAATGGTGTTGTGTCCAATAATACAATAGTAGCTTGTGTAAGTGTGGAGTGACTGAATAATACACCGTGAAGAGCTTTGGGTGTCTTGAAAGGCGCTATAAATTCAAAGATTAATTCATTAATTCCAGATTTTACCATAAATCTTTCCTTTTTGTTGTCAATGTAGGTCAAGTTTAGTGTTTTATTTCCTGGTTGGACACTTGGGCAGCACATATGGCATACACAGAGCTACCGTAAATTCTGGACTATAAGCCGCTACTTTTTTCTCACACTTTGAACCCTGTGGCTAATAAAACGATGTGGCAAATATATGGACGGATTCTTTGTTTGGCACATTGTCCATTCATATATACGGTCTATGGTTTGGCAACACAGCGGATACACGCAGCCTGAGTACAGAAAGTATCGCTGTTTGTGCGGTTTACACATGGATCTAAGGTTCACATGAAGTTGCTACACTAACTAGCGATATTGTCAGTGCACTCAGATAGTTTATCGCCATGTGATAAAATAAGTTATGATGCTAAATGAACATTACTGAGGGGGACACGTCTTACCCGAATGTGTAAATGACGAGAAGAAACGTCTCAAACTTCAGTAGCCAGACATCCACTCATACCTGATTGACAGAACTAACCCTGCACCCAATAGAGAGCCTGAAATTTGCTGAAATCCAACAAGACATTGACATGAAACAGACCGGACAGAGGCTCTTTCTGCAGGAGACATGCGCAGTAGTAGTAGTAGTAGCATGGGGAGAGGTGGGGTGATGCGCTGAGGAAGATGCTCGTTGGATTGTGTTTTGAATAGTTATTTTGCACTTCATGCACACACCCTCCTCATGGAAAACACACAGAGAAATCCAGGTAATGCAGCTTTTAAGGTAAAGGCGATTGATGTGACTGTAGAAGAAGGAAACAGAGCTGCTGCACGTGAGCTCGGCGTCAATAAGTCGATGGTGAGACTTTGGCAACGGCAGCGGGATGAACTGACTCAATGCAAAAAGACGACAAAAGCTTTCAGGGGCAATTAAAGCAGACAGTCTGAACTTGAAAACGTTCTGGAAGATGTGAACACCTGTGGCTTTCATTCAGGTGCGACCTATATATGTACAGTTTAAAATGTTGTTAAAATTTAGTTGATGTGCCGTATATTCAGGTGTGCTCAATAGTCTGGAAAATACGGTATATAGCAATCATAATATAACAAGGAGCTCAAATTTTGTCTTTATTACAGTTTATTAGTAATACATACATATAGATAAGCTTTATTTAGTTTAATTAACTTTTAAACTGTGTTCTTTGCTCGTCTCCTTGTCAGTGTTTATGGCGTTGGTTGAGGTATTCCGGTTTAAAACTCAGCGCTCCAAAGTGATTAACTCATGTAAAATTATGATCAATATTGACCACAGATACTGTCCCACTAAACCAAGTCATAATTAGAAAAACATGAAAACCTATAATGAGGACTATGAGGAAGAACATAGCTGGAATCGATGCGTGATAAATAAAGTATGACACGCTGGAATTGTGATGAAAATGTAAAGAGACGGAGACGACAGGATTATAATGGAGTCTGGCGCGGTGAGGGGAAAACAGGACTTTTCATACTTAATGCAACGGAGGACATGTTTGAGAAATATATTCAGGGAAGGGGAAAGGGAGATGGATGGCGGTGATAACAGCTGTCATCATAGAGCAGCGGTGCAGACGTGAGGTGTGAGAATTTAAGAAACATAAGATTTAAATGTGAATGCCGCCGCAAAACACAGCGTCAGGAATACAGTTTAGGTTTCGAGAGTCTGATCAATGCCTATTACCCATTGTTGTCAGTAAAAGTGGTCATTTATACAAACTTTCTTTCTATTGGTAGTTTTCAGATTCTAAAATGTGATGTTGTCATACTCACAGATGGGGGGCAAGGGCTAGATTTCACGATAACATTGGACTTTGCCATGAAATATCCAAAAGGTAAAGTCACAAATGCTGAACCTGGGATTTTCAATTACTGACAAAACCCAAGAAATTACTGTATTACAAGATTGTTTAGCATTTTGACATTTCTGTATTAATTGATATTGACCCATAGAATGCTGTGATGCCACCTGAAACTCACCACTGCCACTTTTTTGATCTGGCACTAGCACTGAGAAGGGTCCAGCTGCGGCCTGGGCGTTTCTGTCACGATACAAGACTCACCATTGGGCGTTCTTGGTCGCGCAGTTTCACAAAGGATACTAGGTATAACATCATTTGCCCGGGAATTTTTTGTATGGCAATGGAGCAGCTTTGACTTCGATGAAAGACCATGATGTCAGTAAGTTGTCTATTTATTTACAATAATTGAGAACTGTTCTTATGTTGTCTGTATCAGCTGTTGAACACAGTCCCCACCCAACACGAGAACGCCCATTTGTGTCCGCAGCTGGATGATATTGCGAGCACTGGCACCTGCTTGTCTACATAGATCGAGGGTGTCCAAACTTTCTTCACTGAGGGTCACGAATAGAAACATATTCATAGTGGAGGGCATCAATGAGACTTTCACATAGATGGGTTTTACCTAAGTTTGACGCCTTCAAAACGTGTTGGAACACTATGTTATTAGGTTCTTTTTTCAGACCAAGAGTTTGTTTTTTATACCTGACACTTTCTACTGCTCACTAGCGGTCTTTCTCAGAGTGGTCACGTGATGCTGCTGTGACATGTTCGGTCAGCTGATTTATACAGGCTTTGGTGCTGTCTTCGTACCGGTAGCACCATCGTTCGACCTCCACAGGACAGTATCACAGGTGTGAGAGTAAATTAGCCCCCTCATCCTAATTCATAGTCCCATGGGCACGTTTCTGTATTTCAGACAGTCGAACTGCCGATGGTGCTGTCATCCTGCCTCCACCGGTAGGAAGACCACAAAAACCTGTACAAATCAGCTGACCGAACGCGTCTCAGCAACATCACATTACCACTCTGAGGAAAACCGCTAGTGACACTGTCAGGCATGAAAACAAACTCTTGGTCTGAAAAAAAGAACCTAATAAC
Source organism: Boleophthalmus pectinirostris (assembly GCF_026225935.1). Classification (NCBI taxonomy): domain Eukaryota; kingdom Metazoa; phylum Chordata; class Actinopteri; order Gobiiformes; family Gobiidae; genus Boleophthalmus; species Boleophthalmus pectinirostris. The sequence continues at coordinate 28,718,750 of NW_026571473.1, read as the reverse complement.
ATAAATTATTGAAAGACCATATGCATCTCATTGGACTGGTATTGGAACACTAATTTTGGGTGTGTATCTGTTATAACAACGGGTGGATCAAATGATACAGACAACAGAAACTCAAAAATGAATCAGATTTATTGGAATTTAAACAAAAAGACAGGGTGCTGGGAGCTGCGTCAGAGGCTGGAGTGGCAAACATACTACAGAAACAATCTAGGCCAGGGTTCTCCAACCTTTTTCCTATGCTGAGCTACCTACAAAAATGCCAGAGAGCTACTCATTTTAGCGTTTACTTTTTAGAAAGTATAAGAGTCATGGCGAGCCTTAGATGGGGTACAGTTAGAAGCCTATAAAACATAAACAATTATCCAGTCATTAGTGCAAAACGACAATGGTAAATAATGAGATTTTAGTTATTCAGCACAATATGTATAATTTAGAAATCCCTTGGCAAGCTATGTGGAAGGGGATGGAGAGCAACAGGTTGGAGACCCCTGACCCAGGCCAAACATTAACTATACTGCAGAGGATAAACTGATGATCTGGCAGCGTGTGGATCAATGAGCTGAGGTTAGACTTTGGTTGGCAATGGACCAGAGGTGAGTAGTGAGTGGGAACCATTGGTGAGGGTGGTGCCAGACTCTCTGCCCAGCTCCACACCACGTCTCATTTCTCTTTCCTCACTTCCTTCTTCTTGATTCCTCTCCTCAATCCTCCATTTTCAGCTGTCAGTCAAATAAGTCATATTAGTGGTGTCCAAAAGAAAACCACAGAAGGAAGGAGCAAACATGAGGGAGGCTTCAGGAGGCAGACATCTGATAAAATAATCAAACTTTATTGGTCTCTCCTCCTTGTGTCTCCTCTGTGGGTAGGACTTCTTCACCCATTTCCTGCAGAATTGAGAACGAGAATCAAGGAGAAAGAACCGAGGAAAGAGAAATGAGAGGCTGCCCCTGTCACACCGAGACACAGGAGGGACGGGGAGACAACTCAAGAAAAAAAACAGGAATTCTGACAGTATCACAATGCAATGAGATGTTATTCAGGTTTCAATGACAGACATATTTGAATTTGTAGTAAAAAGATACTGCCTGTGATCACTGGAGACAATTGTCAGGGCCAACAAAAATGGCTCTGCGGGCCGGATTTGGACTTTTTTGGATTAGTTTGGACTTGGCGCCACCTAGCGCCTCCACTCAATTTCATTTCTCTCCAGCGACTAGGTCAGGAATCGGAATAGAGTAGACGAGGAGTGTCAAACTCATTTTGGTCCGGGGGCCGTATCCAACCTACTTTGATCCCAAAGGGGCCGGATCAGAAAACTCATGGCATATAAACCCCAAAAATAACAATAAGTTCAAATATTTGTGCAGAGAAACGCAAATCTATTATAGAAATCTTTTTTAATTGATGAACTCTTTCTTATTATAATATTATAATATTATGAACAACCTGAAACTTTAAGAAAAATAAAATTTCAACATTTAAAATATTTTAGTAGAAAATCACCCAAGGGCCACATTAAAGGTCTTGGAGGGCCGGATCTGGCCCCCGGGCCTTATGTTTGACACCTGTGGAGTAGACGGTTCGCAAAAACCCCGGAAATGTGAGTTTGGGCAGCAGCCAATCAGCGAAGAGCCACATATTCTGTGCTGGCTACAATTCCCGAGATCAAAGATTTAAAGCCGGAACAAAGAGAATGTTTGGTGAATTTCATCAAGGGGAAAAACGTTGTTGCCCTTCTTCCTACGGGATTTGGGAAAAGCTTAATATACCAGTTATCCCCAGCGGCACATTACATACGTCATAACCAAATAGCAGCGAATTGGTTAAATAAAAACAAGTACCCGCCTACTGTTGAGCTGTGAGGTCAGATGGTCTCTACAAAGTGAAACCGGCTGATGACACCCCTCACATAGATGTTATTACTTTGCTTGGAACGTTCCACAGTATGTTTATTTATTTATTTATTTATTTGAGACAGGGACAGCACACTAACCTTGACAGGAGAGATGCATTGTACATCAGGTTGTAGCATCAGTGCTAATTTCACCTGTAGTCCCTGGACAGGTTCATTGATTGATTGTATTTTAACTGACCTTTACTACAACTGTTCTGGAGACTTATGTAGCATGTTTTTTGGGTTGATGGGGGAAACCGGAGCACGAAAACCCATCCAGACACGGGGAAAACATGCAAACTCCACACAGAAAGGCCCTGGGCGACCTGGGGATCGAACCCAGAACCTTCTTGCTGTGAGGCATGAGTGCTAGCCACTCAGCCACCGTGCCGCTGTGGTTATGCCTCTTGCACATTGTATTAAAAAGAAGCATTCTTCACTGTGGTGGGGGTTCCTCTCCACAGATCTGACCCATAACTTGGCCTTGTCCTGTCATCTCTATCTAGGTAGACATGGGGAGAACGTGCAGACCTTGTACAACTCCTGAATCAAAACCAGGCCCTTCTTGCTGTACGGCGAGACGGTCACTTGGTTGATATCTTAATGTAGACAACCAAAAAAGTTACACAGTGCTTCTTCAACTAGATAAACAGACAAAAGCACCCTGGGACAAACTGATGGAAGCAAGTCTGCCAGTCTGCAATATTGCTGACCTCCAAGACTACCATCAACGATAAAATTTCTTGCCAAATGATTCAGTAACAGCATATTCTTGAGCTGAGAGTGAACCAGCGATTCCCAAACCCTGTCCTTTTTACATGCAGTGCAATATCATAAAATACAAATAATAAATGAGTAATGCCGAGTTCGATTCATAGCACCAGCCGTTATATTTACAACACTACAACAGCTCCACATCCCCCTCCCCCCCTCACGCTCTCTTTTACTGTGAGACTTCCCCCGAGGACTGGCTCTACTGTATTCACTTTTGCTGTTCTTCTTTTTCGCTCACAGCTGCCACTTAAAACAGAATGCACCAGCCCCGCTCTGCTCATCCCAAGTGTCCTCAAACAAGCCTTTCAGATGTCTTCTTCAAACCCGACCAGGAGAGGTTCACTGCAACGCGCTTCAGTGATGTCGCGCTCACGGCTCCGGCAGGTTCTCAGACTTCCTATTTTCCAGTCTTGGAGGAAATTCAAAATGGCAGCTAAGGTGGATTCCTTGTAAAAACACGGATGCTGTCAAGAGAGGGTGGCAGGAGTGACAGATCGCTAACTAGCTGGAATGGTCAATAGTGTGTTGCCATAGTGAGCTGCAATTAAATGTGGTATTTACTTGATAATTTCATCTTATGACAAGGGTAATGTCGCTTATTAATTTGGTTTGATATTCATTCATTCCTCGAGCACAAAAGACTTGAAGGTGATGTTTTTATCTTGTTTTAAAAAGAGAGAAAAGAAGAGAGAGAAACTTTGTTGATTGTGAGGGAAATGCAGCAATATTCACACTGTGCTTCTCAGTCGCCTTTAGGTTTCAGTCAAAGGTCTTAGTGCAGTTTAATCAGAGGACTATTTTTGTAGGGTCAAGTCTTGGTGTATTTCCTCCGGAAGGTCTTCTGCCACATTTACTGCCACAAATGGTGTAAAATTAGTGTTGTAGTCAAGACAAGACCAAGACCTCTGAGAGTCAAGACGGACAGAAGACTAAAATTTTTATAGGTCGAGACTGATATAAGACCAAGACCACGGCCCATCGAGACCGAATCAAGACCATCTTTGTCATTTCCAACATTTATTTGTATTTTACAGCTATTTTTGGCACACATATATCATTGTTTTTGTAATGTTTTTTTATAAATCTATCTCTATTTCATCTGATTAATGTTCATTTAATAGTAAAATAGGTCAAGCAAACTGTACTGTACTGAAAGACTCTGTGCTGCTTTTTTTGGACCCTCACCCACAGTTTGAGAATCCTTCTATAAGCTAACTTCCACTGGAACTTTACAGAAAACAACTTCAAAGTTAATCAAGTGGGTTCAAGTTCATAACATTTAACATTTACATTTTCTTACAGGTTTTGCAGTGATATTTAGCAGCCTCTGCACATTTACCAGCTGGAATGAAATATGTTCGCACTCATCAAGTGTCAGACCTCGAGTCCGAGACAAGATCGAGACTAAGCGCCATCAAGACCGAGGAAAGACCGAGTCCAAATGCGCTCGAGTCTCAAACGAGACCAAGACCATTAAAAAGTGATCTTGAGGCCAGTCTCTAGGCCAGTCTCGAGGCCGATCTCGAGACCAAGACCGGTCTCAAGTACTACAACACTAGTAAAAAGCCTGTATCTGGTCAAATCTCCTGAGCTAGCTCCTTAGGTCGTCTCTTGCACTGTCTCCAGGGATACAGGAAAAAGTAACATTTCACACAGGTGCATAATGGAATAATAAGACTTAGACAAACTTTATTGATCCACTAGGGAAATTATTTGAACACAGTAGTTCACACATCACAATATAATATCATAACAAAGAGCAAAACTATAAATGATAACAATTTATTCTAAATAAGTAGCAAAAAAAGGTGCATTATGTAATTTTGTGGTGAAGGGCACACACACTGCTTGTCTCCATGGAGATGTGATTGCTTCCACAATATGGCATTAAACTTAGCCTGCATGTATTAATTACAGGTTGTATTGCTAAAAAACAGGCGCTCTTAGTGTGAGCAGGGTCATCCTAACCTTGAACAGCAAGACAGATTCCATCAGACGCACCTCAGCATATTTTAGTGTCAATACAGACTGTTTTGTTTGTGAAAAACTTGCAGACTGAAGCGCTTTGTGCATTTTTGGACAGGGAAGATGTCTGTTCTTTGCTCTCTACTGGATTTAACTAAAGTTTGATTTTTCAGCTTGTTCCGCTGTTGTGACGCTTCCACCAATCAAATTCAAATGGTCGTCCTGACATGCTGCACTTTCCAAATGTTTTCAGCAAAAACATCCCAGACTGATAAATCTGTAGAACTCAATTCAGAGTGCAATAAATTAACGCTGTGCAGTTAATTGAATTTGATTGCAATTTAGATTTGTGTGTCAAACGATCTCCAAACTCATATAATCGAGTTGAAACCATTTAAGCTTAACAGAGTTTATTTTGGGATATTTTTTATATAAATAAGTATATTTATTTATTTATTTTTTAAATATAGAGATTGTAGAACAGCTGGATATATAGTTTATTTTGGATACATTTATGTTTTTCTATGCCATATTTCATGTTCAAAGTATATTTTTATGTTTTATACATCACAAAACTGCTCTAAGGTGCATATTTGTAGACTATATTCATTTTCAGTTTGAAAGATTTGCGTAAATTATCAATAACAAGGTGAGGTGTTTTTTGAGAGAGAAATGCTGAATTGATCCTGCGTTCAATTATCTTCTGACTCCCACTTGGACCTCGGATTTGACGTCATGTCCGAACTTGAAGCGTATTATTATGTTTTGCGTGTTGGACTAAGTGGATTGGGATTATTACTATTATCACTAACCCCCATTGTATGAGAATGCTACCACTTTAATTGATTTAATTTTTGAAATTTGCACCTGATTTTATTTTATGATTTCTCTTCCGTTACAACCTTAGAGATGTTAACGCCCGTTAAATCAAGTATTTGTTCAATATTGGCCTCACCACAACACCGACTCACATACCCATAGGCAGTGATATGGACACGGTAAAGTACTGCATTAATACAAGTGACTGAAATTGTCATTTAAACCACTAAAGTGTCCAAACACAATGAAAACAGTTCACATTCACACGTTACAGTGGGCAGAGCGATCTTAGATTCTGACTTGGAATCCTTGCTTGGTCTACTTTTTCTGCCACCGAGGTCTGTCCCAAGAAAAGGGGCGTGTCACGCGTGTCGCTAGGCAACTTCCTCAGAAACTGATTAGGAAGGATAATCGAATGCAGGGTAATGCATTGTGTAACTCAGAATCGTTTCAATAATCGTGATTTCAATATTGACCAAAATAATCGTGATAATGATTTTTTTCCATAATCGAGCAGCCCTACTATACATATCAGTCTGGTGTGAGTTAAATTAGGGTCACCCATTGCTCGACAGATCTGACCTGTGAACTTCTTGTCTCCATGAAGACAGATAAGTTTAATTCCATATTGTTTTCAAAATTCAAGGCATAATAAAACTATAAGCACTGGGCGACAGTAGCACAGTTTGTAGAGCGTTTGTCCACTGATCCGAAGGTTGGTGGTCAAATCCTGCTCTTGACATAAAAATCATTGGTTAAGCAGTCAAATTGCGATGTGATTCCAGCTCTCACACATGAATGCCGTCTTTGTGTCCTTGGGCGAGACACTTAACCTACCTCGCCCCCAGTGGCTGCGTACACTGGTGTATGAATTTGTGTGTGAATGGGTGAGTGGTTCCTTGTAGTAAAGGGCTTCGAATGCCTTGAAGGTGGGAAAGGTGGTTGATAAAAAATAAAAAATAAAAAAGATCATTTACGATTTAACCCTTACATACTATTCGGGTTCATTTTGACCCCTTCTGACATTCAACAGTAGTAAAAAATACTCTAAAGATCATTCTTTGATCCTGAAATTTGATGACTTTTCCTAAATTTTGCCAAAATACACAAAAATGAAAATATTTTAAAATGTGATACTTTTATATACCACTGCTTTGAATGCATCGACTAGTTTGAAATAAGCATAATGGCTGCAGTGGATAAAAATGGTTATATTATAATTTCCAACAGTTCCAGAACATTCATGTCAGTTTCAAATGCAATAAATATCATCATCATATTGGCTTTTAGGTTTTTATTTGTTTTGTAAAAAAAGGACATGATACTGTGTGGTAGCAGATGTTTTTCTCAAAAAACGAGTGTTGTAAAACTTACGAAATTATGCTCTTCCTGCGCTCTGAAACATTATATTTATATATTACATATATTTATTCATGTGGGACAGTCTATTTATTTGGTACAGACACTTACTGTAAGGGAATTCTTGGTCCGGGCCAAATTTGACCTGGACCATAGTGTGAATGCTTAAGAAATGAACAGTATGTAAGGGTTAAGCAAACTCCACCAGAAAGTGACATAGTGCACCTTTAATTTTATGGATGGATAGATTATATGTAGATCAATTGCAGTGACTAATTTTAAAACTACAACTTATTCAAGTGACAGTGACTTGAATCATTAAAAAGAGTATTTCTCTCACAAACCCCACAGCGTAGACTCGTACGTGCATGAATTTCAAACTAAGTATTTTTAAAACTTAATTATGAAAACAATCCTACTGGTGTAGTCCGATAATTTTAGACCAGGTTTAGCCTTTAAAATGAGACCTGGAAAAGCCCTGTTACAGACCTGGTGCTACAATGAAAACCAAACCTTTTATTACATTGTACTTGGTGTGAATAGTTAAGAGTGCCATTGCCATGACAACACCAACAAATGCCAGCCGTGTCTGAGCGAGTTTCCTCCTTTTCAAGTTCCATCTTTTTGCCTCTGCTTGAATGAGTATCTTATCATAGATTTGTATAAACGGACATAGTTAACCCGCTCGCCGCTGCGTTTCAAATAAGAAGTGCGTATGTGGGCGCTTCTCACTCCATCAACTTTGACTTTATATTAAAAAAATTGTCACCCCCCCTTTCTGTAATGTTGCTGCAGTGTCATTTTGGTCTTAAAATGTTCACTATTTGGTCTATAAATACATTTGTAATATGGAACAAACTTGTTTCAATGGAGATATTATTGCATTGCCTGAAAGGTTTCACAGTATAGCAGTAAACTCATCTACTGTAATTTGCATTTTTTCTGTTACAGGTGTTTTACTGCTCAAAAATACTATGAAAAACATGCAGTCCTACAGTTAGTACGCTCATTTTGGGCTTGTCTCCATGGAAATAAATCAGTTTAATGCTATTCTGTGGGATATTTTAGACCAGTGGGTGCCAAACTTTTTTTCTGGGGACCCATATTTTAAAATTCTCAAACCTTCGAGACCCAAGTCAACGGACATTATTCGTAAATCACAAAATAAAGGTGGATTTGACCATTATTGAACATTAATGAGGATGTTTTATTGTTGACTGAGTGATCGTGTCTCTCTGAACAATTAGTATTACTCAAGTTTTAGACAATGAAAAACAGTCATTGAACCAACAATAAGTCGCCTATTTGGAGCCCATTTCATTTTCTTTTCAACATTCAATTGAAGCAGCAATACTGGAACAAAATAGTCAATAAAATAATTATGAAATTAAAAGATTAGAAATTACACAAAAGATGTCTTAACATTTCAACATTTTTAATAAGATAGGTGGGCCTGTCTGTGGTTTTGTAACGCATTCCAGTCTGGTGTGCAGGAGGAGAACGCAACATGCAGATCAGGCACAGCATTCAGTCTGTTTCTGTGCTTTGTCTTCAATTTTGTGAGCACAGAAAATCCCAATTCACACATGTATGTAGTAGTGTATACTGCAGACCTACATGCAGATCGTGACTAGTCCGATTCATCAGACGGTGTCACTTGGCGGAAACTGTCTGACCTCGCAGCATTAGGATTCCTTTGCTCAACGGTAGGTGGGTACTTTTTTAATTTAACCAATCGCTGCTATTTGGTCGTGATGTATGTAATGTGCTTCTAATGGGGCTAATTGCTATATTAATCTTTTCCCAAATCCTATAGGAAGAAGGGCAATAACGTCTTTCCTCTTGATAAAATTCACCAAACATTCTCTTTGTTCCGGCTTTAAATCCTCGATCTCGGGAATGGATGGCTCTTCGCTGATTGGCTGGTGCCCGAACTTGCACTTCTAGGGTTTTGGCAAAGGGTTTGTGACGTAGTCGCTGGAGAGAAATTAAATTGAGCGGAGGCACTAGGTGGCGCCAGCCTGGCTAGATCGTGACAAGGTGACCTCCAAAAAATCTCTTGCGACCTACCTGAGGGTCACGATCCAGTCTTTTGGAAATAATGTTCTAGACAAAGTAGAAACATTTCCATGAAGAAAAACAAATGGCCGACCTCTCACTAGAAAGTTATACAGTAGTAGTATTTTATGGTAACAGTACTTTTACTTGCGTTGAATATTTGGCCTCAGAATTCCCACCTCTGGCTATAAATATGTATGACAATGCGCCTGTTATTTCAGTGGCCCGACCTAACCCGCCCCGCTCTGTAGAGAAGAATGCTTAATCCATGGTTTTGCCTGGGCTGACTCGGCGGATGGAGCGAGGACAGTATCAGAACATGTCAAAAGTTCAGAGCACTCCGACTGACAGGAGGCGCCGCAGTTTGGGAAGTGGCTTCAGACATCTTTTCTTTTTCTTTTTTTTTTTGAATGATGAAGAGCAGCGGCCTTGAATAAAAGATGACATTTATGCCTTACTTTTCTTTGCCGAGGCGGGAATCTCTCTTCAGAGCCTCAGAGCCCGGAGAACACAGCCGCGCAACCCACTTCTCTACTTTTGAAAGATTCACAAATGAACTCCTTGCTTTTAAACTACTCTTTAAACATTCATACATAGCTCGGAAAAAAAATCCAAAATCAACCTTGGAGTGATATTAACCTAATTCCTTCGAACATGAGACCGCATCGGAGGAAGTGGATTTTGTGTTGGTTCACTTACAGAAGCGTGGATTTTGGAAGGAGTAAAATATTTTTGGAGCTTGTGTTGAACAGAATGTGGTAGCAGAGCGTGATGTGAGACAGAGGGGTGAGCTGTAGGGTTATAATGAAGACCGCTGTTCTGGAGTACCACCCACGGGGAAGAAGCACATGCTCGCGCCCAACCCGACCGGAGAAAGGATGCAATATTAATCGTTCTTGTGTAACTTGGATCACTGACGCAGACTTTAGCTTTACGAGTGTGTGAATGAAAGCAAATTATGATCCTTTAGTGCAGGGTTAGTGCTCAATTTTTGCACAAACTGTCTTGTGGGTGTGAGGTGGCAGACATATGATGCTGTGTTAACATGGCAAACACCCACTAACCCAAAGGTAGGCGGTTCAGTCTCACCTTGTCATTGTTTCTACTGGCAGCACTTGCCTTGAGAGTCTGTGCGTGAGTGGTTTCAGGAGGTAAACCATTTTAAGTGGTCAAAACACTATTGTCATGAAGTTGGTTTTGCAAATCGTTCGTTTATTCATCCGTCTCACACTCAGATCTCGGATATGATGTCACATCCACACTTCATTTATTATGTTTCGTGTGTCCAACTTGGAGAAAAACAAGGACACTAACGGGAAAGGTGTTGTTGCTTTAGCCTTGACCGAGGACAGGGCACTGCAAAACAAGTATGTGTTTCAACTACACAACCTCGAGGAAGAATTCAATATAAATAGTATAATTCAATATATTAGTGGAGTGAAAGTGTTAGTGTTGTGTGATAGTCGATCATTTTGGCACGTTAGCGAGCAAGAAAATGGGTTAAAGACATTGGTGACACCGACTACTATACCCATAGCCAGTGATACAGACGCAATAATATGAGTGACTGAAATTGTCATTTAAACCACTACAGCGTACAAACACAACAAAAACAGTTCATACTACAAGTGACACTGGGCACAGTCATCTTGGATTCTATCAAGGAAATCTTGTTTGGACTCCTCCAAGCTCTTCCATGTTCTGAGTTGCACAGTCCGAGGAAAAGGGACATGTCAGTGTGTATCACTAAGCAATGTCCTTGGACCTCCAATTCAGATGGATAAACGAACCATTGGACTTGGAGGTCCGTTACAAGTTGGACTTCCATTACATCACTCACCGTTGCCATAGGGATTGATAATTCATAAAAATATTATCTTGTATGGAAAAAAGGTCTCAAAAGGTCTCAATTATTTTTTTGTGTAACAAATGGATACCTAACATAACATCAAGGCCACAATGGTGCAGGAATTAAGAGCACTTCTGCACTCACCAAAGGTTGGCAGTTTCAACTTCACCTGGCTCGTGTGTGCTGTTGTTGTATCCTTGGGCAAGACACTTTGACTACACACTCATGGCTACAATCCAGCACGTTTACAAGCACTGCTGTTTGCTCACCCACATACATGGTAATGACCAAAAATGTGTAAAATGTGATGGAAGTGCTCCTGCATTTCACGATGTGTAGGTTGTTGGTTCTGTTCTATAGGGTAGAGCCCTGCACGGGGCACCTGATGCAAAACAGTGTGGCATGGGACACATTTTGAAAGCTCATTGCAGGCGCGGGTGGGTGGGATGATAAACTGCAGTCCTGCAAACTATGAATATAAAAATATGAGTGTAAAGTAAAATATACAAATGATTAATGTATGCCTACCATACATAATTTGTGCTGGATATTTTATTTGGCATTAATAAAAACATTTTAAGCAGCCTAAACTTGTGGATGTGGTCTAATCTTGTGCACATTTTAGGCAATTCTTTTTCTCTTCTCCTTGTTTGATAGAGCTTAAGAAAGTGAGCGTCCCCATCTTGAGGGATTTGCAGGCGGAAGTGGGACAAAATATTACAGATGTGGGTGGAGCAGGACTTCAAACTCTGCTATAGGGTTAGTCAACACACTCCTTGTGTGACTGAGGACTGGCACAAACTTTGTCCCTAGGTCTGGTAATGGTAAATGATAATATCCAACTATAGTAGATAGATGTATCTATAACTGTGCTAGGTCGTACTAGCCAGGCTGGCGCCACCTAATATCTCCGCTCAATTTCATTTCTCTCCAGCAACTAGGTCAGGAATCAAAATACACTATACGATTCGCCAAAACCCCAGAAGTACAAGTCTGGGCACCAGTCAATCAGTGAAGAGACATATATTCAGTGTTGTCAACAATTCCTGAGATTGAGGATTTAAAGCCAGAATAAAGAGAATGTTTGGTGAATTTTATCAAGGGGAAAGATGTTATTGCTCCTTCTTCCTACGGGATTTGGGAAAAGCTTAACATACCAGTTTGCCCCGTTAGCGGCGCATTACATATGTGACTATCAAATAGCAGCAATTGGTTAAATAAACAAAGTACCCGTCGACCATCTAGCATTACGAGGTCAGATGGTTTCTACGAAGAAGAATCAGGCTAAGGTGGTACTTGAAGCGTGAGACAAAGTTTAGAGGGCACTTAAAGGTTGTATAGAGGATTTTCCAAGGAACGAGAAATCCAGCGACTGTTTGTCCTTTTTCAAATGTTGCGCATGCGTGAAACCACCCCCCCTCCCCTACAGCTCCCTACGTAGAAACGCCTCCTCCCGCCTCCTCTTTACGCCAGAAACAGGTTTGCTTACAGCCGGTGCGCTGCACATGACTCGTAACTACAGTGTTGGTTAGGCAAGACGGAGAAGTGAGGAGCGGGGGGAGCGGGTGTGCGGACATTTCGTTCGCGGACGAGAAGTGAGGAGCAGGGGAAGAGTGGAGCAGGGAGCAGGAGCAGGAGAGGAGAGAGGAGAGGAGAGAGAGAGGAGAGGGGAGCGGTGCGCGGAGATTCCGTGCCCGGAGAAGTGAGGAGCAGGGGGAAGAGTGGAGCAGGGAGCAGGGAGAGGAGAGGAGAGAGGAGAGGGGAGCGGTGCGTGGAGATTCCGTGCCCGGAGAAGTGAGGAGCAGGGGGAAGAGCGGAACGGGCAGCGGGGACAGAGGAGCAGGAAAGGGGTGCAGAGAAGGTTGCGCGGAGATTCCGTGCGAATGAACTAGCTACAACACGCAGCAGCAAGCGGACTCTTTCTTTGCCTTGAAAATTACGTTTTCAGACATAGGATATCGCTTTCGTGTCCTGAAAAACATTTAACTAGCTCTTGGAAATAAAGTACATTTTCATAATAAGCAGAAGTGACCTGTCCAGGAGTAATTTGGCGACCAATGCGTCAGTCTTTAGACCCTGCGTCTGCTTCAGTCGCGCCATCGCTGGAATGAATCTACAAGAATCACCTTAGTTTGGCTTCGCTGCTTTTCCCCTTGTCTTCTTCTTTCAGCGACCTCAAAAACGGACTTTCTTTTGCGGCTAACTGCTCCTGGATTCTTGTCTGCCATCGCAACAAACTTTGTGCGAACTGTGAGGAAGATATAGGTCAAAAAAAGCAGCTAAGAACTGTTGCGTTGGTGGAGTAAACAGCGTCTGTGCGGCTTGCGTCTGTGGACTGCGTGACAGACGTACGTAAATCACGTACCGGCGGCGCGCAGGCAAGTCAGTTACGCTAGAAACGTAGGGAGATTGATTGACAGCCTGTCAGCTAACAGATAACGAGGCAGTGTCGTTATCTATTGGCAAATGTTTAGCCCCACCACGTCCAGAGTTGATGAATTTTTATTCTCTTTTTTTTGGTCATCATAATTACAAGGCTACTGCACCTCTATAATGCTATCATTGACAATTTGAAACAAAAAAAATCCTCCATACAACCTTTATGTCAAAAAGCTGTTGAACCACTGCGTTACATATTTAATTAAGTCATCCTTATCATCTGCAGAAGAATCCAGCTGAAGGAATGGTCTATACTGTGCCTATTTTTTAAAATCATGTGGAAAACACAAGCTGCCTCTGCAACTCTAATGAAAATATAAGTGCACAAAGTTATTAAAGAAATGACTTCATGTGTCTAAGTAAGTACACCAAATCTGCACCCCATTACTCTGCACTCCAGGACGCCTCTCCATGGGGTCTCCTGCAGGGGGCGACTCAGCTGCTTTTTGACTTGTGACATTTGAGTTAATGAAAAAAAAAAAAACCCAATCCTTATTTTAAAAAGTTCACTCCGCTTCTCATATGTGAGGAGCGTGCCTTCGGCCACTATCACCCGCTCACAGCTTGCACCCGCCACAGAGCATGGCAGGGGCGAACGACAGGCGAGAATGACAGGGGCGAGGCTTGTTACTGTGACTTTGATCATTAGAAACAGCGCAGTGCCATCAATTAGCATTCAGTTTTGCGGCTTTGATCTACACAAATATGAGTCTAGTTTTTTAAGAGGAATACGTGGTACGGGCTTGTGGCTGGCTCCCATTAGATGCAGACGTGTTATGAATAATTGAGCTGTTGTGTACTTTTCCCCGCGTGGAGCTCAGACTGCCTGCAGAGGGGGCGGAAGTGAAGACCTGTGCAGAGGTTGTAAACAAAATGCTGTCATTACAAAAGGTGACACCAGCTGAAAAAACAGCAGGAGAGGTGGGTTATATATTGTCTAGAAGATAATTTATGATATGTTGTTTTGAATATATGCTCAATAAAAAAAAAAATAATAATAACAAGAGTATCAAGCTGAATGATGGAGATTGCTTTGTCTGGAATGTTTCACAGTACAGTTTTAAATCTTTCTAGCTTCATGGAAACTAAGCCAAGTTACAGGTCAGATCTGTGGAGAGGCAACCCCGCTTACAGTCAGAATGCCTGTTTTTCGAGGTATTTTTGAGCTATAAAACCACCTGCAATTGAATAAATGCAATGCAGAGCTGTTTAATGTCATACTGTGGAATATTCCAGGCAGAGCAGTGACTCATATCCATAGAAACAAACAGGTGGCAGACCTCCAACCAAAAAGTTACACAGTGCATCTTTAAGAGTTCAAAGTTATTCCGAGGCTGGCCAGCTGCATGCACACAAATATCCATAGCATGGTAAATTAATTTAAAATGCAACATTCTGTGACATCCCAGGTTTAAAATGCGGTGTAATAAATTTTCCCATCATTGCCGCTCAGTGAACGCACCATTCACTTGTGCTGCGCAGCTCTCGCGCGATCGAGTGGACCAATCGCGTGCCAAGAAGCGCTCCATACAACTCACCTGTGCTCTTCTACGTTCAAACGGGACAAAGACAGAGCCAGGTATTGCACCAATCTTATTATTTTCTCTTTTTTTGTAATGACATGCATGTACTAAAACTTAGCCGCATTATGATAACTTGTAGGAGTGTTTACCGCTACTATGCGCCGTGGCGAGTAGCGACCGCGCGCTCGGATTACCGAAGGAGATTGGTGAGTGTGTGTTGGTTTTTCATTAACATATCAATAGGCTCTTGCACCCATTTACCTGTTTATAGATTGCGGTGCAGTGTTATGCTAATGTCGCGTTTTATGTGAGTATTATTGGCCATAGTCGCCTTTGTCTTTAGTTGGGCTAAAGCCAGTGTGACTGTTTACATGCTGGAACTTTCCTTTGGTTTCTGTACTGTTGTTTATGCAATGCACTTTAAGGCAAAGAGGATATTGATCCATTTTTAACTATTTATTGTTGTATTTATGTAAACTGTGTAAAACTTGAGATGATGTGTACACTACTTAACCAGAGTATTTTTTAATGCTAAAATTAGTCCTGTTTGTCCATTACAGGCCAGGTTGTGCACAATCACCCCAATTGAGAGCTGAAAGCCCAGAGAGCTTTCTCTACATCCACTCTACAACAACCTGCTTCTACTGTCTGGTAGGGGCTGTTTCAGCCAGTCCACTCCTCACTCCTCACACTAACTCAGTTTATGTGCTTATGGACTATACCTTTCTCATGGACATTCTGGTTATATAAATGGACAATAAGCCCACACTGCTGAGGAAAATACTGCAATTGTGTGAAGTGTGAAATGTCACCTGCAAAGTGACTATTACCCCTTTTTGTTTGGCAGTTTTGTACTCCAGGACTCTATATTTACTTCTGCCATGTGTATTGTTGTATGGTGGCAATTGTACCATATTGTATCTAAACAAGTGCACAACATAAACAACATATTTAAAAGAAGTGCACTTGAATTAACTTAATACTTACTTACCTAATTCTTAAGCTTGATCATCATAATCTGCAGATGTAAATATTATAAACATTGGGTATATGTTGGTTGTTTTCACCTTTTTTCATCAATATATGGCACCAGCCACCCAAACTTGAATACCTAGTCTCTGCTGTATTATTTTTACTGGTCTCCCACCTCCCTGAGAGTCGTGCCTTTATCTTCTGATCCTAACATCCCCCTTTATCAATGACATACACCACAGATATGCTACAAAAATGTTTTCATAACTTAATGCGATTTATAAAGTTGCAGAAACAGATTTTAAGTAAACTCATAGGTCTTATGGTCAAGCTTTTTATTTTTTTGAAAGTTTATGGGAAAAATGAATATCAAATTTACTTTCAGACCCAGGGAGTGGGCAGTCACTGTTGAGCTCCATATATTGTCTACACACTTTTTGCACTATTTTCACAATTGCTATACTGTAATCTATATAATAACAATAAAGCCTTACTTTTAATGTGTTTACAGGCTTGTCAAAGTCTCTCAAATGTGCTACACTCGCCACCTTATTCCGCCCTGCCCACTTTTGTCTCTTAAAACTACTAGACCGCGCTTTTTTGTGGTGACACCCTGGTTAAACGGGGATCCCATTTATGTCAATGGAGAATTTGGGAAAGGTTTTGCATCTTAAATATGACATAAAGTCGGTTCATTTGTGTAAAATGTTAAATTTTTATGTGCACCAGCAAGTCACGCTGCACCGATTCTCTGGAGGCTTTAAAACGGCTTTATAGTCCATATTGAACTTCTTTGCTGTAAAGATCGGCAGCCCCATACAAAATGATACAACCTGAATAATGATGGCGGTGTCCACAGAAACTTCAGGAATAACGTGACCAGGCATCATTGATTTAACCCAAACTTGTGGTGGTAAGACATTATTCTAGCCACAGTTGCCCATTAGCCCCTCGACCACACCCGCATTCGCTAAGCAAGGTTGGTGAAATGTCTTGCCTAAGAGCACGACAGCAGAACTCGGTCCAAGTGAATCAGTCCTGTGACCTTTTGTTTTGGGGGACCACTGCTCTAACCACTGAGCCACCGTCATAATGTAGTGATAAAGTGACATTTCTGCATTTCTGTGTTTAATTTTACACTCCGTTCACCTTTTGAGTGATGCCTTAATCTGAACCAAGACACTCGCAGGTACATTTCTGATGGATGGCAAAACTATTATCAGATTTTTCAGACCTTTACCTGAATTTCTATCCACACTGCAAAAAATAAAATCTACTCGAGTTAAGATGACTTGAATTAAGAAAGTTTTTATCATGATTTGAGTAAATTTCACTTGACAATTAATATTATCTACAAATGGAACAAGACTTTTTGTACGTAAAATATGAAAATACATTTTGCTACACTTAAGATAAGAAAAACAACAACTCTTTGCAATTAAAATAAGAAACAAAATCTAATGTTACTTTAATTCAGAAAAACAAACACATATCCCATTGGTAGATCATTTTACTTCAGTATTTCAAGTTGAATCTACTCAAATAAAGTCAAATGTTCTTAATTTAAGTTAGGGCTGGGCGATATGGATCAAAAAATATATCTCGATATATTTTGCTATATCTCGATATACGATATATATCTCGATATATGTTCAAGAAAAAATAACCCCCTAAAACTGAAAACTGCAAAAACAAATCTGCCAAATTCCACAAGGTCCTTTTTTTTTAAACTGAAGTGTAAGAGGTCGACAGTTCATATAGGAACATTTAAGATTACAAAAAACCCTAATTACATAAATAATAATTTAACTGTAAAATAAAAGAAATAATACATATTTCCTTCTTTTCATTCATAAATAAACCAACTCAACACAAGCTCATCTTTGCATTAACTCTGTTATCCAAACCAGAACCATAACCATGAGCTCATTTAGCAGAAGAAGCTCAGGATGTTCCTTATTTCAACAGATCCATGTTATTATCCAGCAGTAAGGAGCTCTGAGGTTTAATCCCACAATCCACTGCAGATCAAACCCAACGTTTCCAAACACAATTGTACAAGTGACACTTCAGCAGATTATTCATTAAAAATATTCTGCATGAATAAACTTTACATTGCTAAACTTTACAATATATAAAACATAACGACTCTAGAGCCACATCAGCCCGTTAATAATGTGTTTTGCGCACGTGTGTTTACATTTTACAGAAACGAAACTTAAGCGCATGGCTCATTTGCATAAACAGCGCACTTCTCACGCAGCTCAGCTCGTTTAGCTTCTTTCGGGCTAAAGGACGCGACTCGGTGGAACATGAGGATGTGCTGCTGATGGTTTTGTCTGTAAATGGTGGAAAAGGTTCGTGGTGCTTGAAGCTTTTCACTGGCACCAACTTTCGGCGTTCAGGGTGATAGTGACGAGTGAAGGAGACACGAGCGAACAAAATCAGGGAGGCGGAGGCGACGAGAGAGAAGATAAACAAGCGAAGCGGCGAAATCAGAATTGAATATAAGCATTATATCGATATATACGATATGTCAGAATTCATATCGAGTTTAAAAACTATCTCGATATATTTAAAATATCGATATATCGCCCACCCCTAATTTAAGTCATTTTAACTTGCCTAGATGTTGCTTTTTGCGGTGCACGCTTCTTGCATTGATCCTGTTTTCGATAGAAATGTCCTGATCACATTTTTTTGCCCACGAGTCTGAGTCCTTTGATTTTGAGTATCTGTCGATACCGTGTCCCAATCCGATACTTCTATAAAACATTATAAAATGAACTAAGAGCAAAGAATAAGATCCAGGATGTGTGCGGGATCAGATTGTACTGATTTCATGTGTAGTATTTGGACTGAACTTGTGAAAAATCAAATGTCCAAAACTAAAATTTTTTTATTAACTTTTCTAACTTTTCACCATCATTGTTCAAAATCTTTACTTTTACCACAGTTTGGTCTTGGAATGTGTAACTTGGTAAACTGAATGAACTGGATAAAACAGGAACCAGACCAGAATCAGATCAGACCCTGAGACTAGACTCTCCACAATCTACAGTTTGTATATTTGATATTATATGGAGGCATGTGCATTATATTTGAAACATTTAGGCTCGTCTATGAAATCCAAATAATACAAAATCTTACCAAACAAAAACGAGATGACAGAAGCCCCCCACAGCCTGTGTCCCCCGCACCGCCCCCACATGCACAAACCCACTGGGGAGCAACAATGATGGTGAATGGCTTAGAAAAGTTAATAAATAAATTAAAGTTTTGGACATTTGGTTAAATAAATACAATCTGATCCCCCATACATCCTGGATCTTATAGGCGAGTTTCATTGTTGACAAAAGCGCGCGTTGCATGCTGGGAATTATTTTGGTCGGCGGCAAGAAACACTAATTCAACATGACGGACGGAGCGAGAAAGGACGTAAATGATCCCGGTTATTTATCCACTCTAACGGCAGAGGACCCAAGACGATTTGACCAGAAATTGGTCATAAGCATCAACGGACACCAAATCACCCTTTTCAACCCCTACAAAGCCTGGACCAAACCAAATTTCTGGTCGGAATCGCCAACTACCTGGACAAACATTCACTTTGGTGATATCCACAATGACTTGGTGGAAACTCCTGGGCCATTCACAGCAGAAAAGATGAAAGCCTCCAAGAGTCTCGATGCGTTGTTGAACTTGTTGGAGTCCATGGTTTGCTAGGATCTTCTACGTTTGCTCTGCAAATGTTTGAAAGCCGTTTAATTCGTCGTTAGAGGTTCTTTTCACTCAGAATACGAAAAATACATTTTCCTTCTTCCGTGCTTCTATTTGTGCATCCGATAATACAGCGGGAATTTACCATTATCGGGGATAAATACGTGAGGTTACGCACTGTGTTTGACCGCTATCGTGTTTTTTGCCTCCGACCAAAAAATTTCCCAGCATGCAACACGGGCTTTTAATAACAATGACGTCAGCTGAAACTCGCCTATTCTTTGCTCTTAGTTCATTTCATAATGTTTTATAGAAGTATCGGATCGGGACTTGGTAATGGCAGATACTAAAAATCAAAGGGACTCAGATTCGAGGGCAAAAAAATGTGATCGGGACATCCCTGGTTATATACGTATATTATTTTTCCAACACCTGATCGGCACATAACGTCCGAGTCCGGATCGAGTCCACAGTCACGTGATTCGATCGGGACAACCCTAGTTTTCGAAGTGAGTCTCAAATCACTGCCTTTCAATTTTCCCTGGATTGTTACGCAACAGGTAGAAATCCGCACAGTTTTGAAGACCAGAAATTATTGTCAGGTTTAATTTTAGCATTTTTGCCTTTTAAATCATTACAACTGTATGCATCCCCGTCACATTGCTTAATGTTTTGCTTTTTTTTTTTTTTTTCCATTCTCATGCTGCCACATGTTAACACCAAATACAAGTAAGGGGAGTAGAATAAGGTCTATGCCAAAAATAAATAAGATAAAAAAATTAAATAAAAAATACAACATAAATAACACGTTTGCTTTACATAGGGATTATTTTCAAACCCTAAATACAAATAAAAACTGGACTAAATTTTTTTTCCCATGTATCTGCGCAAAATCCTGCTACAATAATCAGCTTTTGAGGTCAATACAAGTTCACTGTACCCCGTCTGCATCTAATTAGAGAGCATTTTATAATCCAATTAACAGATCCATTCAATCTGTTAATCCAATGTTAACATGCTAGTTGTTGTTTTGCTTTACTGTCACGGCAAAAGTCGACACTGGTCTTTGAGGGCAGTGAAAAGAACATTGAACACATTAAATCCTGTGATTAATTAGGATTTTCAGAATGCAGAAATTTTGTTCTGTTTTTCATACTTTTAAGACTGTAAACATCTTTAAAGCTCCTATATTACGCAAAATTGGATTCTTGTGAGCTGTAAGCCATGTTAAAATGTTGTTACCTCATCAAAAACAGACCTGGGGTTGTGTTTTGTTTCATTCACACATTTGAGTAATCCTTTTTTATTAGTCTGTCTACATCTCCAAAGCTCAAAATGCTCTGTTCTATCTCATGATCTCATGTAATAGTGTAGGCAGGTTTCAAGTGAATAGCCACCTTTTTACCTTTTAATTTAGTAGACATAGGAAGTTGGATCGTTGAAATCATCCAAATGATTCCAGTGAAAGTGTAGCAGTTTAAAAACACAGTGGAGCACTTCCTGTATTACCATGACATCACAAGCTGGAAGTATTTTCTGATTCTGATTGAGAACTTACCGTATTTTTCAGACTATAAGTCACACTTTTTTTCATGGCTTGGGTGGTCCTGCGACTTATATATTAAAAATTTCACACTGACAGCAGCAAGAGGGCGCTCTAGGCTTGTATGTCAGCATCTGCTGCTACTATTACTCCTGTACCACTGTTACTTTGTTCCCTACTGTGCATGTCTCCTGCAGAATAAGCCGCTGATCTGCTGCAAGTAGTGAAATATGCAACCGAAAACAGTAATCGAGCAGCAGAAAGAAAGTCTGGAGTGAGCGAGGACTGGCGGAAAGCGGGGATGGAGAACACAGCTTCATGGCGACCAGGAGGGTGCACCAAAGTCAATGGTAAATGGTCACATTTTTCTATAGCGCTTTTCCACCTTCAAGGCACTCAAAGCGCTTTACAACAAGGAACCACTCACCCATTCACACACCAGTGTACACAGACACTGTGGGCAAGGTGGGTTAAGTGTCTTGCCCAAGGACACAACAACAGCATTCATCTGTGGGAGCTGGAATCACACCAGCCAACCTGTGGGTCAGTGGATCTGAATCAAACCGCCAACCTTCAGATCAGTGGGCGAATGCTCTACCAACTGAGCTACTGCCGCCCAAGGTCATTGAATGGTTCGATTAAAAACTGGACTTCAGTGACAACCAAAACCATCCTGTCGGGATTCAGAAAAGGTTGGAATAATTCTAACTGGAACTGACGCTGAGTCTGACGGCAGCTACACAGAAGAGGAAGCGGCGCTCTGTTTACCTCATGGATCTATGGTTTATCTCCGGAGGTCACAGAGTGGCTCAGAAGTGACACCGAGGATGAAGAATTCAGTGGATTTAGTGATTTGGAGTGACATCGCTATAGTTATCTGACAAACTGTTGTATTGTTTTCTATTGTTATTATTACTATAAGAATGAAATGTCAGTTCCTGGTCTCTGATTTTCTAAAATAAATTTCCCCCAAAAAGAGCGACGTATTTATATTTTTTACTTTTACTTTTACATTTTTTGGCATGTGCGACTTATACTCCGAGTGACTTATAGTCCGAAAAATACAGTATCCTAAATATGCAGGGTTTGTGTGTTTAACATGTGAATGAAACAAAACACATCTCCGGGTATGTTTCTGACGAGGAAATAACATTATAACAGATTGAAAATTGTGTAATATTGCCCCTGTAAGAACATATGTACCACAGACGGTGTCCTTTCTTGATGCACAAACACAAATACAAACAATTAAAATATCTGCATTCTTGTTTTAATTGCTCCCTGGTGAATAGAAACGCAAAAGCCGCACTGTTGCCTGTGATCTTTCCTCTCTCCGATGGCGTCACTTATGCTGTGTGCCTATAGGGAGCAGAAATAGCTTGTGGAGTTGGGCTCGGAGGTGGCTGGTGCATCTGCCTCCTCCATATGGCCACGCGCTTGTCAGTGGGATCCGGTCTGAGCCAGCCTGGCCCGTCCTCAGTCTATGGATCATCGGAGCGGTCTATGGGGGTCTGTGTAAAATGAGTCTTATAGAGGCAGGTCATCCACAGGTCAATAGGGGGGGGGCTAAGTGGTCTGCTACTGCTGTTACTGCTGCTGCTCCGGCTGTAGAAGAGACGGATGAGATGAGAGCTCCCAAGGCAGTTCACGGAGTATGGGGGCACTTGAAGGACTGCAACAACTGGTGCGACAATAGTCAACTGCGGAACTCAATGAAAACGCATCCACATTTTTACACTAAACATGGTCACGGTCACATTTTTGTATGGCGCTTTTCCATCTTCGAGGCACTCAAAGCGCGTTAAATCAAGGAACTACTCACCCATTCACACAAACACATTTATACACCAGTGTACGCAAAGACTGGGTTTCTTACTCAAGGACGCAACGACAGCATTCAGCGTTCATCTGTGGGATTTGGAATCGCATCGCCAACCTGTGGGTCAGTCGATTTGACCGACCGATGATGTTTATGTCAAGAGCGAGACTCGAGCTGTCAACGTTCGGATCATGCAGGATGTTTCTCCTTCAACTAATCGTAAAGCAATACAATGACTAACATTTATGTATATAAAAAAAAAAGTAAAATCTCTGAAGTTTCAAATTAAGCCCAAAACAGTTATGGAAATTCTGATGTTTATAAAAGAGCACCATATTGATACTTTGCAGCTGATATTATTGACATTCCACGGGTGTGTGTTGCTAACTGCAGGCATTAAGGGTGTGAAAATATTGAAATATCCGTATATCGTATTGCTGGCTGCTGTATCGATATATCACAAAGAAAGAGTTTTTTTTTTTTTTTTTTTAATGGGTGTAACTATATCCAAGTCTCACAATATGATATCGTCACGGTACAATATTTATTGCGATATCGTGGGAAAGCTCCCGATATGATTGGGAGGCTCACGATTAGGGATGTAACAATATCCAAATCTCTCGATATGATATTTTCACGATATACATCTCACGGTACAATATTTATTGCGACATTGTGTGAAGGCTAACAAAACTGTGAATATGCTACTTTTTCCTCTTAAAATGGCTTGACAAGATCCAAATAATTAATCCAAAGAACTAAGACTTAAAAGTGCTTAGAACTGTTATTTCTTCATGTAGTCTACACTGAAATGGAGCAAAGGATCATGGTCTATGTAGTTCCCTCTGTCTTTTTTAGCCATTGCGGCACCATAACTCTTCATTTAAACAAAGACTTGTAATTCAATATATTGTGATGGTCCACGATATTATTGTGAGGATATTGATATTTCGGTTATTGTTACATCCCTAATATTTTGGTATATTTTACTAAATTATTTTGTTCCAGCGCTACAGTTTTGCTGCTTGTTTAGAGGAAGGAAACTCGTTTTTGCGACACATTTAACATTTTCACTGTTGATGAGTAAGTTTAGTTTATTGTTTTAGTTTATTGCTAAACTACCCCTGAAAAACATTCATTATTACTGTAAGCAGGCTCGCCTCTCCAGTAATCTGACCTGTAACATGTTGTGGTTGCATCAGCTGCTTAACCATACTGTATTTTTCGGCCTATGAAGCACTTAAAATCCTTTTAATTTTCTAAAAAGTCGACAGTGCACCTTTTATAATCCTTATGTATTAATTCTGGTTGTGGCTACTGACCTCGAACCGATTTTATGTGGTACAAGGCGCTCAAAAATCTGTCAAAATGTTTTAGTACGACTTTGGTAAACTACGAAGCTGCATCTGGTGATGGATTGTCAGAGCATTATGACTACCGTAGTCAAGAGCCTCGCCGAGTAAGTCCAACAGTTTCTGCTAATGAGCCATGTGGTTTTAAGTTTTGTTGTTGTAAAATGTAAACAAATGTGCGCGACGCTGCATCAAACACATCATTAATCACTTTCTTTGAGTATTCCTTGTAGGAAATTATAAAAAGCAAAATTAAATTATCCACCCACATTCACCAAAACAGGTATCAGTCTCAAGTGTCGTCCATTTGTTTCTCTTAAAGGTTGTATAGAGGATTTTCCAAGGAACGAGAAATCCAGCGACTGTTTGTCCTTTTTCAAATGTTGCGCATGCGTGAAACCACCCCCCCTCCCTACAGCTCCTACGTAGAAACGCCTCCTCCCGCCTCTCTTTACGCCAGAAACAGGTTTGTTTACAGCCGGTGAGCTGCATATGACTTGTAAACAACTAACTACAGTGTTGGTTAGGCAAGGGAGAAGTGAGGAGCGGGAGCGCGTTGCGGACGTCGCGAGAAGTGAGGAGCAGGGAGAAGAGCGGAGCAGGGAGAGAGGAGAGGAGAGAGGAGAGGGGAGCGGTGCGCGGAGATTCCGTGCCCGGAGAAGTGAGGAGCAGGGAGAAGAGCGGAACGGGCAGCGGGGACAGGAGCAGGAAAGGGGAGCAGAGAAGGTTGCGCGGAGATTCCGTGCGAATGAACTAGCTACAACACGCAGCAGCAAGCGGACTCTTTCTTTGCCTTGAAAATTACGTTTTCAGACATAGGATATCGCTTTCGTGTCCTGAAAAACGTTTGACTAGCTCTTGGAAATAAAGTACGTTTTCATAATAAGCAGAAGTGACCTGTCCAGGAGTAATTTGGCGACCAGTGCGTCAGTCTTTAGACCCTTCGTCTGCTTCAGTTGCGCCATCGCTGGAATGAATCTTCAAGAATCACCTTAGTTTGGCTTCGCTGCTTTTCCCCTTGTCTTCTTCTTTCAGCGACCTCAAAAACGGACTTTCTTTTGCGGCGAACTGCTCCTGGATTCTTGTCGCCATTGCAACAAACTTTGTGCGAACTGCGAGGAAGATATAGGTAAAAAAAAGCCGCTAAGAACTGTTGCGTTGGTGGAGTAAACAGCGTCTGTGCGTCTTGCGTCTGTGGACTGCGTGACAGGCGTACGTAAACCACGTACTGGCAGCGCGCAGGCAAGTCAGTTACGCTAGAAACATAGGGAGTTTGATTGACAGCCTGTCAGCTCACAGATAACGAGGCAGTGTCGTTATCTATTGGCAAATGTTTAGCCCCACCACGTCCAGAGTTGATGAATTTTTATTCTCTTTTTTTTGGTCATCATAATTACAAGGCTACTGCACCTCTATAATGCTATCATTGACAACTTGAAACAAAAAAAAAATAATCCTCCATACAACCTTTAATGCGCCTTATAGTCCAAAAAATACGGTACTTTAATGCTTTACTATAAAACTTTCCAAGCGAAACAAACATCACATCGACACGAAACCGTCTGACCTTCTACCAGAAAAGTTCCATGCTGCACCTTTTAATATAAAGTATAAACAACATCATAAGATTTAAAACGCAATCAAAACAACAGTGATGAAAAGCACATACGAATGGTAGCTCTATTCATAATTAATAGTGCTTATAACGCAGCGTGGAGCGTGACTAGTTTACATTGAAGTGTCTCCATTCTCTGTAGTGATCAAACAACAAAGCACGACTATACCCCTATGTGAAGTCTTCTTTTTATTAATAATGTAATATTCTCTTCGCTCAAGTCCAAAGAGCAACCCATTTCCTATGCATGCTCATTTATATTGATATATTCACGGCCTTGAATATTTAAGAAAATGAAATATAAAATTGCGCGTTGTGTATCTGGAGTGGCTTTCCTCAGGGGACGTGGTTGCACCTTTGCACTTAATTTGGAACAATAATGACGGCGTTTTGTGTTCGCTTTGAGGGTATTACCGTTCATTTAGCGCCCAAAGGTGAGTTGCCAGTCAGATGAAAACGAAACGTAAAAAATAAAACAAAGTAGCATGTGTTACGCTTTTGGGAAATACATTTTATGGTCACAATAACATGAGAAATTGTAATTAGTAATGTGTCTCTGAGGGCGGTGCGTCTGCTTTTCTGTGTTAAACGGCTGTATTAGCAGAAGAATAGAGGAAACAGAATCAGAAATGACTGCTGGGACTGATTACATCGTGCCTTTCTGTTACCGTGACAACTGCAGCAGATTTGGGTCGGATGGCCTTGTTTTGTTTCGCACCGACAAAACAACTCAAAATGCACCATGGCGAGTTGTATGATTTTTTTTTTTATGTATGGAGCAGTGAAAAGGGAAATACATGTGTGTTTTTACCAACAAGATATTCTGTGTGCTTTATAAATTATGCTATACTTTGTAAATTGTATTATACGCAAGGTAAACCTCCTCCGTGAACTCTAGAATAGATTTTTTTTTTAAAGCAAACATGTGCAAAAATTGTCTTCGTGCAAGAATATTTTATAAAAACAACTGCAACCAAGACATGAGAGCAGTTTCTTACTTCCACCTTGGTCCTATTTTCCCTCATACATGACCCGCAACTCTCTACTTAATTAGTTTCCTGAATATTTATTTTTTTCAATGATAGTAGCGTTTTGGGCACATTTGATTAAAAAAAAAATAAAATAAAATTGGGAAAAAAGGCGGAAATTAACATTAGACTTTTCAACCGGAAATTGTCAATCTTCTTTTATTAAAGCAGAACTATTATAAGATCAACTTTTTCAGAGCTTTTAACCATGACATATTTGTTTCCCTTCATCATTTACTCACCTGAAGTTATGTTTAGAGTGATTTGTGCACGTTTGAGCAATTTTTAATCGCTTATTTTCAAGACGCCATATTAAAGATCGACTCCAATTTACTCTCTGCTTACTTTGTTGTCCAATTTATTCATTTTAATTACTGAATTTGTGATACACATTGGTAAAACACCCTTACTGATTCATGGGTGTCATAGATTATATAGCAGACACAAGCCACTATAGGGCGTTCAGTAATTTTGAATCAGTATTGTGATTTAAAATGTCCAAATCACATATAAATGGACAAAGTTGACCATCCAGCCACTACATTCCAAATAAGGAAGTGAAGGAAGTGTTCATGGGGACGCTTCTGACTCTACTGACTCTGGAGCCAATTGAGTTTACATTGAAAAGTTGTCACCGCTCTCTCTGTAGTTGCTGCAGTGAGCATCGTCATCTTGGTCTTAAAATGTTCGTATTAACCCGTTCTACGTAATTCTGGTGTTTTTGTTTCGCCATTTTGTCTGTAAATAAATTCCTGTTCTTAATATGGAACTGGCTCCAAATTGGCTTCCAATAACAGCAGCATCGTGAGCTTTATTTAACTCAGACCTGGGCATTGTACAGCTCTCAGGCCACATACGGCCCTTTGGTTGACTCTGACCAGGTCCACTTAAGATAATTTGGAATTACAAAATAAACATATTTTATAATTTTACCTATGGGTATCAAATTATCGCGTTAATTGCGATTAAATAATTACAATCATATTTAGCGCGTTATGTTTTTAAATTGCATTAATCTCATTTTTAATCTCTAATTTTACTGTTTGTGTATGCGAGTTGCCCTATTATAAAATCTGTTTTTATGTGTTGTTAGGACACAGTCCCGCACTGTACAGACCTGCTCCGCTCGCTCCCACAAAGAATTGTAGTTTTCATTCCCGTTCTCGCCGCATTTACGATAAACCTGCACACGTCTGAACTCTGAAAACATCGCGACACAGACACAGAACAGACTCACCTTCAGCATCAACATCCCTTTGTCACAGAAAAGCATCTATATATGTCCTTTAGTCCGACAGAAGCTGAACCACATCAGAGCACACGAGTGTTTTTTTTTTTTTTTTCTCATCTTAGTTTATGCAAATGAGCCATGCAGTTTTAAGTTTTGTTTCTGTGAGACTTGCACAAAGCTGCATTAAACACATTATAATGTCAAACGGGCTGATGTGGCTCTAGAGTGGTGATGGTTTATATGTTGTAAAGTTGAGTTTATTTATGCAGATTAATAATAGTAATAATGATGATACTTATTACCTCCACCAAGGAGGTTATGTTTTTGCCGGCGTTTGTCTGTTTGTTTGTTTGTTTGTCTGTTAGCAACATAACTCAAAAAGTTATGGACCGATTTTGATGAAATTTTCAGGATTTGTTGGAAATGTGAAAAGGAAGAACTGATTTCATTTTGGGGGTGATCCTGGATTCTGGATCACTTTGAAATTTTAGTTAACATTGTGGTAAATGGGGCCAAAAATGTTGTTTCTCAATATCTCGGTTAATTATTGACCAAACCCCATGAAATTTGACTCAGGGATGGACAATGGGATCCTCTTTCATATTCCAAAGGCTGATCCGGATCTGATCCAGAAGACTGATTTTATCGCAATTTATATAAAAAATGGGGGTAGTCCTTGGCGGAGGTCTGCGCTCTCTGAGTGCTTTTCTAGTATAAAAATGTTAATAATAGTATGAAAATAACGTAATAATGAATTCAAATGAAAATACCTCAAGTTGAGGGCTTTTCTCAGCAAATTTTAGGTGAGATTAAAATGAGATTAATTAGATTAATTAAATACAGATCATAATTAATTAATCTCTAAATTTTTTTAATCGCTTGACAGCACTAATTTTACCTCATGCATGGACTAAAGCTGCATTGCTTTTATTGTTTGTAAGGCAACTTCACTTTTTCATTACTTAGTCGTAACATAAACTCTTCCCAGTGTCAAAACAATGCTATTTACGTCTTATTATAAAGAAATACATGTCATATTATGCAGAACTGAGTTGAGTGTTTACAGTATACCTGATCCTCCACAATATGTTCTATTTCTCACGTGGCTCCATGGAAAAAATAATTGCCCACTCCTGCTTTAACTGGAGCTGAATGCCATGGTTGACATTACACTCCCATTGTCCACTTCTTTATACGGTCTTCTTATTATAATATAATGATCTACAATTGCCACAGATTAGAATCAGCCTATATAGCACAAGAACAAGAACAGCATGTCTTATTAAAAGTATAACAAAGAACTTACAATAGCTTCACACAATCACTTGTATTGTCTGAAAATTCCATAGCATTTACCATATAAGTCACACTTTTTTCATGGTTTGGGTGGTCCTTCGGCTTATAAATAAAAATGTTCACACTGACAGCCTCGAGAGGGCGCTCTAGTCTTGTGTGTCCGTATCTGCTACACCTGTCACTCCTGTACCACTCTCACTTCTTGCTCTACTGCGCATGTCTCCTGCAGAAAGAGCCTCTGTTCTGTCTGTATCATGTCAATCAATCGCACCATTACTTCTGTACCACTAACAATTTTACATTTAAACAAACTTACAAAGACAACTGAGAAGACTGAAACAAATGCTACCAAAGACAAAATCATATTTTGCAGATTATAAGATTCAAGTAGCAAAATCTGCAGCCGAAAACGATAATCGAGCAGCAGAAAGAAAGTTTGGAGTGAGCGAGAAACTTGTGACACCAGGAGGATGCCCTATGCAGCTTTCCTGGAAGTCACTGGATGAATCAACAAAGCCTGGACTTCAGTGACATCCGAAACCATCCTGTCGGAATTCAAAAAGGCCGGAATAATTCTAACTGGAACTGATGCTGAGTCTGACGACAGCTACACAGAAGAGGAAGCGGCGCTCTGTTTACCTCTGGAGGTCATGGAGTTGCTCAGAAGAGACACTGAGGATGAAGAATTCAATGTATTTAGTGATTTAGAGTGAGATGGAGAGTTTGGTAAACTTGTTCTGTTGTTTATACTATAATTATCTGAAGAACTGTTCATATGTGACGTTAATAGCCTGTTGTTCTCTATTGTTAACTTGCCTTTCCAGATGAAATATCGGGTCTTGGTCTCTGATTTTCTAAAATAAATTTCCCCCAAAAAGTGCGACTTATAGTCCGGTGCGACTTATGTTTTTTCTTCCTCATTATGCATTTTTGGGCTGGTGCGTGTAATACTCCGGAGCGACTTATAGTCCGATAAATCCAGTAGATAGAGTTGGGAATGGGAAATTTTCTTGATCGATCGTCGAGAGAATTAACGATCGATTATCGATTTAATCATTAACCTTTTTATAAAAATTATCATCATTATTATTACTATGTGCACTACTAATTTGCATAAATAAATTTAACTTTACGACATATAAATCGTAACCGCTCTAGAGCCACATCAGCCTGTTTGAGATTTTAATGTGTTTAATGCAGTTTTGTGCAACTCTCACAGAAATGAAACTTAAAACTGCATAGCCTATTTGCATAAACTAAGCAGAGAAAAAAAAAAACAGCTCTTGTGCGCTGATGCAGCACAACTCAGTTTGTCAAAACCAGGACACCGTATGGGGGGCGGGAGGTGGGGACTCGTCATCGACATTGCGCTACTCTCACCTGGCAAAGCTTTTTCCCCACTGGACACCAAAACATATGTACTGCTTTGTACACTGTGCACATGGACTCACACTTGTCCCGAACGCAACGGAAAGCGTGGAATTTCTTGTACAAGTCATCGTTGCAGGCTGACTGACTGTGTCTGGCTCCTTCTGAGTGCACAGAGCTACATGTATGGACCCCTGTTTGTCTCCGGACATGGACGTTTGGTCACCCTACGCTACACACAGCAACCTACATTCGGTTTGTCGATTAAAACGAACGTAATCCATGAAATTCTTAATGATTAATTATCGGTTAATCGACTAATCATGTCCATCCCTAGTCACAGTGCCTATCAACACAAGCTTTACATTGACTCTAACTGTACCCTGTGAAACTGATGCTGTATCATTTTTAAACCACTTCATATTGGCTGTTTAACAAATCAGGTAAAACAGTGATGACAAATGTTGAGCTGGATTCCCCTGGTCTGTATTAAGTATTGATTTGACAGTGTCCTAAAACCATGGCCCGGTTTCAAATGCAAAATACGTGTTTGTAAAGCCAGCCCTCACCCAAATGTTTGAAATCCTCCGGCTTACAGACCAAGAGGAATACATGAGCAGTTTGAGCTCTTTGATTTCTGTTTACTTCTGCTCTTGAGTTTGCTGCTTGAAAACGCCCTCCCAGTTCCTCTATGCTCAATACCTCTCCCCCCCATCCTCCTCTTTCTATTTTACTCCCTTCACCTTTCCTTTCTTCCTGGGATGCACTGATCCGATACTGGTATTGGACATTAGATATTGAAAATTCTGCTGGATCAGATATCGGCTTCCAAATATTGATTCAGGCGATATCCTGGTTGGATAAATAAAGCAATCTAATAAGACTTTTTGTGGAGGGAAGCCTCAGATTCGGTTCTTTTTGTTTTACGGAATTGGTTTGTAGGATTTTGTTTCAGCGTTTCTAGTTTATTTGGAGCACTAAAGGGGATTTACCTAAAACAGGGAAGTTAAAGGTTGTATGGAGGATTTTTTTTTGTTTCAAATTGTCAATGAAAGGTTAAAATACCATTACAGAGACGCAGCAGCCTTGTAATTATGATGACAAAAAAAAAAAATCTATCAACTGTGGACGTAGTGAGGCCAGATAAACATCAGCCAATAGATAACGAGGCTCTCTCTTTATCTATTGGCTGTTAGGGTGTCAGTCAAACTCCCTACGTTTCTAGTGTAAGTGACTCGCCGGCGCGCGGGGATTATATAGTTTATGCAGCGGTTCTTAGAGGATTTTTCAAACTCTAGCTTCCTCGCAATTCGCACAAAGTTTGTTGAGATGGAGGGTGTAAATCCACGATCAGTTCGCCGCAAAAGAAAGTCCGTTTTTGAGGTCGCTGAAAGAAGAAGAGAAGGGGAAAAGGAGCGAAGCCAAACCGAGGTGATTCTTGGAGATTCCTTCCAGCGATGGCTCGACTGAAGCAGACGAAGGGTCTAAAAACTGACTCGTCTGTCGCTAAAACATTTCTGGACAGGTCACATCAACAGTAATTCTGAACACACACCGGCTGTAAACAAGCGTGATTTCTAGAGTAAAGAGGCGGGAGGAGATGTTTCTTCTGAGGCTGTGGAGGAAGAAGGTGGTGTCACGCATGCACAACATTTGAAAAAGGACTGTCGATGTATTTCACTTCCCTTAAAAAATCCTCTGTACAACCTTTAAGGCAAACTAACCTGAGAGTTGGCGCGAACTCAGAGGGAGGGACTTCCTTTCTGGGCAGTATAAAAGTGGGAGCAGTTTAGCCAGTCAGGGTTAATCACCATCAGTGCAGCCGGGTGCACGTGGGGTATTTTCTTTCGTTTCGTTCATTTCTGTTGCTTTTGTTTTATTTAAGCACAGTTATTTTTTGTAAATATGTATTTTCATTTTGCCCACAACTCGGTGAAGGACAAAATAAATACTTTTTGGTAAAGGGACATTTTTTTTAGTTTTTATTTATGTCTGCCTCCTTCTTCGATCACTTTGGCCAGCTTCCCCACACTTTTCATCAATTTATTTTGTATGTACCTTTTTACATTGATATTCATTGTGTGACTTATGTGGACAATAAATAAATAAATAAATTGCAAAAAAATAAAAAGTCTATTTATTGGTCATAATTGGCCTAGAAAAACTCTGTGTTTGAATTTCTATTAATAATTTTTTTTTCTGTAGTTACTTCAGAGACAAATCACATCTACAAAAAACGTTGATCAGTTTTTATTTTATTTTTGTTTTAAGGAAATAAATGCAGTTTTTAGTGGCGGCACTGGTATTGGTTTATATCGGGTATCAGCAGATATTTAAATCCATAGTATCGGTATCGGAACTGAAAAAGCTGGATCAGTGCATCCCTACGCCTCTTTATTACCCCTTTTTCTCTCCTCTCTCCATCCCTCACTCACTTTTCACCCACTCCATCACGTCTCTCTCCTTCTCCATCTGTCCTTCTTTCTCCTCTTTCCCCCTCTCTGTCTTCACCCACTATTTCTTCCCCTTCTTCATCTCTCTGTCCTCCCTCGCTCCTTCTCCAGCTCTCTCCTCCGTCTTTCTCCTCTCGCTACACTTCCTCCCACCTCCCACTCCTTCCACTTCTTCCTCTCCCCTCTCTCCATCCCTCTCTTTCTCTGTCTCTCTCCTCACTCTTTCTCCTCTCTCTACCATCCCTCTTTCTCCTCTCTCTACCATCCCTCTCTTCCTCTCTCCTTCCACTCTCTCTGCTTTTCTCACTCTGTCTTTACCCACTGTTTCTCCCCTTTTCCATCTCTCGCTCCATCTCTCTTCTCCCTCTTTCTCTTTCTCTACACTTCCTCCCTCTCTTCTTCTCATTTTTCTACCCTCCCTCTTTCCCACCCTTTTCCTCTCTGTTTTCACATACTCTTTCTTCCTCTTTTCCATCTCTCTCCTCTCTCACCCTTCTCCATCTCTCTTCTCCCTCTTTTTTCTTCTCTACACTTCCCCCCACTGTCTCCCTTCGTTTCCTTTTTCTCCTCTCTGACCTTCATTTTCCCTCTCTGTCTTCACACACTTTCTTCCCCTTCTTTGTCTCCCTCTTCTCCCTCTCCCCCTTTTTCCATCTCTCTTCTCCCTCTTTCTCCTCTCTCTACCCTCCCTCCCTTTTTCCCCCTCTGTCTTGACCCGCTCTTTCTCCCCCCTTTTGTCTCTCTCACTCCTCTCTCCTCCCTCTTTCTCCTTCTCTACACTTCCTCCCACTCCCTTCCTTTTTCTCCTCTCCCTATCCTCCGTCTTCTCTCTCTCTCTCTCTATCCCCTCTTCTACCCTCGCTCCCTTCTCCTCTCTCCCTCCTTTTCTCCCACTTTGTCCTTACCCGCTCTTTCTCTCTCCTTTCTCTGTTGCTCTCTCCTCTCTCTTCCCATTTTCCATCTCTCTTCTCCATTTTTCTTCTCTCTCTACACTTCCTCCTACTCCTTCCCTCTCTTCATCTTTCTCCTCTCTACCCCCCCTTTTTCTCTCTGTCTGTCTTCACACTCATTCTTCCCCTTCTGTCTCTCTCCCCCTTTTCCATCTCTCTCTTCTCCCTCCTCTCTCTACCCTCCCTCCCTTTCTCCCTGTGTCTTCACCCGCTCTTTCTGCCCCTTCTGTCTCTCTCTCTCTCTCTTCTCCACTTCTCTCCTCCCTCTTTCTCCTCTTTCTACCTTCCTTCCCCGTCCTTACCCGCTCTTTCTCTCTCCCATCTCCATCGCTTTCCTCTTTCTCCCCATTTTCCATCTCTCTTCTCCCCGTTTTCTTCTCTCTCTACACTCCCTCCCTCTCTTCCTCTTTCTCTCCCCTCTCTCCATCTCTCCTTTCCTCCCTCTGTCTTCACCTACTCTTTGTTCCCTCTTTCTCCTTCATCTACCTCCCTTTTGTCCCTCCCTTTCTCCCTCTTCTGTCTCTTTCTCCCCTCTCATCCCTCCCTCCCTCTCTTCCTTTCTACTCTCTGTCTTCACCTACTCTTTGTTCACCCTCTTTCTCCTCTGTCTTTCTCCCTCTTCCATCTTTACCTACTCTTTTTCGTCCTTCTCTGTCACTCTCTCCTCTCTTGTCTCTCTCCTCTCTCTCTCATCCCTCCCTCCGTCTCTCTTCCTCAGTACCTCTCGTTTTTTTCCGCGGGCCCGCTGAGTGAAACGTGCCCAGAGCCATGGTTGATCATCTGAAGCGTCTCTTAAAACACTTTGAGGGCTGGTGCACGCTCACTTCTTCTCCCTCATAAATATGGAGGAACATTTGCGAGTGGAGCAGCCCTCGAGTGAATCTGTGCACGTCTCCAAAAGCGCGCCGTGTTTTTGGTGTTAAGACGAGATAAACCTCCGAGTCTTATCACGCGGGGACAACAAGTTCCAGCCCGAAATCCACGGCTTTGAGAGGACTTCAGGAGAAAGGAGAGAGTGGTGTTACAAGTGCGAGCAAGGGACGCGTTTGTTTCTTTTGTTTATAGATTTAAAGGGAGAGTCAGAGGTAAGGTCGAGTTTTTTTTTATTATTTTTTTATTACTTTTTAATAATTCTTTTCTTCTTAAAGGTGCACTTTTTGATTGGAGGTCCGTCAAATCCGTGTATCATTCGTTCATTTGTTTTTCAATATAAAACCAAAAATAAGAAAACAAAAAAACAACAGTTTTCTTCATTATTTGTCTCCAAAACCAAAATGAACAAACAGATAATGATTTCTTTTTTTCAGTTTTCGATTTTGTGTTTAAATGAAGAATGGAAAAAATGGATAACGGCCGTTTTCCATTTACATGACTGCGATGCCGGACTTTTACACTGCGTACGGACTGAACCAGGACTGATCCAGGTCCGATCCAGGTTCGGGACCACACTGGAACCAGAGCGGACTCCGAGCTTTGACTCTGAGCCTCCGCGGGGTCCGAGCCTCAGCTTCGAGCTCCGGTACTGCCGTGGGCTCTGAGCCTCTGGTCTGGTCCCGGCCTGGTCTCGGTCTCAGTCCCGGTCTCAGGTCTGGTCTCGCTCTGGTCCCGCTCTGGTCTCGCTCTCAGTCCCGCTCTGGTCCCGGTCCGGTCCCGGTCTGGTCCTGGTCTGGTCTCGGTCTCAATCCTGCTCTGGTCCCCGTCTGGTCCCGGTCTGGTCCCGGTCTGGTCTCCCGGTCTGGTCCCGGTCTGGTCTCAGTCTGGTCCCTGGTCCGGTCTGGTCCGGTCTGGTCTCAGTCTGGTCTGGTCTGGTCTCGGTCTGGTCTCGGTCTGGTCTCAGTCTCAGTCCCGCTCTGGTCCCGGTATGGTCCCAGTCTGGTCTCGGTCTCAGTCCTGCACTAGTCCGGTCTGGTCTCAGTCCCGGTCTCAGTCCCGGTCTCAGGTCTCGGTCTGGTCTCGGTCTGGTCTCGGTCTGGTCTCGGTCTGGTCTCGGTCTGGTCTCAGTCTCAGTCCTGGTCTGGTCCCAGTGTGGTCCAGGACCTGGATCAGTCCTGGTTCAGTCCGTACGCAGTGTAAAAGTTCGGCATTGCAGTCACGGAAGTCACGTAAACGGGAAACGGCCGTTATCCGTTTTTTCCATTCTTCATTTAAACACAAAATCAAAAACTGAAAAAACGAATCATTATCTGTTTTCTCATTTTGGTTTTGGAGACAAATAATGAAGAAAATTGTTGTTTTTTCGTTTTCTTATTTTTGATTTTATATTGAAAAACAAATTAACGAATGATACATGCTGTGCAATTAATAAAATTTTGATCGCGATTTTGATTTGTGTGTCAAACAATCTCCAAACTCATATAATCAAGTTGAAACCATAAAGCTTAAAAAAGTTTATTTTGAGATATATTTTTTATATAAACAAGTATATTTTTATTTTTTTAAATATAGAGATTGTAGAACAGCTGGATATAGAGTTTATTTTGTTTGGATACATTTATGTTTTTCTATGCCTTATTTCATGTTCAAAGTATATTTTATTCATTTTATGTTTTATACATCACAAAACTGCTCTAAAGTACATATTTGTAGCCTATATTTATTTTCAATTTGAAAGTTTTGCGTAAATTATCAAGAACAAAGTGTTTTTCGAGAGAGAAATGCTGAATAAATGCATCGTGTAACTAAAAAATAATGGTTTGAATACTCGTGATTTCAATATTGACCAAAATAATCGTGATAATGATTTTTTTCCATAATCGAGCAGCTTTACCTGCTTGTTTTTATATGCCACAGTTCTGCCAAGAATGTTCCGCAGTATGACATTAAAAGCTCTGCCTATTTGCTTCAATACCTGGAAAAACTCACATTCTGGCGGTGAGTGGGTTTGCCTCTCCACAGATCTGACCTGTAACCTATTCTATGAAGATAAATAGGTCTAATATAATACTGTGAAACATTCCACAACTCCACGGAGAAAAGCATTTGACGAACCCTCCAACAAAAAAGTTACACAATGCACCTTTTAAATAAACATGACCTGTGTCCCCAGATCTGAGGTAGACATTTAAAAATAATATATTACTGGTATTGCTCATTTTTAAAGATTCTTAATTACCAAAACATTGGACATGAAGGACAAGTGGTTAGGGGTGTGCAGAAATATTGATATATCGTGTCATTCAGAATGGATACAGTATTTTTTGGTGTATTTTACTTATTTGTTCTAGCGCTATAGTTTTGTTGCTTGTTTAGAGAAAGGAAACTTGTTTTTGCGACACATTTGACATTTTCACTGTTTTCATGATTAAAATGTTTGTGTTTCATGTGAACTTTGCACAAGAAGTGGTTTAACAAAGGCTTTTAGTGTCACAGCCATTATTTAGCCTTTATGTTTTATTCAACCAAATCAAATTGATTTTAAATATATCGTATCGGACCGAAAGCTCATTGTATCGAGATACGCCTGTGTAAAGAAGTATCTGCAACTTCTTAATGATACCCAGCTCTACAAGTGGTTGATGTTTTCATTTGGTGTTTTGATTCTCAAGATGATTACCCAATCAGAAAACAGAATGAGCCTCACTTCTTTCTCATTTGGACAAATGAAAATCTGAATCTGCAGCCAGTCATTAATCAGTGCTAGTGTAGCCTCTGCTCAAAAATGGAAAAAAATTGAGAAAAAAATAAACAGAACCAAAGCTTTACTGTACTGTACTGTACAGCCTAAAATATTTTACGAATACATGCATTGTGTGGAACTATAGAGGTATTTGATGTTAAATAATTGATAAATGGTCACTTTTTTATATAGAGCTTTTCCACCTTTAAGACACCCTAAGCGCTTTACATCAAGGAACCACTCACCCATTCACACACATGCCTACACCATGCCGAGTGCGGGATTCAGACCACCAACCTTCCAATGTGAACAAACACTGTACCAGAGATGCTCGATTAGAAGTTCACTGATCAGGATGCTCCACTTCACATTTTCAGCTTCACATAAGTCAGTCAAGGGAAGTAAGGGACACGTATACTGTATACCGGGGGTCTTCAACATTTTTCAGGCCAGGGACCCCCAAACTGATGGAGAGCTGGAGCAGAGACCCCTACTATATATATGGCATACAATTGTGTTTTATATTAAACTGGGTCTAGTGTCATGATAAACATAGCTACTATTATTGTTCATTCAGTACTGGGGGGTATGTCATCAAAGTCGCTTAACAAGTCCAGGCTTATCCTGAAATTCTGAGCTGAAACTATCACTATCTCCAGTTTAAGCCTCAAATAAGCCTCTGACCAAAGCTAATTCAGGCCTGAAGTTTTTAAGCTTCACTTTGTGCGCCCTCACGGTGACTCTGGGAAGGTCAGATCAATGGAGCAACGACATCAGGGAAAATGGGCTCAAAGTGTGACTTTTTTAATGATCTGATTAAACGAGAGAGGAGCCACGGCGCACACGGACATTTTGAGCTGAGGAGCGAGAGGAAGGACACGACTCCCCTCCCCTCCTGTTTGCTCCCCCTCCTCTCCCGGTCGCTCTGTGGACATAGAGGAGGCTGGCTGCGGTTAGTTTGGTAGCTTCTTTAATGCGGTAGTACGTTTGGAGCTTATGTTCCGCTGTGCGTAAAAGTAAAGCTGTAACGGGCCTCTTCACATGTTGCCTAGAAGAAATGATAAAATCCGGGCCGAGTTTGTCAGGGAGCGAGAGACGAAGGAATGAAGAGAGAGCAGAAAGCAAAAGCCAGAACTCACTGAAAACCACTTCATCCTCATCCTTCAAAAATGATAAAAAAAAAAGTCTAATCAACCAAATATTTCATGACCCCTTACAGTACCACCATGACCCCCCTAAGAGTCGCGACACCCTCCTCTTGAAGACCTCTGCCAAAGAGAGTAAATACGGGCGAAGAATGTTAAGAATGTGACCGAAGATGGAGACGTGTCCATCGTTGGGGTCATCATCAGCCTCTGGAGTAACTGGAGAGAGCACAGAGGACTGACTGTGACTTTTAACCTACAGCGAGAACAACAATTCAACAACTAGACTGATTTATAAGATGGTACTTGTGGACTTGAGTTTATTAAATCATTTAGTGAAGCCAGTTGTTACAAACTTAGATGTCAAAATGGACCCAGATCTACAACTTGATCAGCAAATTACTGCTGTTGTAAAATCTAGTTTTTTCCAGCTAAGACAACTGGCCAGAATTAAGCCTATTTTGTCAACGCAACATTTTGAAACTGTCATGCATGCATTTGTGACAACTAGATTGGATTATTGTAATGCACTTTATGTTGGTGTCAGCCAAAATGCACTTTCCTGGTTGCAACGGGTCCAAAACTCAGCGACTTTTAACTGGAACCCGGAAACACGAAAGCATCTCACCTATTTTAGCTTCTCTCCATTGTCTTTTAGAGTCGATTTTAAAATTCTTTTATTTACTTTTAAGTGTTTGCACGGCCTAGCACCCTCCTACCTCACTGACTTGATCCACCCTTATGTCCCCTCTCGTACTCTCAGGTCTGCAGACCAACTCCAGCTCGCCGTCCCAAAAACTAAACGTAAGCTTTGTGGGGACCGTGCATTTTCTGTTTCTGCCCCTCGGTTGTGGAACCAGTTGCCATTAAAGATTAGACAGGCCGAGTCTGTACCTGTTTTTAAATCACTCCTAAAAACATACCTTTTTTCACTGGCTTTTAATAAGTGACATATTTCTTGTTGAGTATTTTACTGTTTTTCTATGTTTTTAGTAGCTGTATTGTATGTGTACCATATATTTTCTTCTACTACAATTGTCATTGTCTGTCCTGTGTTTGTGTACAGCACTTTGGCATACTGTAAAGTTTTTAAAGTGCTTTATAAACAGTGTTGGGAAGGTTACTTTTAAAATGTATTCCCCTACAGATTACAGATTACATACCCCAAAATGTAGTTTGTAACAGAATCCATTAAATTACTTAAAGCGAGTAGTGTAATCTGAATACTTTGGATTACTTGGTTTGCTGTAGAGAAGCAAAGACTCGGACATCTTCACATAAGATGTTTTGTCTGATAAAAGAAAATAAAAAGCCCAGACTTTACTGAACCAAATTAAAAATATTATTGATAGAAGAGGAGGAGACACGTCCACACAGCAGGATTTAGTCCTGTTAAATCCTGTTTGAGACATAGTTTAGACCTGGTTTTAGTCCTGGTTTAGACGTGATTTAGTCTTGGTTTAGTCCTGGTTTAGATCTGGTTTTAGATCTGGTTTAGTGTCTGGCAATGAGTGGAATTACTGAAAAAAAAAAAGGAATATAGCCCAAAATGTGAAAACAGGAAAATACCTCTGTGTATTCCATTTATTTCAATAAAGTAACTGTAATCTAATTACCACTCACTGAAACAGTAACTGTAACTGAATACAGTTACTCATAATTTGTACTCTGATTACATAACTCTGGTACATGTAATCTGTTACTCCCCAACACTGTTTATAAATAAAGTTGGTATGGTACTTTCAGTATTTAAAAAAAAAAGTACTGAAGTCAAATAAATGGAAATGAACCTGGTACTCACCTATGAATTAATGTAAAATAAAGTTAAATGTATCTGTAACACCAAAACGTATGCACAGAGTCAACTCCAGAAGTAGAGTTTCTTCAAAAATATACATTACTCAAGTAGAAGCCAAAGAAAAACCACTTTGAACACGTTCTTTATATAGTTACATAAGCGCCCCCTCACTCCACCTCTACTTAAAGGTTACGTACTATAATTCCTTCTGCCTTCGGTTGGGTTCATAAACTGTTGTTACACCCCATATTAAAAACTAACATGCATTTCCACACAGACTCACGCTCCATAAAAGCTCCATATATCTGTAGCACACTTGACTCACTGCACCACTTTTATACGGCGCTTGTAAAACACATTTAAACGGCTTATCTCGCGGTACCGCCATATTTTAGATACTTCCACGTCCCCGGGATCCGCAGAGTTCACGGCGGGTTCATTTGACAGTTTTATGGCCGCGAGGAGGACGCCATCTTTTCCTAAGTGTTAGTAATGAGCCTCTTGCACTAAGCCCTATCGCTGTAATCGAGTTTGGATTGGAGCGGGGAGCATCGCCGGGACATGCAGACGCCCACGGAGCCTGGAGAACGGGGGACTGATGGAGGGAAAGGTCCACAGACACACAGAGAAAGAGAGAGGGGAGGGGAGGGGAGGGAGAGGAGGCAGACAGGCGGAGAGCAAAAACCAACCACCAGGGCTAACCAATCACGCGCGCTCATTAGTCTCCGCAATTAAACTAGAGGACGGCGCGATTGTAGCGAGGAAACGGGCGAAATCTGATTTACAAGAGAAAATGGCTGAGTCACGGTTATAATTCCAGACGTATCTCGGAGCTAGCGTTGTGTTTCGGTCAAATTCATAAGCTCGGTAAATACGTCTACGGTAGCTCGAAGCGGAGAAGTTGTGTATCTAGTTAGCGCAATTAAACAAGTATTGCCTGATTATGTAACTAAAACGATCCAACCAAAAATAGTGTATTAGCCCGATGTAATGATTGTGTCACGATTGGGATCAAGCAGCTTAACTCAAAGGTGAATTGCGGAATTTTT
This sequence comes from Boleophthalmus pectinirostris, assembly GCF_026225935.1. Taxonomy (NCBI): domain Eukaryota; kingdom Metazoa; phylum Chordata; class Actinopteri; order Gobiiformes; family Gobiidae; genus Boleophthalmus; species Boleophthalmus pectinirostris. The sequence continues at coordinate 28,677,115 of NW_026571473.1, read as the reverse complement.
GGTGGAGGGTTCATCACCTTTTTGTCTGGAATGTTCCATGGTATGACATTAAACACATCTATCCAGTAAGGATGTAACGATATCCAAAACTCACGGTACGATATTATCACAATATGCATCTCATGGTAGGGTAGCCTGATTCATCAGTGAAACAAAGTAAAACCTGGCCTCGCGGCATTGGAATTCATTCGCTCGACTGTAGGCGGGGACTTTTTGTCGTTTGACCAATCGCAGCTGTTTGGTTGTGATGTATGTAATGCGCTGCTAATGGGACTAACTGATATATTAAGCTTTTCCCAAATCCTGTTGGAAGAAGGGCAATAATGTCTTTCCCCTTGATGAAATTCACCAAACATTCTCTTTGTTCCGACTCTAAATCCTCGATCTCTGGAATCGTTAACAACACTGAATGTGTCACTCTTCACTGATTGGCTGGTGCCCGAACTTCTGAGGTGTTTTTGCGAACCAACGATAGTATTTTGATTCCTGATCTAGTGGCTGGAGAGAAATGAAATTGAGCGGAGGCACCAGGTGGCCCCAGCCTGGCTACTCGATTATGGAAAAAAATCATTATCACGATTATTTTGGTCAATATTGAAATCATGATTATTCAAGCGGTTATTTTTTAGTTACACAATGCATTTACTCAGCATTTCTCTCTCATAAAAACTCACTTTGTTACTGATAATTTATGCAGAACTTTCAAATTGAAAATAAATATATTGTACAAATATGTACCTTCGAGCAGTTTTGCAATGTATAAAAAATAAAATGAATAAAATGTACTTTGAACATTAAATAAGGTGTAGCAAAACATAAATGTATCCAAAATAAACTATATATCCAGCTGTTCTACAATCTCTATATCTAAAATATAGAAAAAATATAAAATATACTTATTAATATAAAAAAATCACAACATAAATTTTAAGCTAAAATTGTTTCAACTCGATTATATGAGTTTGGAGATCTTTTGAGACACAAATCGAAATCACGATAAAAATTCGATTACTTGCACAGCCTTATCTCACTGTACGATATTTATTGCTTTATTTTGGAGAAACTATTGTAGAAAGGATACTTATTGCTTATAAATTATTATTGCTTATTGCTTTTAAAATACCTTAACAAGACTCAGTGCAAATCAGTACTGTCATAATCCCAATAATGTTGTTTGCACTGAAATGAATCATGGTATATGTAGTTGTATATGTTTCTTAGCTGTTACTACTATAAAACAATACATTTCAAGCAAATTAGCTTGTGATTCGATATATTGTGAGCCCACGATATTATTGAAATACCTTTGATGATACAATATCATGGTATTTTGGTTATTGTTACATCCCTACTATCTAGACTTATTCATTACGGGTGTTTCTATTGTTCAAAACTACAATAATTCTCCCGTAAGATAGATGGGTTTAATCTCTACCATGGAACATTTCAGACAAAGCAATAACACGAATTAGCGGTGAGCAATGTAACTTTTCACATTATGGCATTAAACGTATCTATCTCCATGGAGACAAGAAAGTGAAGTCTCCAGGCTGAATTATGAGTTCAGTGTGTGGAGGGGCAAGCTCACTCAGGCGGCACTCATGCTTCGTGTTTGGTGCCATGGTCACTCAGGTCGTTGTGTGTGGAGTTTGCATGTTCTTACTGTGTCTAGGAATCACAGGGTCCCTCGTAATTCGATCCAATACACGATACACGGCTCATGATACGATATTATAACGATAGGACGATACATGCGATAACCGATATTGCAAATGATTCAGATTTTGTTGCTGTTTTTTACAAACCAAATACATTTAGCAACAGTATTTCTTTGTGAAACCACTACATGTGCAAAGTTACTAAAAGATACAAAAAAAATAATAATCCCTTGGCAATATATCGATACAGTAGCCCATGATAATGATAATACTGGGGTCTGCAACTTTTTTTTTTTTCTCTGGGGAGCTGCCTTTTACCAAACGGAGAGAGACCTACTCATTTTAGAGGCCACAAGAAATTGAGTAACTATAAGAGCCACAGCCTTAGATCGGAACAGTTAGAGGCGTATAAAAAATACATTATCTATTTATAAGTGCAGAAAGCAAAGTGAGTCATTCTACGCATCAAATTTTTGTTATTCAACACAAAACTTATAATTCAGAAATTCTTTGGTGAGCTACTTGAAAGGAGATGGAGAGCTATTGGTGGCTCCTGGGCTACATGTTGGAGACTACTACGATAATTTATTACCAAATTTAGAATTGCGATGTATTGGTGGCAAAGGACAGAAGTTAGTTGGGTTGAAGATGTTTCGCAGCTCATCCAAGCTGCTTCTTCCGTTCTGGTCAGAATGATGGTGGACACTTCCTTTTATCTGTCTGCAGGGAGGAGCTAACTAACTACTCTGAAACTAACACACCTACTTGTTTACAGTTTCTGTTAGTTCGGCCTATTGACCTGTACTGAGTGTGGGGTTGAATTAGCATAACAATTCAGGGCCATAATGGAGCTTTCACACCTCTGGACCTGACCTGGATACACCTATTGTTCTCTTGTTTGTTTAGATTTAGGTTTGAGGATAGAGTTATAAATAGGAGAAAACTAGTAGGTGTGTTAGTTTCAGAGTAGTTAGTTAGCTCCTCCCTTCAGACAGATAAAAGGAAGTGTCCACCATCATTCTGACCAGAACGGAAGAAGCAGCTTGGATGAGCTGCGAAACGTATTCGACCAAACAAACTTTTGTCCAGTCAACAGATTTTTCTACCTGTATGACTGAGGGATATTTTAAAGGTTGTATGGAGGTTTTTTTTTTTGTTTCAAGTTGTCAATGATAGCATTATAGAGGTGCAGTCACCTTGTAATTATGATGACCAAAAAAAAGAATAAAAATTCATCAACTCTGGACGTGGTGGGGCTAAACATTTGCCAATAGATAACGACACTGCCTCGTTATCTGTTAGCTGACAGGCTGTCAATCAATCTCCCTACGTTTCTAGCGTAACTGACTTGCCTGCGCGCCGCCGGTACGTGGTTTACGTACGCCTGTCACGCAGTCCACAGACGCAAGACGCACATACGCTGTTTACTCCACCAACAACGCAACAGTTCTTTTAATGGCGGAATCTTTTTTTGAGGTCGAAATCTCCGCACACCCAGCTCCCCCCGCAGTCCTCACTTCTCCGTCTTTGCTCTAACCAACACTTGTAGTTAGTCTGTTTACAAGTCATGTGCAGCTCACCGGCTGTAAACAAAACCTGTTTCTGGCGTAAAGAGGAGGCGGGAGGAGGCGTTTCTACGTAGGAGCTGTAGGGGAGGGGGGGTGGTTTCACGCATGCGCAACATTTGAAAAAGGACAAACAGTCGCTGGATTTCTCGTTCCTTGGAAAATCCTCTATACAACCTTTAATATTTTTGCACATCCCTACCGCACACCCATCAACCCAAAAACATGCACAATGGGTCAAATCCTCCAGCTAAGTTAGTTCCGCCCAAGACTTGCTCAAGATCACAAAGATGGGTTGCTCGGAGATGTCTGGAGCAGTGACATTGAGTTGCCCACTGCTCCTGACAGACAGGTTGCCCCAGCAGCACTGCAGGATGCATCAGATGTAAAGTCAAAGAGAAATTCCCCAGTGGCGACATTAAAGCGTACCTTAACTTCTATCTTTAACTTACGACTGCTTAATTCAAGGTATTTCTTTAGCAATAATGACACTTGTATCAGAATAGATGCAGGATATACATGTTTAATGCCATACTCTGGAACATTACAAGCAAAGATATAAGAAATGCATCATTAGAAGGGCTGTCACAATAACCGAAATATCGTGATATCGTATCGTCAGACAACTATATGGTGCATTACGGGTCATATCTGTGGAGAGGCAACCCTAGTCACAAAGAGAATTATTGCATTTTTGAACAATAGAAACACCCATAATAAACAAATGCTAGATAGTAGGGATGTAACAACTGAAATACCGTGATATCGTATCACAAAAGTCTCACAATAATATCGTGGGCTGTCACAATATATCAAATTACAAGTTCCTTTGCTTAAATGCATTTTTTTTTATCGTAGCAATAGCTAATAAACATCTGGAACTACAAATCCCATGATTCATTTCAGTGCAGACAACATGAAGAAAGATGTTTTTACTTGAATTCTTGGGATTATAACAGAAATAATTCACACCAAAATCTTGTCAGGGTATTTTAAAAGCATAAAGTGTCCCATCTACATTTATATCAGTCTCTCCAAAATATCACAATAAATATCGTACCGTGAGATGCATATCGTGATAATATCGTACTGAGAGATTTGGATATCGTTACATCCCTAATCATTAAGTGTGGTGTGGGGAAAAGCTAAAATCACAATTCAAATCTTTAAAGAATTGTGGGATCTTTTTTTTTAATGCAAAATCTTTGGTATTTTAAAAGTGCATTGTGTGACTTTTCCAGTGGAGCGTCTGTCAAATGCGTTTCTCCACGGAGATGTTATTGCTTTGTCTTGAATGTTTCACAGTATAGCATTAAAATTTTATCTTCATGGAGACCAAACCAGACCAAGTTACAGGTCAGATCTGTGGAGAGACGACCCCGCTCAGTCAGAATATCTGTTTTTCTTGGTATTTTTGCGCTATAAAACCACCTGTAATTGAAAAAAATGTAAAGTAGAGCTGTTTAATGCCAAACATTGTCCATTAAAAACACGCAGGTGACGGACCCTCAACCAAAAAGCTACATAGTGCCCCTTTAATAAAATGAAAATGATCTAAATTTGCAAGAAGATATAGTAATTTTCTTCCTCATATTATCAAAAGATAGCAAAACTTTTTATTTTTTACAATTTAGTAGACATTTGAATCTCTCTTTTGTATTACAAATTGGATATTTTTTTTTCTTTTAGCTCAGAAAACTCATGAACACTACCCTTTGTTACTCACACTTGCAGATCTCACTTTCCTAGAACTTATTAAAACCTTGACAATACACTCATCAATTCTGAACCGGTGAAAAGGTGTTGTATTCAGCCTGCTAGCACTTTTTATGAAAATCTGTCTCAGTTTTCAAATATTTTCTAAACCTAATTTCAAATAATCCTGCCACCGATCTCCTGTTTTGGGGACATTAAGTAAAAACGCAGTCTGCAATCTAATTCTGCAGAAAACAGATCCACTCATCGCCCTGATTATAGAGTCAGGTTACGATTAGCGCCACTAACCCACACTACATTGGATTAGCTGAATATTTTGTTCTGAACAGATTGAGTTACCTAGACTCTTTGATTTCAGCTTCAACAACTGTGAACTGGAGTTTATTTTTGTGCAACGCGAGAAGTTTTTGACGATCGTACAAACTTTCAATCTTATCAAATTGATTTTAGTTCTTGAAAACCTGAACTACAAACAGAACTACTTTATTTTAAAAAGTTTGCAGCTTTCGAAAGTTGTTTTTTTTTTTGCTTTTCGAATGCATTCCCAGCATCTTAATTAGTCGCTCTTTCGGAAGTCAGAGTTTTGCCGTCACTGTAACCCTAACAACAATTAGCATGCTAACAGAGTAGTTCCTGGTTTAGGGGCACTACTCTGCTTTAACTTCCAAAGACCCGGACTTTTGCATGGCATGTTTTAATGATTTCTCTTTGTTATTTGGTCTAATTTGGACAGTGTTGGGGAGTAACGGATTATATGTACTGACATTACGTAATCAGATTACAAATTATGAGTAACTGTATTCAGTTACAGTTACTTTTTCCATGAGTGGTAATTGGATTACAGTTACTTTGTTGAAATAAACTGATTACATAGCGGTACTTTCCTGTTTTCACATTTTGGGCTAAACCAGGACTAAACTAGAACTAAAACCAGGACTAAACTAGAATTAAAACCAGGACTAAACCAGGACTAAACTAGAATAAAAACCAGGACTAAACCAGGACTAAACTAGAATTAAAACCAGGACTAAACCAGGATTAAAACCAGGATTTACTAGAATTAAAACCAGGACTAAACCAGGATTAAAACCAGGACTAAACTAGGATTAAAACCAGGACTAAACTAGAACTTAAAACCAGGACTAAACCAGGATTAAAACCAGGACTTAACTAGAATTAAAACCAGGACTAAACCAGGATTAAAACCAGGACTAAACTAGAATTAAAACCAGGACTAAACTAGAATTAAAACCAGGACTAAACCAGAATTAAAACCAGGACTAAACCAGGATTAAAACCAGAACTAAAACCTGGACTATACCAGGACTAAACTAGGATTAAAACCAGGACTAAACTAGAACTAAAACTAGAACTAAAACCAGGACTAAACCAGGACTAAACCAGGACTAAACCAGGACTAAAACCAGGACTAAAACCAGACCTAAAACCAGACCTAAAACCAGGACTAAACCAGACCTAAAACCAGGACTAAACCAGGACTAAACCAGGACTAAACAATATGACACCTAACAGTAGAGTGGACATAATTTAAGGCAGCACTGATCTCATATATAAAGCATTTCTCTATCAATAATATTTTTAATGGTTAAGGAAAGATTGGGCTTTTTATTGTTTTTAAGCAGAGAAAACAATTTATGTTAACACATCCTGGTCTTTGCTTCTCTACAGTAAACCTGTTCATGGAGACTTGGGCTCAACAGACAATTTTGAAGAGAACAAACAAAATGCAGGATGTGGTCGCTACATTCATGTAGTTTTAAAAAGCATGACAATATCAAGTAATCCAAAGTATTCAGATTACATTACTCACTTTAAGTAATTTAATGGATTATGTTACAAACTACATTTTGGGGTATGTAATCTGTAATCTGTAGGGGAATACATTTTAAAAGTAACCTTCTCAACACTGGATTTGGGCCTGATGAGTGCAAAAACAAAGAATTATATTTTTACAAGATGCTGTTTCTGATAAAAATTGTGTCCACATGTGATATATAAACCATTCATTTTATGTTTTAGTCATTTTGACGGAGCACAATAAAGTCACAATTGAAGAATTATTTGCAAAAATGATTTATTAAGTGGCTGAACAACCCAAAATGTACTGGACATATATCCTCGTCGGTCCTAGGAGGCTACAAAAATAAATAAATAAATAATAATAATAATTTGAAAGATCATGGTTATGGAATTTAAAATGTATCTGTATCAACCAGATAAGATTAAATCAAATATTGCATTTACTGGTGACAATTTTAACGCAAAACTATTCTTAATTACAAAAGCGGTGTACATGATGACAAAGTTGTTGTTATAATCCTGAGTTCTTTATAAGGCATGGCATGTCAATATACTGTAATTAGGGTTGTCAAAAGTATCGAAAATCAGATACTAATCGATATTAAAACTAGCAGTGAAACTAGATACTCATTTGAACAAGTATCGATACTAAAAAAGTCACACAGGACAGAAATGAACCTTTCCTGAATAGATGTAGAATGATCTTGAGCTGTATCAGAACAAGTATAAGAATACAATAGTGAGATTAGTGAACCACTGTGGGCCCTACATGGATGTGCATGAACAAAGGTGCGGCTTGGCCATTTGGAACCAGACTTATCCCTCAGGAGCAGCGAGAGACACAGTGGCACAATCACATCTTGTTGCTAGTCTTGGTCAGGACTACCGTATTTTCCACACTATTAGGTGCTCTGGATTATAAGGCGAAATGTCATAGAATGGTCTATTTTCTAACTTTTTCACAAATAAACCGCAACTTTAAACGAAGCACAACAGTTAGATGGGTCAGTCGGGCTTTGTTTGGCGCGTTCACGGTGACTTTGGGCTTTGTTCAGTTGTGGCGTGTAGGGAGGGTGCTGTCTGGGACCGCTGGATTGTCGGCGTGTTCGCAGTGACTCAGTTGTTCAGTTGTGTCTAGAAGTGGCACATTGCACTCGCTTTTTCGGTTCGTTCCTCCGTTCCATTCCTCGTCCGCGTGGAGTGATGAGTGTGGCTACGTGGGTGTTTTTCGCTGTGCGGTCGCTGTCTGCTCCGTGTGTGTTTGCGTGCGCTGTGGTGGTGCGGGTTTATAGTTTACTGAAGTCGTGCTGGATTTGTGCATAGTCGTTTTTTGATGGGGTTGGAGGCTTCAGAGCGCGCCTAATAGCCCGGAAAATACGGTACCTTAACTGGAGAATTTGACCTATTGTGTGTGTTTTGGGTGATGGGGGGAAAACGGTGTCCAGAGGAAACCCATTCAGCCACAGGTAGAACATGCAAACTCTACACAGAGAGGCCCAGGAATTGAACCTGCAAACTTCTTGTTGTTAAGCATCAGTGCTTGCCAGTCAGCCATCGTGCTGCCAGAGACAGGCACGTGAAAGCCTGATTTGTTGGACAGGACAGCTGCCTGGACACTCCCCTCATCTGTGGATTACGAGGGACAGGGCCAAAGAGTGACAGGTAAAGTGTGTTTTCATTAGGCCTTTAAAACAGTGTCATTATTTGGCCTTGTTTACTTAAAGAGCCATTAAGTACCCTCCCAAGGCTTTACTCTGCCCTTAAGCAAAATCTGAACAGTCCTCCAGAGTGGGCGGTTGGGGGGAGCGGGTGTGGGGCGGGCTCTGGAGCAATGATTGACAGTCGACTGAAAGCCTCAACAATCCAACACGGCACAGACTTATTCGCTCAGACTTTGAAACAGAGTGTACCTTTGTGCTCAGATCACGTCGTTTCCTTTTTCTCCAGACACGGTGGGACATCAGTGACCAGCGGTGCCAGGTAAGAGTCGGGGCTGAGATGGGCTCCTCATGTACCGCCCATAAAACGCCAGTGGCTGCTCTCGTCACATAATAACTTGCATCTGACTCATTGGCGGCCGTTAGTCCAACTCGAAAATTCAAATGTACTGGCCGTAGTTGAGCCTAAAGAAGCTGTTACAGACACAACAAGATTTTTTAACAAATATGCACTAAAATAAAGGCCAGGGATAGGTATACATTTCTATTTTAGACCCATTTAAACAGATAATCAATAGAAAAAAAGTGATTTTGGTGTTTATTGGTCCTTTAAATTAGTAAATGTAGACCTGTGTGTGTTACATTACATCACTTTGAATATAATGTTGGTGCAGAAACTGGACCTGTCCATCCTCCACAGTCTTTCCCAAGTGTTGGAGTTTTTGCTCTTGTTGTCTTGATAAATCTATCAGCACGAACTAAACGTCTTCATCTGCATTTTCTCCTCCTCCTTTTTTTTTTATACTTTTGGCCTAAACACCCAGTTTGGCATATTCATTGATCCCAGGAGCAAAATCTGCAGCGTCCATAAAGCGTCTTAAGACACACTAATCTCACTGTGTCCGCTTTTTTCCGTGTCCAATGCATTTAGCACGTGTGTAAACGCCTCGTAAATATACCACTAAGAGTGCAGGCTACATACAACTGCTTTAATTATATGCAACCAGCAGAACAAACCCAGTGAACCAGATCTCAAGATGACTCGGACTTGGATTCATACTGGGTCCAGATGTAGTTTCTGGTTTCTCTGGACACTGTGGAGGTCTATGGACTACGGAAGCCGAGAGGTCACAACAAACGCAAACGCCACAACAAATACAAATGCGACAACACATTAAAAAGCCACAACACACCAAAAAGTCACAACGGAAGTGACTGCGGGACTCTATTTTAATGCAAACGCCACAACAAATACAAACGCCACAACACAAATGCAAAAGACACAACACATCAAAAAGCCACAACGGAAGTGACCGCAGGACTCTATTTTCCAATGGACCGATCAAGCGGCAAGTGAAGAAGAAGAACTACAACGTGAAAAGTAAAGGAACGAAGAAGTTGGAAACGCAAGTGAAAGTAATTTATTGTTTTATCATTATTCGTTTCACGTTGTAGTTCTTCTTCTTCACTTGCCGCTTGATCGGTCCGTCAGAAAATAGAGTCCTGCGGTCACTTCCGTTGTAGCTTTTTGATGTGTTGCAGCATTTGCGTTTGTGTTGTGGCATTTGTAATTGTTGCAGCGTTTGCATTAAAATAGAGTCCTGCGGTCATTTCTGTTGTGGCTTTTTGTTGTGTTGTCGCTAGGGATGGGCATTCGATGAAATTTTCTTAATCGATCGTTGGAAGAATTAACGATCGATTATCGATTAATCATTAACGTTTTTATATTAAAATGATCATTATTATTATTACTATCTGCATAAATAAATTCAACTTTACGACATATAAACCGTAACCACTCTAAAGCCGCTTCAGCCCGTTTGAGATTATAATGTGTTTAATTCAGTTTTGTGCAACTCTCACAGAAACGAAACTTAAAACCGCATCGCTAATTTGCATAAACTCAGCGAAGATAAAACTACAGCTCTTGTGTCGCTGATGCGGTCAACTTCTGTAGGATTAAAGGACATGAATCAGTGGAATACAGGTTAGTGTGACCATATTTGCGTTTGTCAAAACCAGGACACCGTACGGGGGGTGGGAGGTTGGGACTCGTCATCCACATTGCGCGACTCTCACCTGGCAAAACTTTTTCCCACTGGACACCGAAACATATGTGCTGCTTTGTACACTGTGCACATGGACTCCCACTTGTCCCGAACCGCAACGGAAAGCGTGGAATTTCTTGTACAAGTCATCGTTAAATACGTATTTGTGCTTCGGGACATTGCAGACTGACCGACTGTTTGTGTCTCGCTCCTTCTGAGTGCAGAGAGACACATGTACGGACCTGTTTGGTCACGCTACACACAGCAACCTACATTCGGTTTGTCGATTAAAATGAACGTAATCGATGAAATTCTTAATGATCAATTATCGATTAATCGACTAATCATGCCCATCCCTAGTTGTCGCATTTGTATTTGTATTGCGGCGTTTTTTGTGACCCCTCTCGGCTTCCGTAACGGTCACCCCTGCTGAACGGAGCAAACATCAGAATAATGAAAATCTGTCTGGCGTGTTCGATCCTCACCTCTCTCTGCATAAGCGAGTGTGAGAGAGCGATAATTAACCCGCGCCTCCATCGACCCCAACGCTCCATCAGCCAATCATCTGCTCTCCTGATTCACTAAAGACACAATGTACTCTTCACATTAGACCATAGTGCTTTGGAGTTGTTGTTTTTTTTCTATCTGTCATCTGTGAACACTTACAGAGGTGTTGTTTGTCTGCTGTAGTGTATGGTGTCACGCTACATCAACTTTTGCTAAGTTTATTTTTGGCTAGACTACACTTGCGCATCTAACTAGCTGCTAATTTGCATACTTGTAAGAGGTTAATTCGGTGTTAATTGGGACTGTTTTGGCAAGACATTATTCTGCTGCTAATTAGACAGTTATTAACACTTTCCTATTAATAAAATACTTAATACTGCTGTTTTTTTTATACAGTCTGGTCTTCACTCCAACTATCACATCTCGAGCCAGATTCTGCTCAAGTCCACAATGTTTTGAAGTCTCTTGTGATATTTTTTCCCTTTATTTTTTCCTCATAAGCAGCCATATTAGTTTTGATATGGGCAGACCATGCGTGTCCCTGATTGGCTAATCCACTTGTCAATCCCGCCCATCTGAATTCGGGGAGATTCACCAGTGACCAGACTCACATCTTCATAAAATATTGGAAAAGTGTGTATTCTGGATCCCAGGCAAACTGCTTATATGACGTTTAACATCTTAACAGGCTTTTTGTAAGAGTTAGAAATGTTGTTTTTATTCATGAGGTCTTATTACAAAATGCCTTGACATCATACTAATAAGTAGTATCATAGTCTTGGTCTCGAGACCATTTTTTACACTCTTGGTATCATTTCGGACTCGACATTTGGACTCGGTCTTGTCTCAGACAGTCGACGAGTGTGATCATATTTCATCACGGCTGCTGCTGTCGGCAATAAACGTGGCTGCTCACTCACTGCAAAACCTGTAAAATAAAGATAATGTATTTTAAGCTTAAATTAACATTTATCAGATAAAATGGAGATAGGTTTTTAAAAAAAACTCTGATTTAAATGCTCGAAGACGACTCTAAAATATAAATGAATGACAAAAGTGAAAATGACAAAGATGGTCTCGATTTGGTCTCGATGGGCCTCAGAGGTCTTGGTCTTATCCTGTCTTGGGACCCTGTGGTCTCGGACTGATCTTGGTCTTGATTAGTGCGGTCTTGACTACAACATTACTAATAAGTATCTTGCTTGTCTGCTTCCCAAGTTACAGATCAAGTCTGTGGAAAGAGGCATGTCTGTTCACAATAAGACTGCATTTTTAAACAGGAAGTCGTCCATATTGAACCAAAAATTCGCCGCCGTTTTGACTTGGGTGTGTGCAAAAAGATTCAAGTCTCCGGGTTTGGTCCAAATGAGCTCCAATTTGACATGTCACATCTGGAGACATAAGTTCACAATATTTATGAGCAGGTTTTTTGATACTCCTTACGGTTTAGCCCATAGCACATGGTGAAAAACGCCTTAATTTCCTGTTTCTTTGGTGACCTGTCACGGCCACAGGCATTGGCCTAGAGAGCTCAAATTCAAATCACAATAGCGTGAGCCTAGGCCTGAATATAATGAAATATGAAATCTAATAAAAGTCAATTCTATAGCGCCCCCTAGCATAGACATGAAACAATATCGGATTAGTACCAAATTCAGGGATTAAATTCTATGCATAAATACAAGCAAAAAAGTCTATTATGGACATGATGCATTTTTCACGGTTGGCCAGCAGGGGCGCTAAAACTCCCCCAAAAATATAAAAAAAAATTATTACACATACTGAAATTTTAGTCACTATTGCCTGATATTGGTTTGATTATAATACAATATAAAGTATATGAAAAGTGAACATAGCGCCCCCTACCGTAGACATTAACGTCAACATTATCTGACTTGTACCAAATTCAGAGATTAAATTCTATGCATGATTGTGAGCAAAAAAGTATATTACGGATATTGAACATTTTTTACAGTTGGCCAGCAGAGGCGCAATGACTCCTCGGAAACATTTAAAGGTGCATTATGTAATTTTTGTGATAGACAAGCTGTGTTTTTTTTTTTTTTTTTTTTTTTTTTTTTTTTTGCAATTAAAACATTTGTAATTAAATAAAAAAAAAAAGACGGATAAGTTTGAGGCCGTACTGTGGAACATTCCCATTCCTGCAAAGGCATAACAAGCACTCTAGAAAAGTTACACACTTTTTCTTTAATAATTTACAACCAACCATTTTACAAGGCTCACCACTATATATTGTAAAATTTGCCCTAACTGAACATGACACAGTCGGGTCAAGTAAACCGTACTTGACCCAACTGTGTCATGTACTGGAAGTGCTCCACTGTGTTTTTAAACTCAAACGTGTGTGAATGAAGCAAAACACAACTCCAGGTGCGTCTTTGAGGAGGTAACAACATTCTAACGTGACTTAAAGCTCATCAAGAATCCATTTTGGAAAATATGGACACCTGTACACATATACTTAAATGTTTTTTGTTTTTTTTATGTATTTGTTATGGGTGTGTGCTTGAGTGTGTGAGTTTATGTGTATGTATGCACATGTATGTCATTTGTATATATTTTCGTTTGCATCATTAATGTAATTATTGTTACTTTATTTTTATTATTATTTTCTGGTCAGTATTATTATATTACATTACTATTACTATTGTATTTTTATTTTTTTATTATTTTTTTTATTAATTTTTTAAGATGTTTATTATTATTATTATTTTTATTTTTATTTTATTTTTATTTTTTATTTTTTTTTTCAGCGTCTGTTAAGGGTGGGTGTGGGGAGGGCGAATTGGGGTTTGGGAATGGGGAGGAGGGGGTTTAAATGTGGCATTTGTGTATTTGTACATCTTGTGGCATTGTGTGGCCGTATGACCACAATATAGGAAAAAAAAATTTAATATATATGACAAAAAAATAATAAATTTTGCGTAATATAGGATCTTTAAGTAAAATTGCACCAGTTACATAAAGTCAAAATAACTTGGTAACTTTGGCAAACTTCTTAAGAGTTTTATAGCGCATTAGAAAAGCCAAGATGAAAATAAGCACTTCAGAAAACAGTTATCCACTCTCCACAAAATAAACACCTTGTAGCGTACGGAGGGAGGGGAGCTAAAAGCAGCGGTGACGGGCTCTGGCCTTCTTCATAAACATTACGTCTAAGAGCTGCCAGGCGTCCATCACCATTCACACCACGCACTCTTCAAACAGACAGCCACTCAGCTTTGTGTTATCAAAGTTCGCCTGTGTCTTTGGAACTTTAGGAGGCAAGGTAATGGCTATGGTAAATTATTCATGCATTTAAAGGAGCGTTATGTAACATTGTGGGATTTCTAGACATTGCGCTTGTTACCGGGGAAACCACGCTCGTCCTCGTCAAATCAAGTCATGCCGTTTTGGAGAAGACTTGTTAAAAGAGGAATCAAAATGTACAGTAATGATTTTGTCAACATATTTTAGATCGAGACTGAGATTTAAAGGTGTGCCACTCAACTTTTCTATTTGCTGCCTGCTTGTTTCCATGGTGATGTAATTGCTTGCCTGGAATGTTTCATGGTTTGACTTTAAACAGTTCCATCTAGCATTTATGCATTACGGGGGTTTCTATTGCTAAAAAATGCAGTAACTCCTTCTGTGAAAAGGGGCGACTCTCTACAGATCTGAATTGTAATGTAGCGTAGTGCTGTAACCTGCTTGTCTCCTTTGTAATAGATAGGTTTAATCTATACTGTGGAATAGGAGTGTTACAGTACACAAAAATCATGGTTCGGTATGTACCTCGGTTTTGAGGTTACAGTTCGGTTCATTTTCGGTACAGCATGGGAACAAAATGAAAAACTATTTGTTGTTTATTTGTGTTTTTATTAAACCAACTATTCATTTTAGCATTATACAAATGGGAAAATAAAATAAATGCAAAGTGCTGCTTGGTAATACTAATAAGTTAAATTAAAATATTCTCAATTAAGCAACAAATGTATGAAATATTATATAAAAAATTTATTCATTCAAAAAGTAAAGTGCAGGACTAACAGTTCCAGGATAAATTTTTACTCGATCTTCATATTTTTGGCCAGAAAAAACAACTTGTGCACATTGTGTGCATTACGTGCAGATCTGCTGCCATTACAATGTGACAGAGTTCACGGGTATAGGAGGCAGGGGGCCGAGATTCCGTGCCGGCAAAAGGCGAAAGTAAGGCCCGCGGCGCGACGACCATAGATACCATATGAACCATCTCGCACCCTTAGGACCTCAGTGACCAGCCTCCTGCTGGTGCCCAGAGTCAGGACTAAACACGGGGGAGTCAGCGTTTCAGGTTCACGCAGCTAAAACCTGGGGCAGTCTTCCTGAAGATGTGAGGCCTCTACTTTGACTCTTTAAATCAAGGCTCAAAACAGTTCTGTTTAGCTGCGTATGACTGAAAGGTTTTTATTCTGCACTCTTCTCTCTAATTTATGTAATTAATGTGTCTTTTTTAATTTTGATCTTTAATTTTATGATGATTATTTATGTTTAGATTTGTTTTTATTGTGATTTTAATGTTTTTCTTATTCTGTAAAGCACGATGAATTACTTTGTGTACTAATTGTGCTATACAAATAAACTTGCCTTGCCATAGTTTTGTGAGGATTTGGGAACGTAGTCAAGGTGGCCTAACTATAAAGCGCCGCAGGAAACACTTCCACCCCGATCATGGACTAGTTCCGTCCATGAATATTAAAGAGTTGAGCCTTCCCTGTAGCTGCACATGTAGTGGCAGAATGTAAACACACACAAAATTGCTCAAATTCATTCGTGCACAGCCACACACTGAATCAAACGTCCTGTAATGGCACAAACACATGTACCGTTACACCCCTACTGTGGAACGTTGTAGACAAAGCAATATTTCCATGGAGACACGCAGGTGGCAGATCCCTAGAAATGTCACGCAGTGCACCTTTTAAATTAAAATCTTCTGAGAGTAAATACTAAACAATTCTGCAGAAAGGTTGTGCTAACCAAGCTAGCGTACATTAGCATAATGTAAGCAGCAGTAACATTTTGAAAGGCAGAAGTAGTTTCAAACAGTTTGTTTCATTACAGAAGACACGTAGGTATCGGAAAAGTGGTGCAGTGCACCTTTAAGGTCTACTTTACTTTTCCATTTTAAACTTTCAGATGACATAGTGTTGTATAGGGTCTATAGAAAAACAACGTGTGTATGAACATCATCTTACTATAAATACTCAGCATATACAGCCCAGTGCTTTTCTCGTGCTTTATAATCTAAAAGGTGATATGGACCTTTTGTGAGAGTCTGGGTTGAGAAGAATACACCAACACTGAATGTTCTGGACGTGATCACAGGCGTGATGATGATGAATATGTGAGAAGTGTGGGGTCAGGACTTTCACCAGGACTAATCTTGGACTTAAGAGAGAGAGAGAGAACCCTGAGCTTGTGGAGCAGAGTGTCCACAAACCGCGATCTGATAGTCTACACGGGCGCCCTTCTGGGCTCCTACCGACAGTGAGTCCTGGTGTAGTCGTGGTTTAGTCGTGGTTTAGTCCTTGTTTACTCCTCCTGGTTCAGTCCTGGAATCAGTCCTAGGTTAGTCCTGCGTTAGTCTTGGGCTAGTCCTGGGTTAGTCCTGGTTCAGTCCCTGGCGTGTGCAGTGCAAAGGTTCAGCATCTCGATCACTGTTTCTTCTGCTCAATAAATAACACCTGTGCAGTGATGACAGTCGCGTCGCATCTGTGAATTCGTATTCGTAATGAAGAAAGCGTAACTGTTTCATTTCATTTTGTGATTGTAATTCTTGAAGTCATAACTTTTCAATCTGTAGGCCTATTCTGATGGATGCTTCAGTTAGAATGCTTTTAATTTGTCTGTGATTTATGACGGGCACAGGCGGGTAACAGGTGGATTGTTAATGGGTCCAGGCAGGTGCAGGTTTAACTTTGATGAAAATTGTGGGTTAACGGGTGGGTGCGGTGCTGAACTGCGTGGGTGCGGGCGGGTGCAGGTCTCCAAAAATGGCCCCATGCTGGACTCTAAAGCAGGAGTTCTTTTAAGAAATGTGCTTTATAATCTACCATTTAACTGCCAATTGAAGATTACAGAGTCTACTGTTGTTATATTAAATTTGATTAAAGGTCCATTCCAGTGAAAGTGTATGAAGTTTAAGGAAGAGTACTTCCTGTATAACCACATGACATCACAAGGTGGAAGTGTGGAGTGTTTTCAGTTTGAGAGAAGAACTTTAAATATGAGAAATTTGTGCATTAAACATGTGAATGAAACAAAACACAACTAGGGATGTAACAATAACCGAAATATAGTGATATGGTATCGTCAGAAGTTTTGCCTCACAATAATATCAAGAGCTGTCACAGTATATCGAATTATAAGTTCCTTTGCTTAAATGCATTGTTCTTTAGTAGGAACAGCTAATAAACATAGGGAAATACATATCCCATGATTCATTTCAGTGCAGGCAACATGAAGAAATATGTTTTTTTTCTTGAATTCTTGGGATTCTGACAGTAATAATTCTCACTGAAATCTTGTCAGGGTATTTTAAAAGCAAAAAAGTGTCCCATCTACAATTATATTTGCCACTCCAAAATATCGCAATAAATATCGGACCGTGAGATGCATATCGTGATATCGTACTGAGAGATTTGGATATAGTTGCATCCCTAAGCACAACTCCAGGTCTGTTTGTGATGAGGAAACAACATATATATAACATAGGTCAGAAGATAGCGTAAAATGTGGCCTTTAAAACTTTTATATCAAGTCTGAAACAATAAAATCGGAAAAATGGCAATAATTTCATAAAACAAACCAACCCAAAAGTCTAGAGCTAGGGATAAGGGGCTTTGCAATTTAGCAGGTGTTAAGTTCATTTTTGGGCTTTAGCTAAATTCTGAAAACATTTTCTATTTGGAAAGTGAATTTTAATTATATTTCATGCCACCATGGAGAGGATTAGTCTCACTCCATCTGAAAATCAAATTAAATTTCAGCAGTGATCAAATGACAACCGAATAGCAGAATTGAAGAGAGCAGAGAGGGTCCCCTTTTGGGTATGAACCTTGAATCTGCTGTTGAAATTAATCATATTATGGCTTTAAAAACAAACAAAATGTCCAAATATTTAGACTTTATTATTAATGTACACTGGTATCCTCCAAGGACACTTATTGGTCCAAAAGTCTGCAGCACATTTCTAGAGAACACATCACATCTATTTTCTCCTCATTGCTCTTGCTCCCCTTTTATTTTAGAGTTGATTTTAAAATTTCATTGTTTGTTTTTTAAAGCACTTCATGGACGGGGCCTAGCTTACATGTCAGACCTGATTGTTCTCTCCACTCCTTTGCACGCTCTGAGGTCTAAGAGCCAACTTTTCATCAGAAATGAGACTCAAAAGCTGAGCTGACCAGGTGCTTTCTGTGGTTGACCCATAGACCGTATATATGAGTTGACAGAGCTATTTGAAACGCACTTGCTGCCTCATTCCAAATAGGAAGTGCACCAGGAGGCTTTTCCGGCTTCTTCTGACCCTGGCTCCAATTGACTTACATTGGGATTTTGACTCCCCTCTGTCTGTAACTGCTGCTGTGAGCCTCATCATTTTGGTCTATTTTGTCCTTAAATCAGGATATGAACATAAACTAGAAAAGCACTCAGAGAGCGCAGACCTCCGCCAAGGACTACCCCCATTTTTTTATATAAATTGCGATAAAATCAGTCTTCTGGATCAGATCCGGATCAGCCTTTGGAATATGAAAGAGGATCCCATTGTCCATCCCTGAGTCAAATTTCATGGGGTTTGGTCAATAATTAACCGAGATATTGAGAAACAAAATTTTTGGCCCCATTTACCACAATGTTAACTAAAATTTCAAAGTGATCCAGAATCCAGGATTTCTTCCGGATCACCCCCAAAATGAAATCAGTTCTTCCTTTTCACATTTCCAACAAATCCTGAAAATTTCATCAAAATCGGTCCATAACTTTTTGAGTTATGTTGCTAACAGACAAACGCCAGCAAAAACATAATAATGAAGCGATCAGACACTGTCATTCTCCGCAGTTGCTCACACTCGAAATAAAAACAGGTTTACCGTATTTCCACGCTCTTAAACCTCTAACCCCATCAAAAAACGACTGCGCCCCCACAATCCAGAGCGCCCTATACACAAATCCACTCAGGTGTCCCAGCACGACTTCAGTAAACTACAAAGCCGCACCACCCGCAGCGCACGCAAACACACACGGAGCAGACAGCGACCGCACAAGCGAAAAACACCCACAGCCACACTCATCACTCCACGTGGACGAGGAACGGAACGGAGGAACGAACTGAAAAAACGAGTGCGATGTGCCACTCTGAGCCACAACTGAACAACTGAGTCACTGCGAACACGCCGACAATCCAGCGGTCCCAGACAGCACCCTCCCTACACGCCACAACTGAACAAAGCCCAGAGTCACCGTGAACGCCACAAACAAAGTCCGACTGACCCATCTAACTGTTGTGTTTCGTTTAAAGTCCTGTGTGGTTTATTTGTGAAAAAAGTTCGAAAATAGACCATTTAGTGTGCCTTATAATCCAGAGCAACTAATAGCCAGGAAAATACGGTAATGATAGCTAGTGCATTTTGTTGCTAACGTAGGCCACTTCCCGCTTTCTTGTGGAATCTTGTGGATGCTATGATACTTGCGGTCAGATTTCCAAATATATAGCCTGGCTTCAGATTTGCTCCTGTAACCGTTAACATCAGGAGCTTCATCTGCGCTGTGGGTGACGTCACACTCGCATTTCTTTTATACAGTCTATGGGTGGACCCTAGCCAGGCTGGTGCCACCTAATGCCTCTTCTCAATTTAATTTCTCTCCAGAGACTAGGTCAGGAATCAGAAATCACTAGACGGTTTGCGAGAAGCCAGGAAGTGCGAGTTCGGGCACCAGTTAGTCAGCGAAGAGTGATATATTCTGTGTTGGCAACGATTCCCGAGATCGAGGATTTAAAGCCGGAACAAAGAGAATGTTCAGTGAATTTTATCAAGGGGGAAGAAGTTATTTCTCTTCTTCCTATGGGATTTGGGAAAAGCTTAATATACCAATTAACCCCATTAGCGGCGCATTACATACGTCACGACCAAATAGCGGCGATTGGTTAAATAAAAAAAGAGCGAACGAATCCTAATGCTGCGAGGTCAGACAGTTTCCACGAAGTGAAACCGGCTGATGAATCAGGCTGACCCCAAACTTTGGAACGCTCTCCCCCCTCACGTTAAGACGCCACTTCAGTCGATTCTTTAAAGTCTTGTTTAAAAACACTTTTACTCATTGACTGCTATACTTATTTATGCTTATATTTTATTTTATTTTTTTTTTTTATGTTTTTTATTGATTTGATAATTTACTTTTTATGCTTTATTTTATTCATATTGTGTCTTCTTTGTGCAGCACTTTGGAGACTTGGTTGTTAAAATGTGCTGTATAAATAAAGTTGGATCGGGTTATTATTTTTGCTCTTTGTTATTATTGTAATACGAGAGCCACTCTGTCCAAGTCTATTTTTTCAGAGCAAATGATTAAAGCCAGATTTTTTCCATCTTCATAACATGAAAACTAGATAAATTGTGTTTGAACCTTTTTTTTGCAATAGTTCAAAGTTATCCTTCGCTTATCGTATGAATTCTGAGCATCAAATGATTCACCAACCTTGACTTGAGTTGAGTATAAAGACTTCACATGTGAATGCTTCAGACTAACAAGATGGATTCTCAAGAATGTGTGATGGTTCCCACATGCAAAGACTGACCAATCACAGACCAACGTCACGGTTCATCAAGCAAAACAAACATGGCAACGCTGACAAATGTACTTTGGCATATTTGAGCAGAAATATGGACTATTTTGTGGATTTAAAGCTCCTATATAATAAAAAAAATGACTCATGTGAGGTTTAAGCCATGTTTTAATGCTGTTACCTCCTCAAAAACAAACCTGGAGTTGTGTTTTGTTTCATTCACACATGTTTGAGCAACACTTTATTATTAGTCTGTCCACATCTCCAAAGCTCAAAATGCTCTGTTCCACCTTGTGATGTCATGAAGCCGTAGTTTTACCTTTAGTTGAAAAGAGATTGGCAATTCCAGGACTGAAGTCAGGGGTCATCAAACTAAGCCCGAGGGCCGACTTCTGACCCCCACCACTTGAACTGGCCCTATGAGGCAATCCTCAAAAGTTGTCATGGCCTATTTTTTTATTTTTGTGTTTGTTTTTAAATTTTGGCAAATAATAACACGTCTGCATCTTGTATTTTATTCTTTTTTTTTTTTTTTTTCAATTTAAAAAGTGATATTTATATGAAGTATTTATATTTAAGTTATTATATGACGTATTTACTAGGGATGGGCATTCGATGAAATTTTCTTAATCGATCGTCGGAAGAATTAACAATCGATTATCAATTAATCATTAACGTTTTTATATTAAAATAATCATTATTATTATTACTATCTGCACTACTAATCTGCAGAAATAAATTCAACTTTACGACATATAAACCGTAACGACTCAAGAGCCACATTAATCCGTTTTAGATTATAATGTGTTTAATTCAGTTTAGCGCAACTCTCACAGAAACGAAACTTAAAACTGCATCGCTAATTTGCATAAACTCAGCGAAGATAAAACTACAGCTCTTGTGTCGCTGATGCGGTCAGTTTCTGTCGGATTAAAAGACATGACTCAGGTGAATACAGGTTAGTGTGACCAGATTTGCGTTTGTCAAAACCAGGACACCGTACGGGGGGGGAGGTGGGGACTCGTCATTGACATTGCGCGACTCTCACCTGGTAAAGCTTTTTCCCACTGGACACCGAGACATATGTTCCTGCTTTGTACACTGTGCACATGGACTCACACTTGTCCCGAACGCAACGGAAAGCGTGGAATTTCTTGTACAAATCATCGTTAAATACGCATTTGTGCTTCGGTACGCTTGCAGACTGACCGACTGTTTGTGTCTCGCTCCTTCTGAGTGCAGAGCTACATGTATGGACCCCTGTTTGGTCACGCTACGCACAGCAACCTACATTCGGTTTGTCGATTAAAATTAATGTAATCGATGAAATTCTTAATGATCAATTAT